>NW_024609868.1:24835480-25381774 GCF_016920785.2 Ixodes scapularis
ATCGGAGGTTTTGAAATTTCGAAGCTTGAGGCGTGAAGATTGGCGAGGTTTCGCTGTGGTGATTTACACAACCGTCAATTTCACACCGGAGCTTGCACGCAGTAAACATTTTCATACTAATTGTATGAAAGGTTTACAACGTGTGCGCGAAATAATAAAAATTATAATAAAACCATGTATATGCAAAAGAGCAAATAATCTGCGGGGACACGTTAAGTGAACACGTTTTAAGTGACGCCTTCACAAATTATTTACCAACACACTACTTTATATAAAATGCCGCAAAATGTAATCAACATGAGCATTTTAAATGCATTTTACGAATATATAACAAAATATGCTTAGCCATTATTGTAGTTGTGTCATTATTGCAGAAACGCAGCTTTTTTCAAATGTGGCGAAATTGCACGTCACTATCGGCAAAAGCTTTATCCTTCAGCTTCTAAATATTTCTCTAATCATCTGTATAATAGTGTCTTGAACTAACTTGTGATGGCACAAAATTGAGTAGCATATCACCTCCAAAAACGAAAAAAAAAAGGACCACAAAACCTTAACTGAAATCGAGCTAGCTTGTCTTCATATGGGCCTAGCCGGACAACGTGGGCTTCAAAGAGGCATTTTCAAGAACCGAAAAAGTCTCTGTACAGCGGTGCTGCTCTATTGTAAGGTGTAGAAAGTCGCGCTGTCCCCTACTTAGCTTTATATTTCCTTTTCCTTGCGTCACCCGTTAAACCCCCCCCCCCTCCCCCCCCCCCCCCCCCTTAAATTTCGACCTTCAGCTTGGACGTTTTTCAAAACGTTCGAATTGTGCGTTTCTTCGGAGCGACATAAAAATCTGCGTGTGCCGGATATCTTCATAATGCCGGTGGATTTAATTGTTTTTGATGATGTCCACCATGTTTTTAATTGAAATAATACCTTAATATGTATTCATTCCGAAGATAATTACTAAAAGTAACTAGTAACCTTATGATCTCACTGTTTGCTTTTAATAGATTTGCCCTTTGGCAGGAACCAATACTACATCAAACTTTTTTTCTGTGCGATAGGGGTACTTTTCACAGGAATAATTTGGCCGACGTTTCGGGGGAACATCCGGTATACTTATAAATATATACCTGACTGCTTCCCCTCATAGACATACTTTTCCTATGGTATATATTTTTACAGAAACATAGAAAATGTGACCTCGACTGTCATTGTATAAACTGACATGAAAACGTCGAGCAACAAAACCCTCGTTCTTATTGACTTCTATCTGTATTCAATTCTACGGCGGTACGGATCGGTACTTATAAAGGGTAAGCTGGTTTGTTGGCCGTCACACAACGATGAGCACGAAGATATCGAGTTTCGAGATACCACTTCCCTAGCCTTGTTTTCGCGGTGGCAGGCCTTTCTCGTATGCGGGCTTTGCGTTGCACGGTAATGGGCTGTGCACACAGTCCTCAACTGTCGGTAGCCGTGGCATCCGCCGAGCCCAAAAGGCTTAGGGATTGGGCGGTTCCTAGGTGGCAACGCGATGAAGCACAAATACAAAGCTAAGCCAGGGACAGCACGACCTTCCTCTACCATAGAGCAGCGCCGCTGTAAGCTATTTGTCGTTTCTAGAAAATGTCTCTTCGGAGCCGACATCGTCCGACAAAGCCCCCGTAACGAAGACAAGCAGGCTCAATTCGAATGAAGGTTTGTTGTCGTTTTTCTTTTTTGGAGATAATGTTACTCAATGTTTCGCGATCAGAAGTTAGTTCAAGACGCTGCAAACAATTAGGGGAAGTTAAAAAAAAAGAGAAAACGATTAAGCTTTTTTTTATTACTGACGTGCAATTTCGCCATATTTAAGGCCGGTTCTCACATGCACTCTAAAAAATTCCTGCGCGTCTACTTACCCGCAAAACACTCAAGGAGCCAATCTCTGCCATCTACGAAATCGGCTCAGCGAATAATGAAGTGGAACATCCGTTTAGTCCTAAAAATAAAGTCTGCGCTGTGGAATTACGCAATGCAGAGGCGTCATGCTTGCATTGCATAATGCCACAGCGCGGACTTAATTTTGAAATCAAAACAGATGTTTCGCCTCCTCATTCGCTGAACTGATTTCGTAGGTCGCAGAGATTGGCTCTTCGAGTGTTTTTCCGGGTAAGTGAACGCGCAGGCATTTTTTTAGAGTGTGCAGCGAAGCGCTGATGTAGCGCTGCTCAAATGTCGGCAGCTACTTATCGTCTGCCATAAGCAACAGCTTTGGCGGTGCGATAAAAAGCTGGTGAACGCTCACCTATCCTCACCCTTCTGAATGGCGTCCTGGACACCACTTTGACACCCTGAACTGAGGGTCAATAAAGATGTTTTCTCTCTCTCTCTCCCGTCAGCACGGGCTTAGCGTGAGGTCACCGCTATGCTTGTAGCGCTCCGCTGCATGTGTGAACAGGCCTTTAGTGAAACCAGCTGCGTTTATGCATTGCTAACAGAAGTACAATAATGACTAAGCATATATTTTCGATATATTCGCAAAATGCATTTGAACACGCTCGCTTTGATACATTTTGCGTCATTTTATATGAAGTAACCTGGTAAATTTTTTGTGATTCTGTTTCTAAAATGTGTGTACTTGACGATTTTCTTAGCGTTTTTCTGCGGAGAAAATTTTTATCGTAATGATTTATACGTGTGTACACGTCGTAATCCTTTATAAATTAAGTAGGAAAAATAACTACTACGTAAATGCTTCGGTGTGAAATTCACGGATGTGCAACGTACCGTTGTAAAACCTTGGCAATCTCCACGCGTCGAGCTTCGAAATTTCCCATCTTCGGAAAAAAATCTTGCTACGGCGATGAGCTGAATGTTCCTCCCAAGAACATCGCTCTCGTGTATATTTTTATCAAATAAAATGTGGCCTGGATCATCGTTGTATAATCTGAGTTGGAAACACCCCTAAGTAAACGCTGCTGTGTGAATAGGCCTTGAAAGTCACAATGTCGTATGCTTTGAGAGCACGGTGGTTTTAAACCGTGGATAAAAGCGCTAAAGAAACGAACACAAGAGAGAAGACAAACACAGGCGCTTTTAGACCATGGCACAAAACGTTCATCACCAACTAGCCCAACAACAAGTACTTTTAGAGCACGATGGGTTTGGGGACAGTTTAATATAATACTCGAACGTACACCCAAGCTAGCTCACGGAATGTCAATCTAGATTTTTCTTCGATTAACAACGTGTATTCATTGTGTTTCACCCGCATATGGCTTCACCCTTCAATTTCTTCCTTCGTGGCAACCATTCAGCGGCTTGGAATAGTAGACTATGCTGGTAACGTAACAAATAATCTCATAAAAAAGGCGCCACCGAAACATCTCGGCGCACCATTTCACTTTAGGTGTGATCGTGCTACAAAGCGAGCTCCGCGATTTTAGTGTCCCCTCTAAGTACGCGCTCTCGTGCAGTGCAAGCAGCATTCGGGGCAGCATGCTCGTCTTTGTAGCTTCGGTTTCGCTCGCGCATAAAATGAAACAGACGTTTCCGATTTTTGCCGGCCCACGTCATGACTCCGCTCTAGTCCAAAATAGTCAGCAGCCCATGTGCACGAATTCGGTTGGGGTTCAGCGGCTCCCTGCCCTTGTGTGCACCAAGTATATATTTAGCGGCGCCGTTTGTCAAGATCGTGAACCCTGAGGCCTTTGGCGGTAGTTTTTCTTTGAAGTCGATGCCGCTGCGACCTGCGGGGTCTCGAGAAGGAGACAAAGGGGCGGCTGGTTCCCCCCCGCAGCCGAGAGATGACAATCTTCTGTTCGTTTTCCATCAGTGTCTCGCTCGCGGCTGTTCTCGGCTTCTAACGTTTTAAACAGGAGCAGATCATGTTAGCCGAAGGATACGACAGCGAGGTCAAGATAGCTTCCTGGGGAACGTTTGTTCTGATGAGCTATTGACATTAATCACCTTTTTTTATTTTTTATATGATGCTTTTATTCGAAGTTCAGTAACGTAGGGCCTAAACAAACTGCAAATTAAACAAAACAAGAAAAGATTTGGCGCACGCGCCATTTTGCCAAATTAAATGCTGAGTGCGACCAATATATCTATATAAAAACTTCGTTTGAACTAAATAAATATGATAATTGGCACAACACAAAGATAGAAAGGTTTAGGGGACCGTTTTTGCACGTCCGATATGGTACGATAAACCCTCCGGTACTAGAGATTTTTAGTAGATCGTTCCGATACCTCCGATAGCCCCGATAACGATACTAATGGAGAGTTTTAGTAGATCGTTCCGATACCTCCGATATCCTCGATAACGATACTATGCATGCGCAAGGGAGGCGGTGGCGAAGTATCGGGATATCGTTATCGGAGTCATGGGAACGATCTACTAAAACTCTCTATTCATGCGCAAGGGAGGCGGTGGCGGAGTATCGGGATAGCGTTATCGGAGTCATGGGAACGATCTACTAAAACTCTCCACTAACTGTGCGTGCGCTATCGCCGAAGCCTCTCACGTGCGCAGTTCGTACCGGACGGCCCATCGGACCTTATCGGACGTGCAAAAACGGTTGCCGAAAACTCCCTAGTAACGTATATGTAACGATACGTTCCATTTTTTATACGGTAACCGGAACGCGTTCCAAAAATGAGAAGCAACGTCTACAACACTGGACTGACGTTTCCTTTGCACTGCTTTCTACCTGACGCCGTCTGATTGCCCTCGTAACGTTCACGTGGAAAGCCCGGTACATTTTCGAGGATTTATGTCACGTAGTTCGTGCTGCAACTTTTAGAACGCCAGTTACACCGAACTTAGTCGAGCTCTTTATCACGGCGGAGAAATAGGGATGAAAGGAGCTCGGCCTCTTTTTTTGGCACACGTTGCCGCGATCCGTCTTGTGCACACTTTAAATCGTTTCTCATGTGGATCGCAACAAAGGTAGGCGTGTCGTTATAGCCTGGACTGTAGCAAAGGCTGTGTCCTCTGCTGCAGTTCAGTTTAAAGTGAGACGGGGTATTTTGTATTGCATTGCATGAACTATACTTGGTTAACCTTAACTCAGACGCAGCCGACGCTGTACGAGCTGATGAGGCCAATCAGACAACGTCAAGGGGCGCGCCATCATGGTGCTTGTCATGTCTCTGTACGTGTTCAATCATCGCTGAACCAATCATAAACAAAAAAGGCCTAGTGACTTGCTCTTTTGACGCTGCTTGAATGGTGTCATTAGTTCGTAGCGTCGGACGCGTCTAAAAGCTGAAAACGAAGTATAGGTTTGCGAAATCAAGAGCTGTACTGACATCAGTTTCGATCCGTTGGCTTCCGATTATGCAACCAATTTGTACTTATGGGCGATTTGCGCGGTTTGCAAATAACGACACGGGAATGAAATTTAGGCTCGCATTGAGCCTCATACCGCGAATTGGTGAACATGGTCCTCACACTTTGAACAAGATAGCGCGTTAAGTTTCCCGTTTCAACGCGGAGAGCAGTCGTAGTTACATACAAACACGCCTTAGCGTTATTGTTGTTGTTGTTAGCGAGGTAAAGGCAGAAAAGTGGAAGAGAGTCATTCGTGGCACTCGCTCGGGGCGAATTTGTCACCGACTCACGCCTTATCGAGTCACGCCGAATTTGACTGAATCTGCTTCCGCAGTCTCGGCGTGATTGATCGCGTCGCGTACGCTGGTTGCCCTCTCTTAGCAGGGCTCTCTCGCCAGTGCGTATACGCCGTCCCAGGAAGCGGAGCTGCTTCTCTCTCCGGATATCTGAATGGAACTGAGCTCGTTATCGGCGCCTCGCTTGGCCCCGCGGGATCCCGGAGCAGACGGCGGGCCGTATGCGACGACGAGACTCGGTGTGAGCGACCTCGGAGCTGTGCCATCGCGGCTGGGGCCACGTGGTGTTTGTACAAGGGCGACGACAACGCCGGTCGCCGGCTCCTCGCTTACGCCGCTGCTCTCGGTGATCATTTGCCTCGCTCCATCTGTCCACAGTGCTTAGGCGCTGAGAAACGCGGCATTTGTCGCCGTCGTAAGGGTTTTTTAAGCGATGCAGCTTGAACGGCCGTCTCTGGGTGCGTCACGTCGAGGCGTTTGTGTAGCTTGTTCACCCGAGGCTTCTTGCGGAAATATCACAATCGGAGTTAACGGCTTTAAAGGGAATTTTTTTTTGGTCGTAGGCAATGTGCGTTTGACTTGAATGGCTAAATAGCGTTCACCTCGCAGCGCTTTTTATGAACGCTATATTCAAAGCAGGTGGTTGCGAGCATACGAATACACGGGTCCAATTCGCGTCGCGTCGCGTATGCATACGTACAGTACGCTCAAGTGCATTCACGAATCATATATTACGTGAAAGGGGGGGGGGGGGGGGGGCGCGAAGGGCAGAAACAACGATGTGAATGCTGTGAACAGACTTATACCCCTTAGCGAAAAAAAAAAAAAAAAAGTTCTAGAACTAGGTATCGAGTTTGATTATGATTATACCAGTTTTACTGTCGCCTGCGTTGTATTATTCACCCACTGTTCACTACGTGGCGCGAGTCCAAAGTTTCTTTAAAAAAAACTGGAGGATAAACGAATACGGTTTTAATTACGTTAATACAAGTCATGCGAAGGTGCAGGTGAGCTGGACAGAATAAACGATAATAATCCTTGGGGGAACAAGAGGGACACAAGACAAACATGCATTACTCGAAGAACTTTTAGCTCGCAGAGCTGAACGCTATTCAGCCATTAAAGTCAAACGCATATTGTCTACTGATAATAGGCGGCTCGACAAATGCTTTGCCTCTAAGCAGTTAACTCCGATTATGATGATTCCGCAAGAGCCCACGGTTGAACAAGCTACACAAACGCGTCGACTTTACGCACCCAGAGACGGCCGTTCGAGCTGATGCGCTTAAAAATTCTTTTACAACGGCGACAATCGCCGCGTTACCAGGACCAGGCGGCTTTTTTCAGTTGCACAGAAGTCACCTAGTTGAGTTTAGAGTTTTATGTTTGCCCTTCGTCGCCCTCGTTCCCCTTCTCCAGGGATTCTTATCGTTCACGTTTTGAATTCTTGGTGGACTCAACCTTTTAACGAATCAACACTTGCCAAACTTGTTGGTTGTCCGGGAACACAATAGTAGAAGTCAAATAAAAATAAAAGCTTAATTTAATTATGAATCGCTCTAGGGCCATAGGTAGACTTTGCTTTTGGTTATGATGTGCGTTTCATTGTAAAATGTCTAGCGTATTTCGTTGCAGGAGCGTACTTTTCGCTTATTAGTTCTTATTGGTTCTAAATATCGCGCACCCAGATAGTCAAAATACATCCCGTTGTTTGCATTTCTGTTATAGCTTTTTCAGGCTTTAAATTGAGCAAAAGCAAGCGGGGTCGGCTTGAACTTCATGTGCGCTTTAAAATAATCTCAAAGCGAAGCACAAGAACAAAAGAAACGAAAAAAAAGGCAATATAAATAGAATTAACGGCCATAATTTTGAACCCAATTTTATTACGGTACGACGACGACGACAAAGAAAGGGAGTAAAAAAAAAAAAAAAAAAAAAGAAGGAACGTTATCTGCTTACAGTCTGAAAATCGGATTAATCTTTGATATGCACGGAGGAAACACTCGTAATTAACGTCCGAAAGCGCCGTTACTCTGATTTTCAGCCAAGCATGAGATTTTTGGCGTGCCTTGTCGAGCTCTGTGCGGAACGACCACCGAACGTGGATTGCGGCGATTTTTTTTTTTTCTTTCTTTTGATCCGGGTTTGTTATTTATTTTGTACGCGATCGCCGAACCTTCGTTTTGTCGAGATGGCATCGCGTGCCTGTACGCAATGCTGGGCGGTCATTCTCGGTTGTGGTTGCCATCTATTTCAGACCAACCATTTATGAGCGAGAAGATGGCTGAAGGAACCTCGTCAAGATCTCTAAGCGCCTCTGTCGCTTGCTTTTTGTTTTATCTTGTGTCGCTGTTTTGGTTTACCCTTTTGGTTTGTCTTCAGTTTTCTGTGTTCTGAGCGAAGATAAATCTGTGTGCAGTTGTTCACGTCGCGGGTAAGCACCGTTATCTCTAACGCGTTTGTGTGTGTGTGTGTGTGTGTGTGTGTGTGTGTTTTATGTGTGAACGAAATACTCGCACATTTACTTCATTCGGGTAACCGTAGATGGGTTATGATATACGTTCGTGCAGACTTTCGATGACGAGCGCACATCTGCCTATATCGTACGAAACCGCCTTTAGTGTTAGGGCCATGTGCTGCGTGCTCCAGTGTGTATTGATGTGTGCTAAGGTTCTTCAGCCTGAACGATAATTTATCCTCGATATTACTTCTGTCCCAAATATGACTTTTTGCTCGTTTTGATTAGCGGAGTACAGAAGTTCACGTTTGTTTGTTACTCTGTGCGTACGTTAATGTGGGACATTTGCTTTATAGTATGCGCTGTATGCAGTTGCAGTTACTATTTTTAATACTTTGCGATCACTAAAATCTCTTCGAAATATCGAGAGCTGTCAACCTTGTCCGAGTAATTAACTGTCTACTAAATTTGCCTGACAGCAGTGAGGCAAGAAGACACGTGGGCAGAAATGGAAAATTACTTAGCTTGTTTCTGAAGGCTCCTTGTTTACATCTCGGCTTGTGAGTATCGTTTTATAGTCCTCTAAATATGCGATTTATGTCTAAGGGCGGATTATCAATTATGCAGAGCGGAAACGCGAAGTTTGACTTTTATGACTCATTTTATTACATATCTCCTGATCCATGGCGTTAAACATATCCGTGTAGCTGTTTTGGAAGGACGTTTTGTACATGCCCGCGTAAAAGAAACGGGTTGTAAATATTGTGCGAATTTGAAGACTTCACAAACTGCGCCTATAGAATGTTTAGGTGTTCAACATTGAGGAAACAGTTTTTCTTTTTTTTGAATTTTACAGAGTCACAAAGATAATTACCGCTGGTTAACATACGTCACGAGACGAACTGGTTTGAAGTGTTATACACTCGCACACGAGCAGAATAATTTAAAATTGAATATCCCTATTAGATTCCCGCACGATAACGCACGAATTTAATGAAAGAAAAGTGTTTACGATTGTAAAAAAAAAGAAAGAAGCTTGGACTGAGTTTAAATACCCGCAAAGAGTAAGACAACCCAGCTGCTGTCTGCTATGTCCGTTAGGACGCGAACGCCGCGAGGAGTCTCACGAACAACATCGAAACGACGAGATCGAACGATGCACCAAACTCCAAGCCGCCTAATTCAATCAAAACGAGCAATTTTCGACATGCTCACACTCGACTGAACTCTTTCCGGGGTCCACCGAACCTTCGAGCGCGAGAGCCGCACTCGCTGGCAGCCATGGCAACACCGGCAGCTCAGCGAACTTCTAGGCATCGGAACCGCGTCTTGCATCCCACCCTGAGCATCCTCCCCCGACGCACGGGGAGCACGAGTGCCTCGCGCCTCAGCAGCAGCAAGTTCGAGGGGCTTCGATGCCGGCTATTGATCGAAACTCCAAGATGCGGGTTGCTGGTGCCGTACTTTGTTCACTTCTAAGCTGACAGTGCGACGGGAGCTACGCGGTCGCCCGGACAACCAACAACCTCCCTTCCGATACCCCGAACTCGCTCCTTGCGTGCCTGGGTAGGGGGGCAGAAGCGCGATCACGTGGCGAGATAGATGCCCGACTGGTGCCAACGAGCGCCTAGAGTCCACCGCCCTGTCTCGGCTTCCTTCGAAGGACGAGCTCTTGCCTGGGAGGGACGCGTAATGGATTGGAGAAACACCTTGGGGGTCTTCCTCCTTTGCGAAAGCCTCTTGTCGCGTGCTCCGTCGCTCCTGCCTTCTCTTTTGGTCTCTGGAGCTCGTTCCAAAGCCCTTGCGGTGGAGCAACTCTTGACTTCGGTATTTTGCTGGGGGGGGGGGGGGGGGGGGGGGTGTTATTCAACGCTTTTCCATCCAGCGGGTCGTCAGGACGTCGTAGTGACGTTGTGACAGTCGTGGCGGGAAAGGGCACGTTTTTATCTTGGAAAACTTTCCAAGCCCAGAGAGATAAAACTTTGTCCTTTTTTATTGGCCATCATCCGCGGGGGGGCGTGCGTTGTTCAATGAAGGGCTTTTTAAGGAAAGTGCTCGAGCTCGCTCGTGCTGAGTGCACGTTTAGTTCGTCCCTCGAGCACCGGAACCGGAAGTTCGGTAAATGGTATACTCCGCTTCACTTCAAGTCCGACCGCAGCCGACGGAACTTTGCCGCTGCTCGATTGGCTGCATCGGAAAAAGTGCATCGTCATGGCGCGCGTCGTCTTTGTACTTTTGCCACCTCCCGTTAATCGAAGCACGCATAGAACAAAGCGCGAAATCACGCTCCGCATTTCACTGTGCGTGATAAGTTCAGCCGGTGATGGCAACATTGGAGCGGTCTGTTCGCGACGAAAAGTTCGGGTATCGCCTCCTGGCGGAATTGTTTCGCAACCCAGAGTGAGGATACTTGAACTCCCTCTGCCGGTGCAAGCACGTGCACTACCAAGCTCTTAGGCACTATGAAAATTAAAACATAAACCGCGTGGGTAGCGCGTGCACCACGCCTAGTAAGCAAAAAACAGAAGCACTCCCAGCGAGCTTTTCACCGCGAATAGCCACAATCCATAGGGGCGCCTTGCTTCGCCGTGTAAGCACTCGTTCAGCGAAGTTTTTATTTTTTGAGTGTGCACTGAGTTCGTTTTTAAAGCTCCGGAACTTGCAGTTCGGTAAATGGTAGATTATTTTCCTGATTGGGAAGCGGTTGGGTTGGGGGGCCCGCGCTTTTCTGACCGAGTCTCTTTAGAGACCGCCATTTAGCGAACTGTAGCTGACTGACTGGAACGAAAGAGGTACTTCGTTTGTTAAAGAACAAACAGCGCAAAAGACGAGGAGGCACACGCGTAAAGAAACACACCACGGCTTGGCCATTAGCTATCAAGGCGTTTAGAAGAAAAAGGGCTGGAGGGTTAAAGGAAGCTGGATAACCGACTCCGAAGCTTTTAGTTGAAGCACAGGAAGCGGATGTCATATAGTGGACGACTTCCGAGCCCCTAGTGCGTTACTCGAGAAGTTATTTTTTTGTATATTACCATTTATGTGGTTCCATTTCTTTTGAATTATTGCGATGAGTCGAGCTTATTAAAAAACAAAAACTTGGTTTTTATGTGGACATTTTTAAGGCCCAGGACTACGTGCGTTAAAACCGCTTCCACGTTCACTATATTAGGCTTACCTGGTTTATAATGTAGACATCAATATCTGATTCACGAATCGGCAATGATATCGTCTTCTTGTTCTGTTTTGAAGCTGTTGGTTTTGAGTTTAAAGTAGAAATAAAAAAAAAATGAGTAAGGCACTGGACTCAGTGCGTTTTTTTTTTTTATCAAAAGTTAATACGGGACCAAGCTATAACGAAGAAAAAAAAATGTCTAGGACATCCTCTTGTTCCTTTGCTAACCTGCAGTCTCTTGGTTGAGAATTAAGTCTATGTCTAGGGCATATTTTTCCAAGACAAATGAGTTTGTTTCAGACTTGCCTCGAAGAACTCATTTCGGGGGGAAATTGATATATGATACCAATTATCTTTATAGGAACAGGAAAACCCAGCGTCTCTATTTTAACGTAAACGACTATCGCTTTTGAATTTGCCATTTGTTAATTTTATTGCCTCACGAAAGTTGGTATTCATCGAGAAGATTCGATTCTGGTTCCAGTAGCAATCAATATGCAGCAGGTTTAAGCAAATAAATAAAAAAGAAGCACCCCGTAGATGTGAACAATTAATGGGTAGCTCAACTATAAGATAAAGACGGACTTTGATTAGCACAAATGCCAGAGTATAAAAGAAAACGCAAGCAGCTTGCTCCTTTTTTGTCAAAAATATTTAACATTTCCTGTGTTAGTTTCTTCCTTGTACGACGATCATGGCAGATTGGGCATACAAAAACTGTCAGCAGACGTGTGGGAAGCATGTAAGAAGCACACATGCTTCCAACATGCTTGGGGCATGTCCGTTGATACTTCTCTCATTCTATCTGCGAACACTGCGTTTTGTATGATGCACGAGCTGTGTAACTGCGGCTTAATGAAGTCCAGCTGAAAACCGGGGGCCATTAGGAGTGACTGTGCTTTGAAAAAACATATTTCCTAGGATCGTGTATTTGTCCTATTGTTTTCAACGTTACGAAATTATTTCAACCCCAATGTGTAAACTGAGAAGATAAAATGCGCGCGTCAAGGGCGCACACTGTGGGAGGGGAGCAGTTAGATATCTCTTTTGTTTTCTTCGTCTTATCGTACGCTTTCTGAGGCTAATTATAGCACCGAATAAGTAAATAATTTCGACTTTAAGCATAAGCAAACAAAGTCACGTTGACAGGGTCGAGGCTCATGCGCAAATCTGTTTATTCTTTTTTTTTTTTTTTTTTCATGGGGAGTCTGTTTTGCGTGCGCAGTCAGCTGGCAGACCGAGGTCGAAGACCCCCGTCTGGTGAGGTTCGGACTCAAAAGACGCGTGTCACCGAACGTCGTCGGCGTGGCTACAACTGTGCCGGGGTGCGAAGAAGAAGCTGTTGACAACGCGGGGGTCTGGGTCACGGCTCACTTCCGAGGTCGGGGAATGGGGCGCCTCGTCCGCCGCGCTCAGGGACACAAGCGGGACGCCTTGTCCGTGACTCTCGACACCGCCGACGTGGCGTCGTGGGACCAGCCGCGCCTTCCGCGAGGCGAGCGACTTCACGGCCGTCCGCTTTCGCTGATCGAGTGAAAACTCGACCCGTGGTGATGAGGAGGAACTAAGCTTTCACCGCTCCCATCATTTTGATGTGCTGGCAACTAAGTGGGATACTTTCCATTGGCGTCAACCCATATGGCACAAAATGGAGAGATACGTCTGTCTTGGTGAATGCAACGGGATGAAAGACATTACAAATCGAACGTGTATAGAAGAGACAGTTAAGGCGTTTATGGCGTGGTGACAAGCAATAACGTGGTAATATAAGAGAGAGTTAAAACGTGAATAAGGGCATATTGATGCCGATAAGCGGCGGATTATCAACCCGACCGTCATTGTACTTGTCACAGAGCTTGACTATAGAGAAAATAAATAAATAAATTAAAAAAGGCAGATCAAGGAATGTGTAAGACTTTTCTCATATGATCATGAACCGCGCATGTTCTTTGTTTATATTAAAACAAAATATTTGAATTGAAATTGTAGTAGCTGTACGCAGTGTGTTCGAAATATTACCATCATCTGTGGTCTGTAGTGCCAAGGTTATATTGATACCTGCTGGCCGGCATAATCAAGCGACCAGAAATTTGAGCAGCAGTAATTCAACGCAAACGTTCCCACAGATTTAGCGTTGTTTCGTAAGCCATTCCGCGTCAGTCACTGACGTATTTATGGCCACGCTTATTGGTACAGACATTTTATCGAAGTTGTTTGGGCGTAGAACAAAACATGCGTGAATAACATTGCAGTCGCGTGACGCGTGACGGGATGCGACTGTCCTGTGGGAGCCGCCGGTATGAATTTGACCCTACTCCATTACGGAAGCCAAGTGCTTAGCTATCATGCTCAGAAGGCCGTACTTTTTTTCTTTCTTTCTTTTTACGCGCACTGGCGTTGCAGTGTCAGCCTTCACGTACGCCCACTAGGGACCCGCGACTTCCGGAACCCTCCGTCTCTCTCCATTTCCCAGATCATAAATCGGAGAGTCTCGACGCGGAGGCCACAAGCACGAGCTCGTAACTTTGAAAGCTCTTCCTGCGATGCGCGCTGCCTCGTCGCGTGGTGGAAGCCAGTGTTGCGGAGTTGCCACTCCGGAGTTGGAATGATTCCGGAATTATTCCGAATTTTTTCGACCCCGGAATGGAATGGGAATGGAATGACGGCAGCGTTGAGGGGAATGGAATGGGAATGGAATTAGATGCCTTTTGCCCGGAATGGAATGGGAATGAAATGGACCCGTTCTTCCCTTTTTTTTTTTTTTTTTGTTTACGGTCAGCGAATTTGAGCCAGTCAGCGAGCCAGTTGCTCAGAAATAAAATGAGCGGGCGGGAAACAGCTAACCCGCGTGGAGCTCTAGACTTATACGCAAAAAATGCAGTACAAAAAAGAAGCGTCAAAGCAAAGAGCAGAGGGGGGAGGGAGGGGGGGGGGGATGGCGCCTTTCGCGCAGGCGACGGGCTTTAATGGCGCTACACGAGAGCGAGCGAAACAAGAAACGAAGCACCAAGCAAGAGAAACGAAGGCATGGAGAACACACGCACGCACAAACTGAGATCTGAGAGTGGGGGACGACTCATAACTTGCAGAGCTCCGATAACTCGTTGACTCGCGCGCCGCCGAAAGATGATCAGTTATTGTTTTCGTATAGTTCAAGGAGCGTTGTTTAGCAGGCAGCCAAACCTGCTGCCTTCCACGTTCATTCGCGCGCACCTCTTTGAAGTGCGAATAGTGGGTTTGCTTCGGCATTAAAACAAAGCAATATTCACTTCTCTCTTCTCCTCTTGCACTTCGCTCCGACACTTGTTTTATTATTCTGCATTTTTACGTATAAATCCGCCTTTTACTTGGTCTTTGTTCCGATGCTTGTTTTCTGTGTTATATGTTTTACATTCAAGTGGGTTAGGGTTACAGGCAAACAAGCAGATTCCCGCTCATTTCCTTCGACTTTAGACTCTGCCTACTTTTCTTCACCTTGTGATGGACCGCTGCGGACGCTACGAGTCGCCCCAGGCAATCCAGCCCCGTGAGCGGGACTATACGCAAGGCGCGTTGCTGCGCCTCAGGGTCTCGCGACACTCAGAAGGCACTGGACTGGTTTCGATGGCTCTCGTGCTGTCTGGTGCGGTACATCGTAAGGTGAAGTAGATTGTCGTCACCGCTCTTGTTGCTTGACCGAACTGACTAGACCTGCAGAAAGACTGCTTCGTGACATGGTCTCTCGTGCCGCGCCGTAGAGGTTGCACTTAGTCAGAGAATGTGTTCTTGCCGCTGTGCATGGAGTCGCTTTCAGCAGCGTACTAACCGTATTGCTGTGCAGGTATTTGAAGAATACAGTACTTAATATAGCTTATTTTTGCGCCACGCACGAACTGGATATTTTTATGGTCTTATCAAACAAACACGCTGGCCGCGTATGTCCTAGAAGACAAATGCAAAAAAAAGTTTGCCAAAGAAAATTAGTGGATTTACGTTTCGCTGTTTGTTGTGAGCGACGTGGTCTAAAGACCGATGTTTTAAACAAGCATCGACATATCAAGAGGCTTTCTCGATGATTGCAGTACAATTTAAACAAACACTTTGCACCACCAGCGCTCCGCTTAGTAAAATCAGTGCTTTTTTTTTTGGGGGGGGGGGGGGGGGCATTTTGCATTTTGTTGCAATTGTCTACGCGTTTGATAATGTCAGCTTTATGGTGCTTATGCCGGCAACAAAATGTAGCTGGAAACAGCGAATTTTTACGTTTTGGAATTAGAGGAATGGAATGGAACGATTCAGCCATTCCAGGAGTGGGAATGGGCCCAGTGTCCCCATTCCTAGGAGTTGAAAGGAATTGAATTATCGCAAACTCTAATTCCCCGGAATGGAATTGGAATGGAATGGGGGTGCCCATTCCGCAACACTGGTGGAAGCATCCTTCAGTCAAAACGCGTTTCGAGCAAATTTTTATCGGAGCGGGAAGAACTCGGCAGCCGAGCCTGGATGATGAGGCCCGCGCCGTTCTTTTTTCTCTCGTCCCTCGCGCATCAAGCCATGGCTTCGCTGGGGGTCCGGAGAGGGGGTTGAGGCTAGAACCTTAGAGTGAACGCAAGGTCGGCAGTGCGAAGCCGCGAGCTCTGCACGCTGTTGCCCTCCGGGCAGCCAACAACTGTCTCGCGACAAGAAATTTATGGGCCGCTGTGCGTGGGGCGGAGGAGGCGAGGGCTTGCTCGCGGTCGCCGTGGTAAAAGGAGACGGACCGGATGCTGCCTGGCGGCCGTGATGAGCGAAGGCCTGCTTGGCGGACTCGGGTTTCGACCCTGCTTGGTAAGGCCCGCGTCGAAAAATGCTGAACTCTTTGCGAAAAAAAAAAAAAAAAAGAAGGTTGGTGATGACGGTGGGGGTGGCGTTTATGAGGGCTACGGAAAGTATAATGGGCGTTTGCAGAGGTTCGAGTAACTGAAACGTTTTAATGGACCGCTTGAAATGATCCTCTGGGCGAAATAAGACCGACACTTGTGCTACGTCGGTGCTGTGGGAACTCTGTCGCGTTTCAGGACGTGTCTGAGATTCGGGACTGCCCGCTTTCGGGAGATCTCACTGTCCGTTAATTGAGCCGCAGATTAGTTTCGCGCTGGCTACTTTACAGGAAGCTCTCACCGAGAAAGTTGTATTCCACTGGTGAAAAGTTGCCTTGTACTGCTCCGGTCGCGAAGCTTCATTTGCAGAAAGTCCGTCCGAAATAGGCGCGTACAGCCAATGATTCCAACACTAAATGCTTGACCTTGCTACAAAGTATTTTTTTTTTTTATTTCCTTATTGGAGGATCAGAAACATCCAGGGAGTTTCTCCTGGTGCGACGTTCAAAAGAGTGCGTGCTGAGTACGCGTTCCAGATTACTTTACCGCGTTCTTATTACAATGGGTCTTGCACTCTGGCATTTTTAAAAAAAAATATACAGTTAATTTTGTTATAGTTTTCGGATATATATATATATACATATATATAGGGTAACGCGGTTTGCAATCAAAATTCACTTTTCTTTTTTCACTCAGGTTAGGAAAGCGGAAATTTGTGTGCTTTTAAATAGCGTCTGATATCTCCGCTAGCTGTAAAGAGGCTATTTGGCCAGCACAGAACGACTGCTAATATGGTTTGTCATTTCACGCACATCACAAAGTACTCATTACGCAAATGTCTATGAATATGAGTTCGGCTTCTATACTTCGTCTCACCTTAGTATGGACTATTGTTAGCCGCGCGTGCTAACAGCGCGGGCTAGTCGCTTTGAATGAAGCTGCGGTGGCTGCACGAGCACTCGTGCAGCAAGTGCTCTAGTCAAGGCAGTCAAGGCTGGCCGCTCGCGCTAGCACAGCCTTCGCGGTTAGTCCATGCTAGGGTGAGACGAAGTATAGCTCGAGTTCCTGCTCTTGGAGCGTGTTCTGTGCGTCCACCTCAGCCTCGTGCCGCGTGGTAGCGAGCACGCGATGCAAACAACTTAATAATGAAAAATAATTGGTTATATCGGTGAAAGCGTTGCTGACCGTCTGCATATTAGTTAGTCATATTTTAGGTCAGTCGATCACGCGCAACTTTCTTTAAAGTCCTGAACGTTCGTGATATTTGTCAGCCGTGAACATCTGATCTTGCGAGGTCTAGAATTTACTCTCTGCACGCCAACAACGTTCGCGTTCAGTTTTTTTCTCAGTTGCTGTCGAACGCGGTGTAGTCGCGAAATCTGTTAGAAAGGTGATACGACGGCGCTAATGAATTACCTCGGTTATAGCGCTGTTGAAAGCGCGTAACAATGCAAATACAAACAGGATTTGCGTTTCGATTTCTGATATGAGGAGACGGCGTTTAAGCGTGAAGAGCGCATGTTTCAACCGCCCCAATCATTGGCGTTATTCCTCGGCATCTGTAAACGCCAAACACAAGGGACCAGTACCTATTCGAATATATATGACAAGTGCAATTTCCCTTGTCTTTGGTCACGCTTCCAGTCTTGGCCGTCAGTACTGTCCCTCCGTCCAGAGAGTTTCAGAAAACCTGCAGCGTGCGTGCAGCCCTGTGTCGAAATTATTAATAAGAGCAAAGTAAAGACGAAGCGCATAAAGAAATACATGTTTTACAGGTATTTTAAATTCAGTAACAATAACAATATTTTTGCTTCAAAATGTTGCGCTTTCTAGGCTTCGTTGGTTGTAACTTAAATAAAATAGCGTAAGGCTTTTCGAGTTATAGCGCATAAATAGGGGTTCCTCAACCGACCACGAAGAAACGGAATGTCTGGGTCTAAAGTTTTGTTGCCCTTGAGGCACTTAAGCACTATCCTATAGGAAAGTGCGTGCACGGATCCGAGCCCAGAAGGTCTCAGGAGTAGTGCGAAGTTGAAGCAATCGATCCACTCTTTTTTTCTTTTTTTCGTGAGAAAATGGTGCACGCGACGGAGTTCTTTTTAAAAGCGAAGAACGCGCCGCCAGGGCAACGGAGAAAGCCCAAAACGGTCTTGGATTTACTGCCCTGAATGGCTTCCACTTGGAAGCGGCGTCTGAGGGCTTTAGCTGCGACCGAGGAGATTTTGAAAGGAGAAAACTTGACTAAACTAGAATTTGTATTTCTTCTCCAAAACTGAACGTACGCGTTTGGGGCAGATTGCTTTCGAGCGTCTCAGTTTTGTGTAATGGCTCTTTAAATTGAATGTCGCTGAATATTTTGGGGGGTAACGAAGGGTAAGCATTCTGCAAATGCTTGAAAAAATGAATAAATAAAGAAACGGAATTTAAATTCTTTGTTTTTCATTCTCTTTCTTTCTTTCAATTTAATGCGGCCTCCATTTCTTAAGTTGTCGGCGGTTATAAAACAGTAGGCGGAATCAAACCAACAGTGCTCCCGCAACCTGGAGTTGTTCGGAACACAATGTGCCGTCCCGGGGGCTCCTTAGGGCCAATGAATGAACTAACTATACAGATCTTCGGCCGTCCTGGCCGTGAATGGAGAAAGTGGCAGCGGTGCCATCGCTTGAACGAAGACGCCAGGGCGACGGTCGCTGGCAAGAGAAGACGGCTCTATTGTGGCCTCGCATCCGCCGATCGTTCGTCTTGTGCCGGCTGACGGCTCCTGTCCAGGCTTCGGGAAGTCTGCCGGGAGGAAGCCGGGCTTCCCGCTTCTCGCCGCCGGTGACCCATTGTGGTCCCATTATTAGTCACTGCCGCCGCGCTAACGACGCCCACACGAGAGCGCCTGCAGAGCTCGACAGGAGGACGCGCACACAAACGTGCCGTAGAGATCTTTTCGGGAACTAAGGAGTCTGCGCCTTTTCAAAACGCGATACCCTCGCTTGGGTGGTGGTGCTAGTTGAAGGACGAGAAATGAGGTGTTGGGGAGGCATTGTCTGCTACTTATGAAAAATTATTACTTTGATAGTGCTAAACAAAGGTAAAATACTAAATGTACGTAAATTAAAGGTTCGCTAGGCGCGATATGGACAGTCTATGGACTCGGGGAAGGTGAGGACGAGTGAGCCGTTAGCGACAGCTGGTCTTTACGCCCCATGCTGAGGGGAAGAAGACAAATAAAAGTAAAATAAAACCTTTAAAAAAAATCTATATCCTATTTTTTTTTTTTGATAAGCCGTCAAATTAAGTATATTTTTGCGACAGTGGATCTCCACTAATGCTGCGAGTCTTAGGCCCAGAAGCCTCAATCATATGAATGGTATTACGCCTGCTTCTTGTTTTTTTTTTTTTTATCGATTTCGTCGGCTTCTTTTTATCATGTACTATACTGATATTTTTATTTATTTTGGTACATGTGTGTGTGTGTGTGTGTGTGTGTGTTTGTAGGGGGTGTATGTGTAGGGTGTGTGTGTAAAATCCAGTCCTTTAATATAACGTATTCAAAGAGAAGGCAAATAAAGAAGCGAAAACAGAGTTTCGCCGAGACCCACATTTTCCAAATTCAAGGAGTGCTTATTTGCTCTCCGCTCCCCGTCCCTCAGCCGCTGTGCGTCTGCAAAAAGATTATACGACACACCGTGTACAAAAAAAATAATAAAATAAAAAAATAAAATGCCCTTGCGCCTCGCTGTTTGGCATCGTTCCGGGTACACCCTAATCACAAAACCATAAAAAAAATCTGAACACTCATCGCTGTCTTCACATATTTGTGACATATAAAGTGCCAATAGGGAGTATTCACTGGACGCCATATTTGAGGGCGATGTGTAGAGCGCATGCTCGGAACGAGCTCACGTTAATAGGCTGCTAAGACCGGCAATCTTGGTGGTGCGGAATGCACGTGGCGAAAGAACTGTGGAAGCACGCCGTCAGCAAGCTCTCAGCAGTCGCGCACACAGCTATGGCGGCCAGTGAATACTCCCTTTAGGGAGTATTCACTGGCGGCCATATCCGTGTGCGCTGCTGCTTAGCGCGTGCTGAAGGCGAGCTTCCGCAGTCCTTTTAGAGCAAGCGGGTATAGATAGGTGACGGATGCCACGATGTCGCGCTTTTGGCGCTATTTGATAGATTGTCTAAATTCTCAGACGATGCCAGCCATATCAGGATCTAAGAGTCGCGAGGAAACTATGCAAAACTAGTTGGATGGCGGTTACTGTAACAAGACAGAACCAAGCTCTTTTACTCCTGATGAGATCGCTCGATTATTATGTCTGTCACGTGCGCCCACGCCTTGGTTACAGTGTACCGTGGCTCTTTGCTCCGCTGACATCAGCCTTCACGGTCTTAGACCAGCGCGCGCGCGTCGGGCTTCGCCACTATGCACCGAAGTGATAGGAGCAGCGGCTGACGTGGGGAAGCGCATGGGTTTGCCTGATTGGCTCGGAAAGTATGCTCGGCACTACTGCATGCGTCGACGTTCTTTGGTCTAGACTGTAGGTTGACCTCTAATCATTGAAAGCTGTGCCGAGAAAGGAGAAAAAATAAATAAAAAAGAACGCGCATTTATGTCGAAATAAATACGTTAGTCAAAGTTGTTCCCGTGCGGCGGTGAATCGAAAAGGTTGTGAACTTTGACCCAACCCTGATTCGAACGCCGCTAAAGCGTAATATCATTTTTAAAACACGAATGTAGGTTTTTATATTATTTGGGGCTTGTTGTTTTTGCATTGTATAAAATTAGAATCTTGAGTTCAGTGTTCATAAACCTTGGGGGAAAAGGGGAAGGGGGGGGGGGGGTGTTTCTAATGGCAGTTCTAATCCCTGGCATCGAACCGAGGACCTCTCCATTTGCAGTGGAGCGCTCTATCACTAACCAGGAGTTAGACGTCAGTAGAGTAAACGGGTTTTATCAGCTTGCACCAGTCTAACACCAAAAAGGATGAACGGCCTAGCTGTGTTTGGAGATTTGTATTTGTCCTCTGTACTCTTTGTTTCATTTCTCCATGGATTATTATTGTCATTCTCGTCCAGCTCGCTTGCACCTTTGCATTAATTGCATTATCATCGTATTTCTAATGAGAGATGTTTTAGCGGATATGGTTATTTTTGCCAGCCTTTTACAGGAATTATATACACGGCCTAAATTAATGACTGAGTGTAAAAGAGGGTGGGGAGATTCGCTTTATCTCAAATGATGTGTTGCGCTATGCCTGATATTTTTACCATATTTTTGCCCGTTGTAAATGGAACTTACTTGGACTTGAGCCTTATTTCTAAAATGAAAGCCGTGTGCTTTTTTCTGTCCTACCTAATCTTACTGCTAAAGATAATAAGAAATATGCTTCAGTGTCAAACAGGAACCCTCAATTATTATCAGGTATGAACTCCTTTAGCGATGCAATCACATTTTCATATTCAAGTGACCTGGTAACAGATATTGGTGTCTGCCCCAAAAGCGTCAGAGGCTGCTCCCAAGCCTATCATTTGCCTCCTACAAAATTTGCTACGAAAGGTATAATGCTGCTTTCATTACTTTAATGTTGATAACCCCTAAGAGCGCAGACGTTTGGCCAAATCGGCAGTGCCGCTAAGTGTCATTTGGCTCGATAATTGTCGAATTAAAAGGTGCCTCTAAAATCGATGTGATTCGAGGTATCTTAATCAAATAAATCTGGTTTGGTTTTCTCCAGATGTAAATAGCCTCGATTAAAAAAGTTATTGGTATGAGCTCTTTTTTGTTTTAATATGCTCAACGGTATAATGAAAAGAACGTTATTTATTAGACCATTGTAACTCCCCACGGTCTTCTCGTTTCGTTTCGCGCTGAATGCTTCGAGTAGCCGGATAATACCTCTACTCCGTTGTCATGCACTTAAGACCATCATGTCTCGTACGGGAAGGGAAGTTCTATACGTCGAAGGATCCGCGTCTTTCTCTCGCCTTTGTGCTCGGGAGGGGAGTCACCTCGAGCCGTTTACTTTATCTCCCGCATAAACAAACAAACAACCTTATATTCTTCTCTTTGCAGTTTTTTTTTCTCCGCGTTCATGAGCGGGAGGAGGTGGAAAAGGGCGCAGAGGTCGATCCTTGCACGCAGTCGAGTCGCCGTCGTGCTCACCTCGTGAAAAATGAGTGTACCCGAGTTTTATGCCCCACCTCGCGCAACGGAGCATCCATCGATTCGGCGCTCTCGTGTGAGATAACCGTGTCGCGGCCCCTCGAATCCTCGTCGGGCTCGGGCCTGTTAAAAAGACGTGGCCTCGATAGCCAGAAAAGGAGCTCTTCTCATTCCATGGATCCTCTAGATTTTGGGATGACTTTCTCTGAGCCTTTCTATATGAAGCTGATTACGGGGTTTCTACGGGGCGCAGCCATGGGGCAAATGGGCTTCGCCGGGCAATATGAAAGACACGAAAAGGTTGGTGTGGACGCGGGGGCTTAGGGAGTATTTTTGCTTGAGCGTGTGTTTTTGTAAGCAACGCATTTTTTCTTTTAAATGCTACCCTGCCACGTTTTTTCTTCGTTCGAGTACGGCTTGCAACTTTAGCGATTGGGGAGACTGCGCCTGGTGTCTCGCAAGGAAATCAATATTGAATGCATCGAATACTGCTGACTTGTATATGTCACTGAAAGCATAACAAACGTTCAAAATCAATATTTTTTGCGTTAAATTAACGAAATGCATCTGGCACGCCCCAGCGGAGGACTAAGGATTCATTTCGACCAGCCGGGAATCTTTTGAAGTACAACCGAAAGCTCGAAGACACGCCGCCTTCTCCTCAATGAGCCTCCTCCACATTGTCGGCAAGACTCGATCGGCCGAGATTCGAACCCGCTACCTGGGGATCCGTTGGCCGGCGCTTGGCCTCCGAGCTACCGAGGCGGCTGCATAGGGAAACGCTGGGCGCGTCAAGGCCCGTCCACCTTATTATCGTTCCGATGTCAATGATATGGCGAAATTAGCTGGTAAAAACACCGAAGAACAAACCACAAATTAGTGCACATGAACCACCATATGCCATGCCCTCCTTGTCTTAACCTGTCAGTGACATAAAGCTAATCAAATGTGTCAGATGCGTCCATGAGCGAGCTTATCGGTAACAAAGCATTTGCGGAATTCACGAGATCGCTTCGACAAGCGTAGGCACGAACATTCTTTCTATAGGCGGGGTCACACTGCTTATACGTCATACAAGGCAGTCTGTAAACCGATTTCGAACGCAAGTCACCACGAAATCCGTGCTTCGAATGCCGCACTTCAACACGCGGCATTCGAATCACGGATATCGCAGTGACTTGTGTTTGCAGACTGTCCTTTGTATGATGTATGAGCAATCTGACCCCGGCTTAATAGCGGAAAAGGCTATCGGGAGCAGAAAGTCGCATGTAAACGTCAGCACTGTTCAGATTTTATGCCCACGCGTATGACAGTAGCGTAATGCAGCGCAAGGCGGAAGCTTTGCATTTTAGTAACTGTCCAGACGCACGCTTCGACAGCCTAGTTTTTCCTTTTTTTTGTTGTTTGTTTTAGTATATGGACTTCATACTTTGCGCAGCCTCCGCACCTCTAACCCATATGCTACTCTAACCCTTGTCGTATTTGGGGACCAAGAAACCTTGTTTCCATTGCACATTTTAAGCGTATTCAGAAATAACTGAATTTCGCCAATAACAATGACCCTCAGTCTTGAATTACTTTGTTCCGCGCAGTACAGTAAGCCAGGTGCCCATAAGTTCGAGCTCAACAACTAAAATGAGAAACGAGGCAAACTCTATTCCACTTATCCCCGTTTGTATTCTACCGGAAGAACAACTCGCAGAGAAAAACGAAACACCCGGGTAGGGAAACCATCTTCTCCCCGCGATTCTCTCCAGATCGTTTCTGGAATTGGAGAGGGCTGCCAGCGAGCAACGCCAGACCACGTATCCATCGCTCTTCACCGGGCGCGAATTGGCCGAGACAAGGCAGCACGTTGCCTGGTGCGAACCCTCGCAGGCTTCCAGATGTTTCTCCCGCTCCCCCCAAATTCGAGTGCTACCGACCGAGCTCGCGCTATCTAGGGGATGCTGAGAAGTGATCCTGACGTGTCTGCGAGCCGGATCACTCCCGCACATCTCTGTCCGAAGGGAGACTAGCAGCAGCATGAGTGAGTTAGCTCCTGGCGGCGAGGTTAACGGGGGGGGGGGGGGGGGGGGTTTCTCCTGTTGAGGTGCTTGGGTTGACGCTATACCGTGGCGAGGCGCGGCACTGGTTTGTGCTGCGTCATTTTGCTTCACTCGTCGAGAATGCTCAGGTACAGTAAGAAGAGGAGATTGACTATGGCAGGACTCACGTGTCTGGATTGCGTACGGTCTGGTCCTCCGTTTGCGTGTGGCCTGCGGATCCCTCATCGCGGAGTGCAAAAATTATCCTTGGCTAAAACGTGTTGCGCGATATTTGTATTACATCGTCGACGTCCTTAAATTTTTTTAAAGACTGGACACTCGCGCTCTGCAAGGGTTTGGTTATCGTTTTTGTTGTTTTAAATTGCCCTAAAACGAGGCCTTTTTTTCTTCTTTTTTTTAGCGCTGTAGCCCTTATTAGCACTATTAACGGTTAAGCAGTCCAGGGAACCTACTTATTGAGCACTATTTTTAGTCGTGCGTTTTGAGCATTAGAAAAGGGTGTGGCTGCAAGTCAGCATCAAAAATCGCTCTGTACTTTGTCTCCAGAGAACTAGAACGATGCAATAAGCCAAGGATCTTACGAATAAACCACTGTCTGTTTGCTACTACCGGATGCATACTGCCATTATTAGCGCGTCAACTAAGTCCCAGCCTCTATTACTACCCTTGCCATGCCCCCTAAACAAGTTGTCGAACTATTGGGTCTGGTGATGGCGGACCCACCTAAAGACTCCGATGGTGACAAGAATACTGTCTTGCTGTTCAGAGGGCCGATAGCCTCTCGTGCGCTCATACTGACAAAGAGAAGCGATCAAAACAAAAAGGGAAATACAGTTACAGCGGTATGCGCGCATACCTAAAAGCGTCCGCGCGTCTCTTATCGCTTCAGAAGCTTCGGTATACTTACCTAGACCACAAAAGGAAATGATTCATGCAGATAAACACGTCCCAACCTCTGATTTAGCTAAAGCTGCTCAATATTTCTGAAAACACCACTTCCACATATTTTTTTTTTATTATTGTGGCTTGTTTTTGATTTTTCTTTTTTTTTTTATATTCGACCTAGTTCATCGCCGGTGGAGCAGTAAAACACACTCTGTGCGCTCATGGTGGTCCATAGATGCAAAACATCTTTATTTTGTCACGATATGAATCACAAGTTCGCATATTTTAGTTATTTTGTCCTTCGTTTAATTTTCAAGCATAATACTGGAACCCTTCGCGGGCCTTGCTCGCTGTGTTTGTGTTGGTCACACCGTAGCGAAGCCATGGGAGAAAGTGTCAGCATTAAAGCGCAACCGTTCCACCGCGCGGAGCGTGTGTGTCGATCTGAGCTGGGTTGTGCGGTGACACTCCCCTTCCCCCTCCCCTGAGCTGCGTAGGAGCGATCGAGGGCTACATATTTTGGTAGGAATTGCGCATTAGTAGCATAATCTAGCAGGCGCGGATGCATTTGACGATCAAATCATATGCTCAGCGGCGCTTAAAAAAAATTAAATGCCACTAAAAAAGAAGTGGATAATTAAAAAAAAAGGTATCTCGTTAAACAAAAAAATAACTATTATGTGCTATAGAATTTTCGCCTCATTTGATAAAGTTTATAAGTCAAATATTTTTAGTCATTCAAATCCAAAAACAAAACCACATTTCGCTTAAACCAATTATAGTGAAGTCATTCAAATCCAAAACAAAACCACATTTCGCTTAAACCAATTATAGTGAATAGACTTATAACAATTAGGATGCTCCCACAATTACCGAATGACTGAATAGCTTCGGCGGCCTCGAACTTCTCGGCTTTCTCGGACATGGCCAGCGACGGTACCCGTGGCGTCACGTGTGTCAACAGTCGGCGACCAACAGGGGGGGGGGGGGGGGAGGTCAGCGAGCGCGGTTATTGAAACGCCCATCGTGTTCTCCGCGCTATCTGGCGCGTCACACTACAAACAGGGCCGATGATGGAGAAACTGAATCCGCCGGGTGGCCTCCCCGGCCCAGCCGGCATCTGCCACGCGTCGACTGGCCGTCGTGCAGCTGTGGCGTCGGGGAGGGCCGGGACCCTGGCGCCCCCGGCGAGGACGGCAGCCAGTCCGGCTCGGATTTCGTCGTCCGTCCAATGCCGGCCCCTCTGGAGCCGAGGCAACCGAGGTTAGCGTTTACGCCATGCCGCGTGATGACAAACCGTCGCAATTCAAAGTTTTGCATCTGTCTGAACGTACGTGCCCTTCCCTTGAGAACATTCAGACGATGTGGCTAGCTTTATTTTGGATCCCTATCATCATATGTTATAGCGTTCTGCCGTAGGACGTTCTAGGAAGTGTGGGAAAGTTTATCGATGGGTTATTTATTTTGCGAATGCATCGGTTTGTGTACTCGCCTATTGAAAATGAAGTTGTCAGACTAAGATGATAACAATGGCTTCTGAACCCCTGAACCACGCGGTGATGTTCGCTCGACTTTTAGAAATGGATGGTAAAAAGAAGATAGTTAATGCATCGTGAGAAACTTGTTGCCTCGAAAATGACCCTCGACTATACTTTGCTCTTCAAGGCCTACACGCACAGCCGACGGTTTACAAAGAGCCTGTCTATCTGACAGTCCCGAACGTTATAGCGAATAGCAATAAAATCGCAGTGGGCACACATTGTGACGTTATGGTAGTTCGCAATAATGTTCGAGGCATCACAATACAACGCGCACCTCAATAGGCAATGCCTATGTACTCCCCCAACGGGGGACGATACCATGACCAACAGAAGTCTGCCTGCACTGAGTGCGTGCTTCTTGCTACCGTTGTTTTCTTCCACTAATCAGTGCCACGCTCAAGATCATCACCAAGCTGCACGTCATGGAGATCTGTACAAACACACCTTCTCGTATTTACAAAAAGCTAGAAGAAAAAAAAGGAAGCTAACATTTCCGGGCATGACATTACATCGGCGAGCAAGTGAGCGTGCGGGGAAGTCTGTCCCGCGATGTCACCGAAGAGGGTCGTCGATGGATATATAGCGGCGGTCTCGGCAAGCGCGGGACGTCAACCGGCACGCTCTCATCCGAGGATCGATTCGCACCGTCTCCGTCCTCCGCCATCCGCTCCGTCCCCCCGGCACGAGGAGGGAGACGGCAGCAGCAAACGACGTCGCGGACGACCCGAGAGCGTCACCCGTCGTCCGGCTGGCCGCGCAGCAGCTCCTTGTGAAAGATTTATAGCGCCTATTGCTGTTGCTTCTCCGCTGCCAGCCTCCCTCCTTCTGGCTTCTTCTATACTTTCTTTTCTTTTTTTCGTTTAGTTACAGCAGCAACGCTCTTCATTGGCGTTCCCGACACTGCGCGTCACGTCGTCTTCGCAGCTCTCTGCTTTGGCGAAAGGCGCGTCAACTATTCATGCTCGTTTCTCGGCTCGCCTCGGTTGCCGAGCTTGGGTTCGCCTTCGGCCGACACTGGGTACTCCCTCGGGGTCGCGACGGCATCAGCGATGTTTGGCCGCGACGTCTTTTCGGGCGGCGGAGCTGGGTGGTCTGGTAGGGTGCAAAAAACGTGAAAAAGGAACTGTTTTGCGGAGATGGTTCGAAGAGCTTGAAGGCGAGAGGCTGAACTCACACAATGCAAACGAGTGTGATGGTGTACGCACGCGCGAGAAGACGCCACAATATTTCGAAAGAAAGGCCCTACTTTCACCGTCGAATGCTGTCTTATCCAAACATCGTTTATTTAGTCTTTCGAGCATCTACTTTTAGGGCCCTTCGCATAGTATGAGGTCGTGGTTGTCTGGAGGATAGAGAGGTGTTACGTGCTATTTTATTCTGTGCTTGCCTGGAAAGAGAGGCGATCTTCTGGATTTGGCAAACAAGGAATCAAGCCTGTATTCTCCGATTTGAAATGACGAACACTGAACTGAGGGTTTGCAGAATCTACCCTCTGGTCGGCGAATGTCGATAAATATTTACATAAAAAAAATAAATCAATATAATAAGCGGACATAAAATTGATAGTCACAAGCTCGTAAAAACAAGGTATTGTATACATCTTATGACGCACAAACACGTGGAATGAACGGGGTGATATTACATGCCGTCGCAGTATTTCGTGACTAAAATGATTGCGCTAAAGCATCAACCGCATCTCACGAAGTGCGAAAAAACGGTCGCGATCCCAAGCAGTTCAAACGGACTTTTAGCAAACCGTTACCGTGTTCCGTGTACCGCACTACCGAAGCCTTTGAAGCATGCTTTTAATCGTGCGTCCCGGCGGTACGCGGAACATGGTGACGGTTTTCTAAAAGTCCGCAATGAAGGGCTCTATCGCAATCCGTTTTAGAGATAATTATAGCATGCTATCCACCAGCAAACTCTCAATACTTAACTACTTAATTATGACGCTTATAAATTCTATTTCTAAAAAAAAAAAAAAATCTCAAATAACCCCAATAGTTTAAGAGGTTTATGATGATCAACTTTATAATGATTAAAAAGCGCGACAGGACAACGGACACAGAAGGAGTCACAGACATGCACAGCGCCCTACCCTCGTCAGCTTTATTTCTAATACACCGGGCCCTTTTCGATGTGTAGCGCTGTGTCTGTGTATCCTTCTGTGTCCGTTGTCCTGTCGCGCTTTTTAATCATTATGAATCACCAACTCACCCAACTTTCTACCCTCGTCAACTTTATTTTGGGAAAACTAGATCTATTGGGTCCGACAAATAAAACGAGCTGATATCCCATTCGATACCCAAGCCTAGCTGTGAGACTATGAACCGTGTCAACGGTTAGTCGACTGAAGAAATCATTGACCGGACTACTTTTAATGATTTTTCAGTGTGCAGACACAGGATCGCTGAGTGGTAAAACTAGACTGACTGAGCACAACACAGAGGAAGTTTGAGAGACAAGTCAGTCTTTGAGTGGTCAAAGGTCTTGTATATCTGAACGTGACTACACAAGTAACAAGTAACTCGAGTAGTCTTGCTTTGAAGTTCAATGAAACACGGAGGAAACGGGAGAAGATTTTGTCTTCCCCTATAGGACAGGTCGTTACCGGGTTAGAGAAAGAGGGAGGTTGAATGGCGATAATAATAAAAAAAAAAACCATAAATTACGGTGTTTAGCGAATTTGTGACAATAATCTTTGCATACATTAACTAAAAAACGGATACGCACACACACACAAAAAGAAACGGCTCCAAGATAGCTACACAAATGTGTGTGCGTGTGTGGGGGGGGGGGGGGGGGAACGAATTTCCGAGTGCAGGTGGCTTTTTTTTTTTTTGTCTATTGTCTTGTCGATTTTTAGGAGATATTGTGTAGCGCCGCCGGCACACGGTAAAATATTTTTCGCCTTAAGGATCTTTCGCACTGAAAAAAAAAAAAAAACCGTTGAACAGCTTAAAGGGGGAATCTGTTTGTGGCTGTTTAGTCCCACTATGAAGAAGCTTCCCAATATTAAAAATACGAGTTTGGTGTTTTAACACCTTCGATTTTATTTCTAAATAATATTTCTCGTTCAGAAGGTAAAGTTTAGCATACAGAAGTGAAATCTCGCACTCTGAATGTGATAAATTATTTTTCTTTTAACTGGAGCAGGAAAGATTTCAAGCAAAAGACAAAAAGGTGTTATACGCCAACAAATATATAAAACAGTTTAGCATTGCCATATGTTCGAAGTAAATGCAGTGAAATATTCATTGTTTCCTGATAGTGTACTCTTGCTACCGCTGATTGCATTGCATAGGTTAGACAGAAACCACAAACTAACTTATTACTCTATTAATGCCCGATATATCTTTAAAACAAGCTTCAAGGTTGCGTTCTCGCTGCACAGTTCATATCTGAACTTAATAATGTTTTATATGCTTTGCTCGGAGACAAAAGGAGTGTCCCAAAGCATTCCCTTTGCATGCCCCTGTTGGAGGGGGCGAGTCCCTTCTAACATAGCATTGTATAGAATTTTACGCATAAGTAGTCTTTGATTGCCTTGTATCTTTCACTCTTGCTTTGAACCTCAATATTGCTAGTAGGGTTGCGAAATAAATAATAATAATAAACAAGGTTGTTGCTGGACCGAACATAGCGTAAACCTGTTCGCCAAATTAAACAATAGACGGCGGGCCATGAGTTTAATAAACGTGCGTGCCCAAGCATTATTATTTGTTTTTGGTTAGAAAAATGTTAAATATCTAAAAAAGAATTGTAAACCTTTTGTTTTCTTAGTTTAAACTTGCGTTGTTCTTTTGGCAGCGCTGCTGACTTTTGTCCGTGGCACACTTATTTGGTGCGCTTCTAAGACAACGCATCACGCAGAGCTCTTATTCTGCAGCTCCAGCCGGCGTTCCCTCTCGCTCCGAATCTCGGTCGCCTTCGGTCGTCGTGTTTGCTCAAGCCAAGAGCTCGGTCTCGGAGTCCGCAAACACGATCGTCGGTGCCCCCCCCCCCCCCCCCCCCCCCCCCCCCTACTTGTCGTTCCGTCGTCGGAACGGCCTCATATATATGAATGGGCTGCGGCGCCTTTCGACCTACGATTATTTCTATTCTCATTAGTTACGGAAAACGTAGGGCGAAGTGGGACGCATCACCTAACGGAGCGTCTCTTTTTCTTCTCATGTTGCTGCGCCCAAGAGTTCTTTTTTATTATTGTGCGATTGTTTAAATATATGCCTTATACTGCCGTTTCACGGTAACAACCGTTATTTGCGACGTATCGCGACGGTTCCCCGGTTGTCTGTGGTGTAAGGTCGTCTCGTCGCGGCAGGTGATTTCAAACAGCCCACAGTACAGCATGACGTAACGGTTTTACGTGACGTTAGCGGACGGAATTCCTGCCCTATTGAGCGAGGAATTGCCTCGTGTATTGTTATGCCTCGGCACTAAATGAAGTGAGAAAACTCATCTGCCAAGTTTAGCGGTAACATTTTTCTTTTGAATTTAGCGGGAAAATGAATGTGCACAGTGTGATAATGTGCTGTATGTGTGCAGCGGAATGTTCAAGAGAACGTAAAACGCCTCTGCCGTCACCGCAGTTTACTTTCAAAACACACACCAAAAAATGTTGTTTTGGGTTTACGCGACAGTGTATGCACTGTTTCTATAGAAACTTCGAAGTTCAATGCACATAATCCTAAGGCTTTTGTCGCTACGATCCTGATCTGATTCGCTCGAAACCCGGGACATTCTTACGCAAGATTCGGGATAGATAAAAAAAAAAAAAATAAGAACAAGGATGCCGAGAAAACCCGAGGGAACATCGCACTAGTATAGGAGTCGAAAGTACAAAAGGAATTGGAACAAAAACTGAAAGCTGCGGTTTCCATCCCGGAAGATTTAAGGACATCTTGGATTTCACAACGTAGGCAGGAAAAAATAGAAAATGTTCTGTTCTCGGATTGCGAATTCTGCGCTCGTTCCGAGTTTGTTCTGCGCCCGTTCTGCGATTCTAATTTCATTCGATGTTGCGATTTAGCGTCGTTGTTCTCGCTTTTGTTTTGTTTGCCCCAGAAGGCTACCAACTTCCTAGCTTGCAATAATATTATAATTTTTTTCTTTCCTGGACTGTTTTACCTCAAGTGCGCGCACCTTTATTCCGTTCTCCTTTTCCATCCTTCTGTTTTCTCTTCGCGTACTCTACAACTCTACGTTCAATGCAAGTACAAGAAGTCAGAAAAAAAAAAAAGAAAAGAAAGGAAAGATTTTTTTTTGTACAATTGAATTCAAAATTTGGGAAACACCCGGATGTTTCTTTCGAACGTGATTTCCTGGATGAAACGTGGATTTAAGCCATTTATTCATCATTGCGGTACTTCCTTTTTTTTTTCCTTTATTTAATCAATAAGCAAACCATTCCCTCGGAACGTCTGGGCTTAATTTTTTTATATGATCAAGGTGTATTTTTATTTTATTTGTTGAAATGGACGCGGACGGTTTTGAGTTTAAACAATTCCCTATCAAACCATAAGAAGCCTCGCAATAGGCCCAGTAACCGTAGAAAGAAAACCCTTTTTATGAATGACCGCAAGTGTGGTCGGGTAGGGACGGCTACGTTTATTATAATAGGGGGGGGGGGGGGGGGGGGGCGAGTTTAACGAGCTCAGAGGACCCGGGAGCAATTGATCTGTGACAGAGACAGAAGCGAGCGAAGCGGAAGGGGGCGAGACGCGTACACAGCGCGCAAAAGGTCGATGCTGTGTTAGGACAGCTCGATCAATCAGGGCGTTTGTTTTACTCGGGGACGTTTGTTTTGACTGCTCGTACGAGCATGCTCGACACGTTCCGAATCGTTCTGGGTCCGTGTTGTACGCGCGGCAGATAATAGCCGATTCATCTCGCCCTCCTTGGAATGTAAAAGATCGATCTGGGTAAGCGTTCCACGCATGCGCTTAAAAGCACGCTTCAAAGGCTCCGGTAGTGCGGTACGCGGTACACGGTAACGGTTTGCTAAAAGTCCTTATTATAGATATCTACGTTCTCCCTCCCTCCCCCCCGCCCTCCCCCCCCCCCCCCCCATTTTTTTCATTATGTGAGTTGTTTATTATATTGAGAACAGTATGCACGTGTTCATCGAGTTCATCCTCAAAAATGTTGTCGTATAGTGGCGGGTTATCCGTATTAACGTGATCCGTATTAACGAGGCATGACTGTTTACACTACGATTTTTAATGGTTACGACCACCTGCCCTAAAATAATAGAGAAAAAGGTACTATAGTCACCGGCAGAACACAGGGCGTGACTGGTCCCAAGCGCCTCATTATCGCTCCTTGGCCAATGAGATTGCGGCATTAGCTGATAAGAACGCCGAAGAGCCAATCAGAAAGCGAGAACATAAATCAGCCACGCCCCGCATTTCTCAAGCTCTTAGTGACGGTCGAAGAAAAGGTAATATGATGCGCCTAGTAAACACCACCAGGTACCTGCAGGTACGGCACCGAATCGTTCCGCGAACCAACCAAAGGAAACAGTAGCCATGATTAGTCTCGTGACGGCAGCCCGACTTTTTCAAAGTACCTCAGCCCCTTGATGAGTAGGCAATAGGGCGTTCACATCCGCTTTCTGTTGTTCTATGTCAGCGTAATGAGGCTTAATTGTATTTTTGTTCTTGTTTGCGCGACGCATTTGAGGGTTACATAGGAATTTGTGGAATGCTCGCCCTTGCCACGCTCCGGACGGGCCGTAACAACAAAGCGGCGGACGAAATTGTACGACAGTGGAAACTTGGGGAGAGCAGGAGATGAGAGCACTTGTCTCCTTCTCTCTCGCAGTATTTGTCCGTACAGCTTCGGTAGCGGACAATTCACGCATCGCGTAAGACTGGCAACATTGAGGAGCTTAGGGTACATTCTTAACTTGTATCTGACGATTGTCAGTAAAATGCTATCGACCAAACAGAAAAAAAAAAAAAAGAATAAAGCAAACAGAGAATCTTGCGTGATATGGATTAACGCGCTCTTATAGATTTCATAAAACTTCAACTCTCACGTACGGATAATACGTCTGGCTTTGCCTTAAGCATGCGGCCCACCTGAGTCGCGCGCGAAGTGAAATAATTAAGCGCGCGTACCCTTCTTTCGCGTGCCTTAGGCAGATTTGCCGGGTGGTCCCTCCTCAGCCGACGTCGCGGAGGAACGCAACAGGCTCAGCTTGGAAACAGCTGCGTGGGCCGATAAGCAGTTTCTTCATTTAGCGCCGAAACAATCGGAAGAGGAATGGAACATGCATATGGCCCTGGAGGAAGAAAAGTCTTTATAAAATTATTATTTATTATTTTTTTTTTTGTTCCTCAGGGCGTCTCTTATGCACATCGTCTCCGAGAAAAGCGCGGAGACACGCGACCGTCTTTTGCGGGGGAAGCTCGCGGCAACGTTCTTCGCGTTGCCCCACACTCCTGGGAAGAAGGAGAAACAAGTAGTCGGAAACAAGAGCCTCCGAAAAGCCTGCGCTCTGATTTGGGGACAAGATTATATTTGCTCATTTTTTCTTCTCCCTCCGTGTTTTATTTCTAGTTTCTTTCGTTTTCTTCGTCTTTTTTTTTTCTCTTTCTCTTCTCGTACATCGGGCGTGCTATCGTAATAAGGTATCGGCAAATCGTGTCATTAATTTCCAGTTCCTCGCATCGCGTCCCCACAAAAGCTAATCTCTCTCTCTCTCTCTTTCCATCTCTCTTCTTTTATTGCCTTTTTTTTATATCCAAGTATATACTATTCGTGTAGGGTATACTCAGAACCCATTACAAAATCTCAGAAACGAAAGAAAAAAAAAGAAAGTCAACAAAAATCTCGTTCTTGCCCGAGAAAGGCCTTTTCTTGTTTAACTCTCGTCGCTTTAATTTTTCTCTCTTTCTCTATCTTTCGTTCGTAAAAATCATATTATTAAGGTCGTTGATGACGTCCACGATAATAACGGCGACACTAATGAAAGCGCGGGGGAGGAAAGAAAAAGAGAAAAAAAAGGGGGGCGGAGGCGGCGAGCGAGCGAGTGCTGCCCAGCCGCAAAGACCGCATTGTTGTCGCGCACAAAGGACCGCCGGCGCATAGCGGAGGCCCCTTTTGCGGCCCCCTCTCGCGATGAGACCAGATGAGGGCCTCGATTCTTCCCTCGAAATCATGACCCTTTCCTCCCTTCCTGATGCGCGCAGATTTCTCGGCGAACGGGGCCGCTCTGCCACTTCGCTGGTTTCTCCGATGAAGCGGAGAGCACGAGAGCCATCCCGGACCAATCGAGCGCTGTGAGCTAAAAACCACGTGACTACGCACACCGCGAGGGATTGGTTCCACTGACTCGTAGAGTCTACTACGGTTCATCGTAAGGTTGAAACTAGAGCCACGAAACGGCACTACTCTGTTCCCCGACATTGTTGTGTTCGTCGCCATTTTGGTGCTTGTGTCGAACAGGCGCAACTGCCGATCGTCATGATTCGAAAGTGCGACTTTCTCGCCATTAGGTTCGGCGTGAGGAAGCTCGAGTAAATATTGCTTTGCTCCGTCGCGTACTGTTTAAACATTTCTGGAGAACGGAAAAGCGTTCCGTGATTTCAGATAGGGCTAGAGATAACTGCCAACCGTGGTTTTAAGCCCCAAGAGGAGTAAGTGTCGTTAACTCTGAAGCGTAGCTTATTTAGGGACTCTTGTTGAAACAGAATACAATATCCACGCGATGCTCGCTGTCTCCACCAATCCCTGGCCTTCAACACGATTCGATTCGAGCTCAGGTGAACTGAAATCCACGTGGGATTTTTGACGGCACGGGATTGGGGCGGAGGACATTGTTATCTTCGGGCCTTCGGAAATTCCGCTTCCAGCCGGAGAGAGGGTTATTAGTCGTTGAGCGATAAGGCCACGTTGATCGGTCCGAGGAACTCGCGCCATTGTTTCTTAGTATTAATGATGCGCATTATCGGTATTCGAGGAACATCGATTTACCTTTGTTATGCTGAGAGAGAGAGAGAGAGGGGGGGGGGGAGGGGAGTACGATGGACCTGGGTTAATGATGGGCCGTCAATTTCCGGTTTGAGACAATGGACGAAATAACTGGTATTACTTAAAAATTGGTAACACTCGGCGAAAAATTTTTTTTTTCAAGTTTATTTAATATGTTTAGGAAGTGATAAAAAGGACGAAAAGCTGATCTTTTTCCCTCATCAGGGAGAAACAATGTAGCAACATTTAGAAACTATAAACTAATCTAGTCATAGAAACCAAAAAGTGGAAAATTAAGACGATAAAGGTAACATGAACCTCACCCTGTTCCCTCTGCCGCAGTAGCTCCCCAACCTTTTTTCCTCTTGACGTTAATGATACTCTTTCGGAGGAACTAGCGTAATTAGAATCAATGATTCAGACATATAAAGGTACAGTTTTAACGTATACAGAACTGAAACGTCTCACGAAATCCAAACAAGCGCGACAGCAGGAGGTCACTCGCCGCACGGAATGTCAGACGCACAAAGAGAATCTAAAACGATCCAATATAAATAAGAAAGATAAAAAACAGCTCGACAGTGTTTTTCAATTCGAAAGCCAAACCGTGTTGCGGCTGTCAGCGCGCGAGTCGGGCGGGCGTCGGTTTCTACGGCATGTGAGAGCGCTGTTGGTCTACGGTCTCGGCGCCACGCGCTCGTTCGCGCGGCGCGACGATGCCTTACGACAAACAGCAAGCAGCGTGCGCTAAAATAATAATAATAATAAAAAAAAAATTTAGCGCTGTGAGAGTACGACGTGACTACGTGCCTCGCACGTTGCTGAGTCCCTTTCAAGAGTCACGTGACACCCAGACTGCTTTGGATTGGCTGGGATAGTTCGCAGCGTCCTGTGTGGTTCATCGTCGCAAGATGAAAAGGAGTACACCAATACACCCTGAGGAGTACACCCTGGCCTGGCGCAAGGCCGTCGCGAACGCAAGAATGTCGTCTCTGTGGCGGGCTTTCTTCGATCGCTGTTGGTTCTTCCGGGTTGCGCCAGAAGAGCCTTCGTTTCCGAGGCCTCGCCTTCTTTCCCGACAGCGGGGCGGAACGGCGTTTGGGCCCCGGAACACCTCGTGCCCTTGTTCGCGGCGTTGAAACCGATCCGCTGACGTCTCTTATAGGGGAGAGGATGGTGTTTACCGAGGATACGCGCAAGCGCACGTCTGCGCAGAATGGCGAAGGAGAGAACTTGCCGCCATCTATTGACGTCACACTGAGATATGGGTCATTTGAACAGTTTGATTTTCATTTGTACTGACATTAGAGAAAACAAATTCGGCAGAGAGAGTTAAAATAGCTTGAATGTAGGAATGCGAAAGCATTCTTACAGGCAGCCTGCCACGTCTTCCTTTTTCACACGGCGCTTCGGCGGTGACGTCAAGGTCCCCCACTGCGCAGGCGCGGCAAACCCTGCCGGCTTTGCGGTTTCCGTGACGAAGCATCTGCGTTTCTGTGCTTTTGGCCAATGGGAATTCAGGTGCCGTTTCGCTGCTACAGACGGTTACAGACAACGCCGGCTTCGCTCCATGGGACCAGTTAATGCTTTCGCATTAAAAAGCGGTGACCCTCAGGTGGCTATACTTTCTGAGTGTTTATCAGGATCCGTGGGCATTTGCGTGTGGAATAACCATGACTATCATTTTACTTAATAAGAGAATTATGTGAATGAACTTTTTAATAATTGGGTTTTTGAGAAATGTTAGATCGCGGTTCTGAAGTCAATCGTTATTAAAAGCCAAATTAGTTCATTCTTCTCGCGGAAATTCGGCCACAGGCGCTGAGATGTTCCTCAATCATGTTTCACGTTTTCGTGAAAAGTGCGTCTCCGTGGCCTGTCCGCAAGTATGCGTAGGAGAGAGACATATTTGAGACGTTTATTTCACTTGGTTGTTATCACGGCGGCGTGTCGTCAGTTCTCGCACCAACGACACGCTACCCGAGATCAAGAGCGCGTACCCTTTTGTACGCGACATTGTAGACGGGGCTTGCAACGCTCCCTCAACATCAAGCGAATACCTTTGTATTCCTTCCTTAAAGTACGACTGATGCTTCTAGAAGACCAGCTGCTGCTTGCAAGCGATCACAGCATTCACAATTCTCTCATCTATCTCTCAACACTCGTTTGTTACCCGTGTCCGATTCTTGCGTCAGAAGATGAATGACCCAGATTACTGCCTAAAAATACGGCTACCTCCGTCGGCGTGAGGAGCGAGCGAGAGCCTGTCTCTTCGAGCTCCACGGAGCACCGGGAGGGTGCTTTGTCAGCACGTGGCGGCGTGGCACGGCTCATTTGGCTGGCTGACGTCCACAGCTGTCTGCGCCACCGGGAGGACGAGCCGCCGAGTCGGACAGCTATCGAAGTCGGGATCGGGTTTCGGGGCAGAGTCGTGTCGGGCCACCCTACCGTGCCCTACGTGCACGCCGCCGCCGCCTCTCTTCTGCGGAGGATGCGTGTTCCATCTGAGCCTTCTAGGGGTCACTGACCGGAATTCGGAGACGGCAGATATCTGTCTGTTGAATCTGCACACGTCTGCCACGTTTAACGTTGCAGAAGTGATCGGTGATGTCTAAAACGTTTTAGGTAAACATAAGCGCAAAGCTAAGCGAACGTCAATGCGCCAGAAACAGGAAATGCATGCAGAAGCCATTGAACGGAGCGCACAGCGTCTTCAAACGTTCAACAGTACGAGTTCTTTCTTTTTTTAGTATTTGCTTTTCGCACGCTATCATTTTTGTCTACTGGGCCCCGAAATGCATTTTGGGCATGCGCAGTACTTCTCTTCTGCGAAATGTTAAACGCCGGGCACGCTTCCATGTCCCAGTGACTCGACCTTTTTATTTTCTTTTGTGCCTGAGTGATATGCACTGGAAGGCTTACATGCCATACTTGCACAGTTACATTCTAACTTTTCTCATTATATGTCTTGTAGTGGGACGTACAGTATCTCACAATCGGTGCTTCTACTCACACTTCGACCGTATGCACATTAGTATAATGGGGAGAGAGAGTGGCGAAGGGTTATTTATTTGCTCACACGAGGCATTACTGGCGTGTCCAAAGCGAATTCAGTACAGCCGCCCCAAACCGCCTCGTAGAATAGACGTTTCATAGTGTTGAACCAGCACATTCACATTCGTTTAAAAATATATACAGGTTTCTTTTTCTAAGCTTTACAGTTTTGTTTAAAAAAAAGCCTTGAAAGTAAAACTGATGCGGTTTGTGCAGGTGAGTTATACGGTCAGGGGGGCATTATGTGGGTGGCTAATCTTTGCGATAAGTCGGCTAATTTATTAAAATTCGTTGATTATAACTTTTTAGTTAGTGAAACTAGACATATTGTTCCAATCACAAATTTACTGAGCGTCATAAAAAACACACTAAATCAACTCTTTTGACACCGACTTGAAGCTTGTGAGAAACTAAGGGGCGCACCAAAGTTACCACACATGCAGCAGGCGCAAAGGTAGTAGTGATAAAACGCGCTGATAATATAATCATCCCCATCCGGCAACGCCTGACACGAGGTCGGCGGCCGGGCGGGCGCTCTCGTGAAGCGGCAGCCAATGGCTATCCAGGAGCCGTTTTGCTCAGCCAATGGGAGAATGGGCCTTTCTTCCGCGTTCTTTCGTGGTTACAGACGACGCCGGCTCCGCTTCACGCTATAATTAAGGCTTTCGCATTAAAAGGCTTACTGGTGGCTGCGACATCTATAAAAAAAAGCTCAAGGGGAAGCTGAGAAAATATTTTGGGACTCTCAAGATGGTGCAGAACCTATTAAGTGTGCTTCTTTAGTCGACGGCTTAATTCTTGCTAATTTGCGTGTTTACATTTCCTCGTCAATGCTTTGTGTAAAAAGAGTGCCTACTTGTCTTGACTCCTGACTTGAGACGGCATATCAGCTTACGGCTTTCGATGGATTTTCTAGGGGGAATTTTCGAGTCGTATAATTTTCAAAGAGATGACGCGATTCCTTTCAACTTACTTTTGTCGAATAGGTGGTGGTACTGGTGGGTGGTGTTCGCCTTACGTGAGGCTTTTATTACTGGCTGTGGAAAAGTTTCACAGGCCGTTGAAGAGGATCGCAATCGAGTTTGTACTCGTGACGAAAAAAAAAAAAGTTATTGGGTGAAGAACATTTGTATTTAGGGAACATTAGGAACTGAGTGTTTTTAAATTTGTTTACCCCGAGAAAGAGGGAGACAAAGAAAAAGGGAATATATGTTGTATCGAAAGAAATTGGTAATATTAGGAACGACACCGGCTCCTCATTAACGAGAGAGAGAGAGAGAGAAAAAGAGGAAGAGAAATATAGTGATTGCATTTTTTTTTCATCTGTATTATATTATACGAAATGTGAAGAGATTATATTGACAAATTCAAGAGCTGTCTTTTTCTCCATATTAAAAAAAATAAAATAAAATAACGCATATCAGATGTACAGCCCAATGCATAACAGTACGAAACATGTTTTCTTCGTTTGAAGTTGCCATCTTTTTTACTCTATAGCGCGGAACCAAGAAATCCGGGTGAATCGGTTGCCATAGATAGCTTCTCTTTCGTGGGAATTCAGACAACGGCTGTCTGGAGCAGCAATAACACCGCAAATGCATCATACAAAGGAAAATCTACAGACACTGTCCGTGGCGTGTTTTGTGCTTGCATGACGGTCACACTGGTCATACAAAAACTGTTCGCAAACATGTGTGAAGCCAACATGCTTCGAATATGCTTCAGGTTAATTCTGTGGCCATCGTGTCTGCGGTGAAGCTCCGTGTCCTTTGTAGGGCGCGTGAGCTGTCTGGCCATGCCCTAGCGTGTTTCGAGTTAGCCCTCTCGTCTCTTAGCGCAGATATATGTACGTCTCCTTCTCGCTACCAGTTAGCGAGCTCGTCATTGAGACGGCGAGCTGCTGTCCCAGTCCGGGACGGAGAACAGCTCTGTCCCCCCTCCCGCGGTTGGCGCATGCGCGATGGCCCCCCTCCCCGGCGACCCAGCCCGTCGAGCCGCACGCCGTGACGGATGGCGGTCCTGTCCCGGCCAGACCGGGTCCTCTCCGTGACTCAGGTCCCGTCGTCGCGCTGGGACCCGGTGCGTGACCCGACGCCGCCCAAGCCGCCCTCGGCGCTGACAAACGATCGCCGCGATCTGGGCGACACCGGGACGCGCTGATTGCTCGCCCGGTTCGAGGGCCAGAACCCGGGTTTCGAGACCCGAGTTTCCAATGACCGCGTTCGTCTTCCGGGTTTGGGTTCCCCCCCCCCCCCCCCCCCCCCCCGGGCGGCGATGGAGACGGTCGCTGCTCGGCGTCCCGTGAGGATTCGGCGACTTCTTGGCACGTCTGGCCGGCTTCTCGACCGGACGGTAAATAACGACGAGGAAAAAACTGTGTTTGGATTCCTGTAGCTTTTTTGCGAGAGTTTTTTTTTTACTCTGGTTCCGGATGTGGGTGCGTCGCTCGAATTGCGTTCGTTGCGGTGTGGTAGAAGCGGTCGTACGTTTGGACGACGGTGTAGTCGACTTGGCGTTGTTGTGTCTTGAGTTTGCTGCCGCGCTACCAGATGAGAATAGGAAGGCAGATACGCACAAAAAAGAGCTTGTGAGTTTACTTTCCTGTAGAACCCGAAGACAGCCAATCGCAGCCAACAATAGAAAAGTCCCAGCCAATGGCGAAGCCAAGAATACGAATATAGATGCAAAAATTGCGATGTTAGCAGGGACAACGAGCGAGTGAGGCGTCATGCCCATTTTCCCTGCGCGGATCGCGTGTTTTGAGTGTAATCATAATCTGGGCTTAATCATCGCTTGCTTAGATTTATTGTTCGCCGTGATTGGTTGTATTCGTTTTGTAAAGGAAAATGAACTCACAGACATTTTTTTTTAACTCCAGAAGGGAAAAAAAAAAAAAGAACGGAGTTCTGTTTTTACGGTAATTTGCTGGCAGGCTGCGTTGAATGCGGTAGCAGTCCTTGTAATGGAGGTTTGCGTTTTCATATCTAGCCAAAACGTCGCTCCCTCCCCTCCGGCGTCACCTCGGCACATCGAGCCTGGACATACTCAGCACGTGGCCGGAATTCTGTTCAGCTACCTCCTCTTCAGTTCGCGCCTTCTTCTTGCGGTGCACTATAACGACTGTGGGACGTCCAGTGAGCGCCTCGTCCAGCGACTCACACGATAAGGCGAGAAGGACTACGCATCTCCCTCCCTTTCCTGCGACCTGCGCATGAGCGCGACAAAGGGAAGAGGGCGGCCTTGTGTACCTCATTGCCCCCCGCGCAACCGCTAACGTTTCAATGTAACGACCGGAATTTTATTTTAGGGGAAGGGGTGAGGTGGCACTTTAGGTAATGCTATCGCATTTGAAACGTTCAAGGCGAAATTTGTTTTGTGGCGATTTTGAAAGCTGGAAGATTGGCTGCCTCGAAATGATGTCTGGTGTATCCGCTGTCGATGCGCATTCGTGACAGTACAGTATATACGACTGATAACCTGGGGCTTTCAGCGTGCAGCAAGAGGTGGTGGTGTTGTCACGCCGGTATGAGGAAGCGAAACACTGACACCGCACTCCTGACATCACGTAGAACAGCATGCACCATAACATGGCACGCCCTACAAACGCATATTTCACCTTGTGCAAAACGCAGCATATCTAGCTGCTCCTTAAGTTTTGTAATACATTGCACTTATAGTTGTTGCCTTTATGGTGAGTTTGTCACGTCGATAGCTCAGTTGGTAGAGCGGTGGACTGTAGAGGAAACAAAACGATGGGAGCTTGTTTTATGTCCGAGGGCCAGCCCTCGGGAGTCACACATTTTGCAACAATAACTTCACTCCCCTTACCTTTACCCGGACAAAGAGAGCAGCCACATGTGGAGGTTTGATTGACAGATTAGTGGCGGGCGTTGCATACTCCTCCCCTGTTGCGATTTCTTTTTCTCAATTATTTCAATGCTTTTTTTTTTTGTGTGTGTGCGGGCAACGCATGAACAAAAACAAGAAATAAAATTCAGTTCGTGCGTGAATGAAGCAATTCGCGCGGATGACTAAGTGCGCGGATGTTCCGCGATTATATCGGGATTATTCGGGGGCATGATTGCGAGGACGCCTCCCAGTTTTCAAATATCCACTGTGTTGTTTTGTGTTGGTTTTCTTTCGCTCCGGGATTCGGCGGCTCCACAGGGGCACTTGCGTATTCCCGGACCAACATCGCATGCCTGCCCCCGACGCGTCCTTGCCAGTTCCATTGTTGCCCTCTCCCACTCCACTCCCGTCCGTCTCTCTTTCCCTTCATCCCTTCTCCCCGTCCGAACCGCGCTAGAGGGACCCTCCTCGCCTGATGGCAAAGGTCCCACGCCGCGGCGCAGGGGGTCGGGAAGAGCTCATGCTGCTCGAATTCGGTTCTTCGCTTTGCCTCGGGACCCCGGAGGGATTTTTCCCTTCTGATGCTGCGTGGTGGTGCTACACGCTCGCGTGTTCAGCAGACTGGAAAGCTTCCCCGCGTCTGGTAGAAGGGGCCAGACGGGATGACGTCAGTCCCCCGAGGGGCCGTTCTCCCGTTTAAATTGGGAAAGGGAGTCTATCCTCCCCCTGCTACTCCCCTCCCCCCCTCCACACTCACACGCACGCACGCACTTGGGGCTAGGGTGACGGAGGGGACCGTCCCGCCGTCCGCTCGGTGAAGGGCGGCGCCGAGATGGGACGTCCCGGTCAGGCCTCGGGGCAACGGAGGAGCAATTAGCGTGGGCAGCCGGAGGCCGGGCTGCCGCTGCTTTCTGTCGGCTTGTTTTGGGAGCGAGACAGCATCTTTGTAGGCCATGTGCTTCTCTGTCTAGGGGCGTCTCGTCTGTTGCTACTGGCGCGGCGGGAACTCTCGTTGTTTTGGGTTCTTTTTTTTTCTGCTGCTGAGGTCGGCTTTCACGCGGAGTGTGACGGCGACAAAGACGTTTTCGTGTTTGTTACCATTTTGTTCTCGGAATGTCGAGGGGCCTCAGTTACTCGAGAGAGAAGCTGGGCTAGGAATCGGCGGAAAAGTCTCTTTCAGCATGTCTTGGTGTGCTTTTTTTATGTTTTTTTTCTGATTCGTTCTTTTTTTATATATATAGTTTCGTCGCTAGTTTGGGAGATAGATGAGTTGCAGGACTGGATTCCCACTCGTCTTGACGCCGGGACATGTTTGAGCATATGTATATTTTTCCGTGTTTCTTGTTGTGCGACCGTTTTCGACCTTCCCAACGCGTAGATCACTCGCGACTTTTGGTTTTTATTTCGTTACTTTCGTTCAACGCTTGTCGGAGCGCCTAATTCCTCGCTCACTCGAGAACCTTTGCTTGATGTGAACCACGGCGTGACGCGAACGCACGAGAGTTCGCTCGAAACTACGCCCTTCAAGCACAATCGAGTCACGACGCGTCTTTGTGTATTGTGAATATCCTCGCCGTTTCTCTCAACACGAAAGTCGTGTCAGTTTTGTAATCTCCAAATTCAACTCTCGTTTTTTTTTTTTGTTTTTTTTTTTCATCCTGAATCGTAGTATATATGTACATTTGTATACAAGGTGCTTCATTTTAATTCGAATAGATCGTTTCTTTTTAATATGAGAGGTAAATTAGAACAGTTCTGTCACAGCCATTAATTTATCAGGCTCAGCGGACATAACGTGATGGGATAATCGTCACGGTAAATAGAATAATTAACTCAAATATCTTAATGAACTGTTTTCATTATCTTCACTAAAGGTTATGTTAGAAATGCAGAATTTACGGCAATTAGTATTAGAGGCCGGACCATTTTAAAGAATTTACAAAAAGGTAATCGTTTTAGGAAAATCAACGTATAGAAGTGCGCTATTTTTCACCCAATTTAAAAATTGCGTCCGATAAGGCCGTCGCAAGCCCCGCCCACAATGTCGCTTGAGAGAGTGACGGCGTTTCAATCATGCCGTGCACTGTCTCGGCAGCGTGTTCTTGGTGGGTGCGCCGACGACACAAGTGACTACGGCTGTGTTCCAAAATTTACTCGATCCGACTCCGGAGTAAAAGTTTCGTACCGCGGCGTTCCAAAACTTACTCGAGCTTACTCGATGACGTCAGAACTCGCGTTCCAGAAGCGGGTTGTTTACTCCGGAGAAATTACTCGCGCTACCCTCCTCGATCGGGGGGTAAAGTCGGATCAAACCGAGTAAATACGTCACGTGATCTGTTCGTCGTCTGCTTTCTGCGCCAACAGCCGTCAAAGCTCGCTTGCTCCGTTGGTTTTGGTGGCGGACGTTCGAAAGGACAAAGAATTAGGTGCAGCATGTGTGGTTACTGCGATTTGCTGTTGTCAAAGCAGGAATTGACTGCATTACATCCAGACCGTCCACCTTCCCCGGGAACGTGTACTTGTTATTATCTGAGTGCGAGTGTAAACAGGAGCTTCTCCGCATCCTCGTCCCCGGCGTTAGGGGACTGCCGTATTCTCACGTTCAAGGCCGAAAATGTTTGAACTCGGTATATGATAATGTAGTATTTTTGTTTCCTCCAGAGTGTGTGTAATGAGAGGATAACGTTTGTAAAGCAGTGAAGGTTTCGAAAATTTCACTGTAATCACATTCGCGTCAAAGCGAACGCGAGTTTCATATCATTCTGGAGAAAGCACCCTCGCGCTGTACCGCTACACCGTGTGGAATATATTTCTGCAAAACATAATCGGTGCAAATTACAATACGTGGAATATATGCGTTTAGGGCACCGTGACTAGAATTGCAGCGATCGCGCTGATTAATAAAAACATATTTTTTTATGTCTAGCTGTAAGGAGTAAGTGATTTTGATCTCAATATACAGCTCAAAACGAAGGTGAGTAAAAGGAGCTGGTGGATCCACCTCAAAAAACACCGCGTCTTAACATTACCGTTCTTCGGGTGCTTTCTCCATGATCAAAAGGATCGTCTGCTATTTTCTGCCATCGCTGTTGTGTTTTCTTTTTGCCGTCGCCCAAGACAAAGCCAATCCGCGTAGTATCCAGGTGATTATCCTGGCCGTTCCAAAAATCGAGTCGCGGATCGTTTACTCGCGATGTCACGTGGTATTACCCGCTGACGTAGGAGGCAGATTACTCGGGTAAGATTTGGAACATAGCCTAGGTGACCTAAACGACTACGTCACTTTTCTAAGCCGTTGCGCCGTTGCGGGCGGCGCTTGATGCTTCCTTTTTGCGCGGATTGTAAAGTCGGGCGAAAAAGACGCGAAATTGATCGATTACTATTTTAATACCCATTATATATTTTCGGACATATTTAAATTGGTCTGGCCTTTAATTGGCGTCAATACTGTAATTCTAACATTACCCATGAAAGCAATAATGGATACGTTAATTGAGAGATTTTAGTTCATTGGTCAACTTACCGTCCCCTCATCCGCTGAGCCTGATAAATAGATGGTGAAGGAGTCACTCGTCTAGTGCTTGGTTTAAGGCCCGTTCACACTCTTGCGACCTCTTAAACCTAGGTTCCTTACAACTTCTTAAACCAGAAAACACACTGGTGCCATCTTGTAAATATTTGACAGCTTGAACCAGGGGAAGATATAGAGAAATTGAGACAGGAGAGAATAGACAGCTGACTACCAACGATTATTTAGTGGGAACTTCTTTTTCCTTGCGTGTTTTCAGACACCAACAAAAATTATTACATATTAAAACCTATTATACTAATATAATAATGCATGTGTATGTTTACAAAATTTTCACATTACCTAAACCTAAACTAATATTTTAAATTCACCCGCCACAAGCTCATACTGCCATTTTCTGGACCGTGACGCACCGTAGATATTGTCTCTCCTTTTTGTGAATAGTGATGGACGGGGTGCTGACGCACCCACTCGCTTGTTCTTCGATAGCAAGCGCCTCGAGCATCTCGCGCGCATCAGCATTGTTATTACTGGCTAGGATGGTTATGTCCTTGAACGCTGCACTGCAGTGGCAAGTCCTGCAATGAGCTGCAAGATGCCCTGCCGACGTTCCTTTAAGGGATGCTGCGTGCTCGCGGGCTCTGTCGTTAATGCATCGGCCCGTCTGGCCGATGTAGCACTTCCCGCATGAAAGGGGAATGTTGTAAACCACTCCTGTCATGCATGGTACATATTGTGTTCTGTGGGCAATGTCGCACGTTTTTTCTTTGCCTGTTCTGTTGTTAACTCGTCTGCACATGGAGTACGCTTTGTTAGGCGCGGAGCATACTACTTGGATCTCATTCCTCGCGGCGATCTTTTTCAATTTGTGCGTAATCCCGTGAACGTATGGTAGCACAGCGATCTTCCTTCGGGTTTTCTCGTTTACTTTTTTGCCCGACTTTGCACTCTTCAAGTTTCTGCAGATGGTCTCACAAACGGGTACCAAGATACTTGTTGGGTATCCCGAATTCCGTAATCGTGACATCTGTTTTTCAAAGCTCTGCCCTATCTGGTGTTTACATGATTTGTTTAAGGCAGAAATTAACGCCGTGCTGGCGATACCTCTCTTAATAGTTCTTGAGTGGCCAGAGGTAAACGGCAGAAACCCTTTTGCTGACCGGGGTTCGTACCTCCAGCAAACGTGCCCTTGTTGGAAAATTAGCGCGAGGTCTAGGAATTTGATATTTTTGTCCACAGGTGATTCATGTGTGAACACCAATTCGGGGCAACTTTCTTGAAACACTTGCAGAATAGTATCCTTGCATTCTTCACTCTGGTCGTCACCTTCTGTGGCACAAAGTACTAAAAAATCGTCCACATATCGGAAGATGGCTGTGACCCTTGTATCTGTCAGATTACTTGCGATGATCTTCCCGCATGCCCCCAGGAATAAGTCACACAATTGCGGCGCTACCCGAGATCCAATACACACTCCACTCTTTTGCACATATTGTTGATCTTGAAAGTCTACTACAGTGGAAGTCAAATATACACCTAATAGTTCCAAGAAGGTGCTCACACTTAGTCTCAATTTCTCTATATCTTCCCCTGGTTCAAGCTGTCAAATATTTACAAGTATGTACCAACAAGCTCCACTATCAACCGTTACTGGTGCCATCTATTGGGAAGCAGTGTAAACTCGGCGGTCCGGCATATTTTTTTTTATTTCTCGCGCATTATCCTTTCTTTCTTGGCTCGAAAAACTTTTGTCAATGTTATAAACGAGCCTTTCTATGGGTATTACGCACATTTGACCTCGGAAATCCCGCAAAACCTTCGCTCTTGTGAAATGCAGTTCCAAAGTCACCGCATAGATGGCGCCACAATGCCAGTTTATTCCCTCATTTTAAAAACATTTAGCAAGTTTTAAGAGAACTCGTCTCTCTCAGTCGTACTCGGTCGCACTCGGTCGCAAGAGTGTGAACGGGCCTTTACACTTGAGGATTCGCGGGTGGAAAATGGACTTTAAAGCCGGGTGGCCAAATCGACTTGTCGCTGGCGGGAAATCTGGATATAGGTCCTGGAATGATCCAGATTTTCCGCCAGCGACGAGTCGATTTCGCCACCCGGCTCCAAAGTCCACGTTCCGCGTGCGAAGATCCGCCCGCGATTCTGCACGTGTAAACGCGCCATAAGGCTTGATTCACTTGGTGAGAATTTACTTGCGATGTTACAATCGCGACGTCGCTCGTGCGGCAAAAAGAAGAAAAGAAAACGTAATGGATGCTGCGGTGTTCATCGCCGCACTTGTGAAATGACAAGTAAAACTGCACCATGTAAATCGGGCTTAAATCTCAACCGATCAATATATATATATATATATATATGAGATACGACTTAAAATCAATTATCCTGTATATCGTATAGTATATGGCCTTAAGTCGGGGTCACGCTGCTTATGCGTCATACAAAAGACTGTCTGCATTCACGAGTAACCACAAAATCCGTGGTTCGAATGCCACCCGCCTAATTTCCCATTGAACTCATTGCCATGCGGCATTCGAAGCAAGGATCTCGTGATGAGTTGCGTTCGAATCTGTCTGCAGACTGTGCTTTGTATGATGTATATGCAGTGTGACCCCGTCCCTTTCACCGGCACACGTGTGTGAAAAGGGACAGCGAACGTTTTGTGTGGCTCACTTTTTCTAACTGAATATTCTTTTTCTTTGTTACGCAGGTGAGTCGTGATCGCCAATATTGTTCCCGAGTCAATCGTAAGTTTCATGGTTCTTGCCATCCTCGATGACGGAAAAAACAAAACTGGCCTGAAGTACCAGATACTTTTCGTGTACCGCGCACTGAGCGTGGACCGCGCACATGATGCGGTCTGTACACTAAACAGAATGGAAAAATGAGAAGAAAAAAAAAACGCACCAAAGCGCGAAGGGCTGGACTAGTGCCACTAGATAAGCTACGCTTCAGAGTAACGACACTTGGCCATATTGTGGCTTAAAATCATGGTTGCCAGTTATCTGAAGCTTTATCTGAAATCACAGGAAATGCTTTTCCGCCCTCCACAAATGTTTAAACCGTTCGCGACAGAGCAAAGCAATATTACATGACCTTCCTAACACCGAATCTAATGCTGAGGAAGTCGCACTTTTGAATCATGACGATCGGCCGTTGCGTCTGTTCTGCATACGAGCCAAAATGGCGGCGCCCACAGCAATGCCGGGGAACGGAGCGCCGATACTCTAAGCGCAGCTTACTTAGTGGCTCTAGGCTGGACGGCACATGGCATACTGTCCAAATCCCGACGCGAAAATGTGCTGCAATCGTCTCGCATGTAGTTGCTTGAAGGGAGTATGTAAGTTTTGGTCCCGGTTAAAATAATAATAATAATAATAATCTCCTTTATTGGCTCAAGAGAGACGTGGTACTACGTAAAGGCGGCAGCCCCGTACCATGGAGGCCCGCGGTGCCACGTCTAGTGATTATGATTATGAGATGATATGTACAAGGGGAGGACGACGCGGTCTTCTCGACATCGAAAGCACCGTTGCTCGAAGGCTCGAGATTAAAAAATAAATAATCCTGGTGCGTGTCGGTTAAAATATACACTATTGGAATCAGAATCTTCTGTCTGCCGTCGGGCCTCTTTTCATGTGTATTGCCACGTGCTTATTTATGTGGATTAGTACGTGATAGTCCAAACTTGCCGAAATTGCCTTAGAGTTTATGCAAACTGAGTTTCACCGGAATTCTTTGTGAGCAACCTTTGCTGAATTGTGTTAACCACAAGTTTCAGAAAACAAACATGTGCAATATCAGACGCTCACGTTTTACAGTTTGAAGAGACAACTGGAGTTGTTCGAACTTCTAGCTAGAAACAAAGCCTCAGTGCTATAAAGACCCTGACACAAAGCATCTTTCCAGCGCTTATAACCCAGGTGATAACTTGAGTCACGGGGTTGTTGGCGTCCCTATCCGATATTTCGCTAAAAAGAGCTACAGACACGCTCAGTGCGCTTGCCACCGAGCAGTAAGCAAAGATGGCTACGCTCAGAAGGTGAATATTGTCGCCAACGGGCGCAATATTATTGGTTTATCTTGTAAATGTAATCGAACATCTTGTTTCACCTCCGTTCGTGGTCCTCCTTTTCTTCCCGGTTACGTTCAGTCACCGCTGAAACTTGTTTGGTTTTCGAAGCTGGACGCCAGGCATCATTTTATAAGTGGGTTGAATCTACTTTTCATCTTCCTTTTCTTTTTAGTAATGCTTTAGTTTGTTGTTACCTTTCCAGCGGAAGCACAATGTAAGAATGTTACGAGAACGCCCCCTTTTTTGCTTAACTGACGAACAGTGCCCGCAGCAACTATGTAGCCTGAGAAAACAGAAGAAGAAAAATCGATTACTCTGGGGGAGGGAGGTCCTTGCGGCCTTGTTTTCGCGCATTTTGTTGGCGCTGTTCCGGTGCGTTCCAGCCGACAGCGACTAAACCCTGGCGCCTTGTTTATCACGACAGCCCGGGACGTCTGGCCGCATCTTCTCGTGTTGTTGATTAATGTAGCCTTTAATTAAACCTAAGTGCCCCTTAATTAAATCCGAGAGCTGGCGCCCTTCCCTGCCGCACTTCCGACAGAGCCTCCGTTAATTTGCATACAAGATGAAGGAGGAATAGAAATATCGGTGCGTTTCGAATTTCTACGAGCTTTAATCGTGGGGACAGCGTTTGTGTTACAACACGCCCTCGCAATGCGTTGCTCATAGAAGTTAAAATGTAATAATAATGAATAATTATTATCGTAATTATGCTGCTAGGAAGACTCACAACAAACGTTGCGTGCTCGCTTAAATTACAACTGAGGCGATCAGGTTTAATTTATATATTGAAATAACGCACGTTTTAGTATATACAAAAACCAACAACACTTTACTAATGGAATGACAGGTAATTTTAGCTAAAAGTATATTGAGTTAGTGTTGAACCGATTGAGTTTGCTGCACCTTGTCTTGTGCACGAATCAATAAAATCGTGGATGCCGGTTATGATGCTGCTAAAATTATTCTTCCAATTTTCTGCTTACATTTGAATTTTTGTTTTAGCCTTCAATCTACTTTGGAATGCTTAGTTGCAGATTAATTTGAACACATTTCACAGTGATACGAATTGTGTACTTACCATTATGGTTCCAGTGTTTCGATTCTACGGGCGGTTCGCTCAGAATGAGCAGTGAAAAATATTGCCTGATACAGTGTCACACAAGGAATTACCGCCGATCGAAACGCTCCTTGGCGTCAAAAAGGCCATGAAGCGTTTCCCTTTTTTTTTTTATCCAAGAAAAAGGTTTATTCAACATATTTTGGAAATTTTAAAATGCAATAAAGGTTAATGACTGTTAATAAAACACACGCAAAAAAAAGAAAAAAAGAAAAGTGGGGCACGGATGAGGTCTCGCTTTTTGTCTTTTATCGGAGTTTATGATTTATTGTTTGGACGACACCAGCTCGTTTTTGATTTCACTTTGTCTTCATTTTTTTGCTCAGTTCTTTTCCGTCAAGCCAACTCAGGGACTCTAGTTTTGATCTGTTAGTGTAACTTCTTTTTTATTTTTATTTATTCTCATTACGTTCGTAATCGCATAGCCATAGAAGCTACTAGTGCGAACTTCAATATTTGGCCGGACTTATGACGGAGCAGCACGCCTGGAGCGCCGGTACCTAGCTCAACGTTAAACTCGTGTTCGTGGTTAATTGATCACTATCGGCTGTCGCTTGACTGAAGTTTAGGGAGTTGTGTGTAGGACGTACCTTAAGGAGGTAACGGTTTTTTCAACAAGCGAAAGAAAGAATAGCGAGGTTCTGCCGATGATTCATATTTATTTTTAAAGCGTTCCGTGAACGCTACTTTTATATTATTTTATAATTGATGATAGTTCTCACGAGAAAAATATTTCCGCGGGTTTTATTTTGTTCCACCAATCACTCTGGGTTCGAATCGCGCTATACGGCAAAGCGCAGAAGGTAAACAACGCGTGAAAAACGACGCCCGCTTCGTGCGATGCGCGCGTGTCGAATATGTCGACGGATTTTTTGTGTCTTTTCTAAATGTGCGGCAACCGATTCATAATTCATGAAGGAACGCTTTTGGGGTATGGACCAAAAACTGAACGAGCGCGATTCCCTGCACACTCTACCGCCACCGCTTCGGTCGCCCCAAAATGGGAAACTAAAATTTACGATCGGTTAACTCGCTCTCTCTTTACCTTATCTCCCATCTTCCTTTTCCCCTTTACTCTCCTCTCTCTCTTAAACATATATCGTAAAATTCGGACCGGCGACCGCTTGTACGCTTAAAACGATCTTACTTCTTTTTTTTACGTGTGTGTGTGCGTGTGTGCGTGCGCGTGTGTTTGTGTGCATCTATATTTTAAAGTTTCGTAAGGGTGCAATGAATACAAATGATTGCGGGCACACGTTCCGACAACTGCCATATTTGAAAAACAATGTCGGAAATTGTCGCCTGCACTTATTTTGAGGACAGTAACGCTGAACGGAGCGATCCTGCGCGTAATGCTTTATTTATTTTTTTTTTCCAAAAAAAAAAAAAAAAATGTCAAGACGCCACAAAAACGAAAAAAAAAATGTTTTGGGAGAAGACTATATCCTTGAGAATCTATTGTACCCTGGCTGGCTTTCTGAAAAGCAGACGACAGAAGGCTCCTGCTGTTTATTCGAGAGCGCTATAGAGTCGCTTGGAGTTACTCGGTACTGTCATGGACAGAGTAGCTGTCTGCTTTTGCCTGCGACGGTTGTTTTTGTTATATTGCGCCACTCGGCGCTCAGAATAAAATATTCAACGGGACACTTTTTTTTTTCTCTTTTAAGTCTGGACGTCATGTTTGCTTGTTTCTCTTCCGCTTCATTATGAACGGAATGAAAACGCTCGAATAAAAGCAGAATGCATCGAAATATTCGAAACCGAGGCATGTCCCCCTGTGGTCTCTGACTTTTTGCGAATGTAGCGTAAGCAAAAATCAATTTCGGGAACTAGGAATAATATATGAGTTTTTTTTTTCTCGGTATTTGATTTGGGGATTAAAGCTCTTTCAGTAACTTTTTTTTTCTCCTACGTATAAACACCGACATTCCCGTGTGCGCAGACTGCGACCTGAAAGTGACGTGAAGCAGAAATATGAATTAAGAATGTACTTATTTTATTCATTGTATTTTTGGTACGCATTTCAAATCAGGCTCCAAGGGGAAAAAATGTTTTTAGAAAGTTTTAGGCGAACCTTTACTTAATAATGGAAGAAGAACGTGTTCGTGCGGGTCAAGATTGAAGAAAGACAAAACATGTAGGTCGAACTGGACTATACGACATATTTTATACGAAAGATATGGTTCTGTCGTCTTCGTTCTACATGTTTATTTTTCCTTCAATCTTGAAAATTTTACCGATGGCTACCCTAGCCAAACGTACTTTTCACGTTGTTTTACTTACCCTTTATGGCGTTTGTCAACAACGTGCGCCTAAACGTTGTCGTAAAAATGCTATAGAGACACTTAAGATTAAAAAGAATACTACGTATAAATAATTCAATGTACTGTAGAATGACACATTTTGTGTCTGTAATTTATGGAACTGGCCAATCATTTACGTCACCACTTACAGAAGCATGATGCACTCTCGGCCCTGCTATACCGGCGATAATATTACCACGAAAAAGAAATAAAATACAACATACTAAAACTAACAATGTATATGCGTGTATATCTATGTTTGTGTGTATGTGTGTCAGTGTGTGTGTTTTATTCATTATAAAATAAAATAAAACGGAATAGAGTTTCCAAGAACACAGTTAGTCACCCACGGAAAGAGCATATTCATCGTATTTGCATGTTTGAGGTGGCAAAGAGGAGCCAGAGCTTATAAAGTTTCATATCAATTAAGTATATCTCTACAGTAGTGAAATTTAGAGTCACTGATGTAAAAAACCGCCAGAAAAAAAAAAAGAAAAAAAAAAAAGAACACCTGATAGAACATTGAATGACGCTCCGTTGTTTCCACTTGTTGAAACCAATCCCCCGAAGCGAGTTTCCTTACAGAAACGGGAAGTAGTGCGGGAAAGCCGCACTCACACACTCCTGCGCAACTTCGTTGGAAACCGTTGCTTCGGTGGCGGGCTCTCGCTCAACCGAGTCCCGCCACGCTCTCTGACGAAGACCGCCCTTCTTACTGCCGGGTTAAGGACCACAGTTGGGGCTTAGGTGCGAATTACGCGAAGGAACACCGATTTAATAACGGGCTGCGGAGCTATGTAACGGCGGCCCGCGAATCGAATTAGTAGGCCGCATTTGTCTCGTCGAGTTAGCCCGAGCAACACGGAAGGTACAGCTCGCCTTCTTTCGGGGGATTCCGATTGCTACCTCCGAGTTTACGGCCGAGCGGACTTTTAGTTGCCTGAGCTTCGCTCCGAGGGAAGCAAGGCTCTACGTCGTCGAGGGCCGCAAGCACCCGAGGCGGCGGAAGCGCCGAATTAAGCTGCCGCTAAAGCTCGCTCCTTACGAGCTCGAGCGAATGCGAGAGTGGCGGCTCCTTTTCGCTCGCTTCGCTGCGGCGGCGCGCAACCGCACTTGGGCGGAATCAGCGGTCCGGTGAACAAAGCTGGGGCTTTCGACTACTGTTATACTATGCCGCGTTGGTTTCAAGGTGCGTACCTTCTCTTTGGGACACGTTTTCTGGGAGTGTTCAAGGTTCGTTTACATCCGAAATCTGTGAGGGAGCCAGGGAGTTTGCTTTGTTCGGGTGAGTGCCACGCGCTGCAACGAGACACTGAGGTCGCCCAGTAGCACGGTCACTTTACGCCCGGCGTATCTAAAGCTACGCGCACGTTGAACACCGCCGTCGCTTTTTCGCAGCACACTCTCTCCGTGGGGCCTTTACACTTTGGTAATTGAACCGAAATTTCTGGTTATAGATAAGACGGTCTGAAATGTATCGAAGCTGGTGTACGCTTCACAAAGCCGTGTAGATTTTTTTTTTTCGCATACAATATATATAGGTGACGAATAAGAGCGATATTGCGACAAATTCGTACCTCAGAAAGAAGATGTTTATTAAAAGTTAAAACAGTACTCGGTCTGAGCTCGAAACTAGAGCAGACAATTTTGTGAGGGGAAGGAAAAAATAGAATGAATGACGAAGTTAATAACGTTTCACTTTCACAGCATCATTTGCGACAATGCACTACACCCTGAACAACTAGCACTTTAAGGTTTCAAAGTGTTTTAAGACTGTTGAAACGGCGCTTTGCAACGGCGCCTACCTTTATTTTTTTGTTTTTGTAAGTGCCGGGGACTGTAAATAACTTTGTTTGTAATCAACGCAAACACACTGCTCTTCTAAACTAAGCCAGAGCTCGTCTTTATAGCCTCAAACGGCACAGTCTGTAAACTTTTTTCGTTGTGCGTACTTCGAAATAAAATGATAAAATTTTTGAAGAAAGAGTAAATGAAAACGAGCAAACGAAAAGTAACGCCTCCGAAAGTCGGTTTTCTTACCGCCGCCACCTCGGCGTGTCTAAGCGCCGTTGTTCGCCGAGACTGATTGCTAGGCGCTGCTCGGGAGCAAAACGAGCCGAGACGGCCGAGTGCAATCGCTTCGCCAAAGAAGAATGACCTCCCAAGAAAAAAAAAAAAAAAATAAAAAATTGTAATACTAAAAACCAAAGGCACCGTCTATAGTGAATCGGTGAAAGAAGCAAAGACTCGGAAGCCTTCGCTCCTCCTGAAAGCCTTTGCGCCGCTTCCATTGCTTCGCCTAGAAATTTTATTTTATTTTCACTCGAAGAAATTTACCGGTTCGGATCGGTCGATGAGTCTTCTTCCTCGTCCTTATTTTGTTCGTCCTTCCTGCTTTTCGTCTGGTGATGTCGGTCCTTTCGCTCAGCAACGACATTCCTGGCGTCTCCATTCGTCTGCCGTGTCTTCGATCCTTGTTTGCTTCTGTCGCGGTTGGGTAATGCAAACGATTCCACTTATTGAGTTGGGGAGAGCGCGCCGCGCTTTTTGTCTCCACGTTTCACTTCTCGTTTCTCGCCGTGTTTTTTGTCTTTTCTTCTTCGTTTACATCTTGCGCAAGCCGGGATGCCGTGCGTGCCAACTTGGGAAGTTCCCTGCGTGCCTTTAAAAATAGCGACGACGGACGACGAGTTCATCATCTCGATAAAAGCGGGACCATCTTTTTTCTTTCGTTAAGTGTTGCTTTGAGCCTCGCCGGTTTTCAAAAACAGATTAGGCTGATGAAACTGGACGTTAGGGAAAACAGTGGATAGCGATTTCTGTCTTCTTTTTTGTTTTATGTTGACTCGAATTGTTTTTGAATACTTGAACGTTAGATCCTTCCTTTTTTTGGCGCAGTCAACGATCGACTGCATTTACTCTTCTCTGATCGGGCTTTTTGAAGTATATTAGACCTAAGTTCGAAGCGGCACAGAAGCTCCAAACAAAAGAACGCACACTTCGTGGCTTAGAAGAGTGATTCAAATTTATTTCCTTTCCACTCTAACCTTACTCAATGGCTGAAAAACTAGGTCCTCAGTCAATTGAATTAAACACTTAAAAGCCGTGGCAACGAAAGCTGATTCGTCTAAACGGTTGTAACAATCGCCATCAGCGTATCATTTGCGTTATTCTTTCTTTCACTTAGGGATCATAACTTAAATATTAATTAGGTCATAAGACGTTGTGATACTGGCAGTTGTTGAAGGGCCGCGTGCGTGCGTGTCGGATGATTATGGAACTATGGAATGGGCTCTCCGCATCCGGGTATTGTTTCAAAGGCCAATGTGGGTTGATGTGTTTTTGATATCTCGGTCTTTCATGCCAACTACTCGGTAGTCTTCTCCCAGACTGTCGTCTGGTCAAGTGAGATGCACTAACTGCTCGACTCGCAAAGTAGTCACACTCTCTCGAGCTGTTTGTATGCGCCAGTTGCCACCACCAATCGTCAATAACTAACAGCGTCCACTAAGTGAACGCAACGGAGACTGGTCGCGTTGCGTCCGCGGTCTACTGCGTCACCGAGGAGATGTTCGGAAGTGTCTCGCGCGCGCCTTTGGGTAGGAGTAGATTTCTTTTGCACGGGGAAACGGGGGCTTCGATGCCTTTGTCTGCAACCGTAAGAAGACAAAAGTTCGGTCAAATGTAGACTTTTTTCACCCTCTTAATTCGTTCTCTTTTTTTCTTTACACTATATTAGATAATTGAAGTGAGATGGTACAGACTGTGGCATTGTTAGGACGAACGAGCTACCGGTAGTATTTTTATTATTATTTTCCTTTCCCATTTTAAGTATTGCTATGAGAACTAACATAATGGTTGGATCATTCAGCGTCATTATGGTAGGTGCTAAACTAACATAGGTGGTATAGAATGGGATTTTCGTCGTTCCCATTAATGAGCAAACACCAATAAGCGCCGATGTCGCGATCGCGCTAAACTAAATGTGTCTCAGATCAGCGTGCATCAACTGCCAACTTCCAATTCATATCGTAAAAAGAAAAAAAAAAAGTTTGTCATTTTTTTATTATTAAAAATATCGATGCGACCTCTTCTTTAGAATTCCTTTTTAATTTTTTTTTTCGGGTGAATTTTGAATATTTAGTAAAATCTAGGAAAGAAATCTTTGTTTTTTTTCTTTGAAGTAAAACATATTTATGACAATTTCATTTGCATGAAATTAAATTGAAGAGAAGTTGGTGGGCTCATTTATTCGAGCCCTGTGCTATCGCACGATACACACTGGCTCTTCGTTATTTTACATTATGATCGTGTATTTGTTTTTGTTTGTTTGTTTGTTGTTTGCCCGGATGAAATTTACAGTAGTAATATACGCGGGCTGAATACATATCAGCCGCATCCGAAGCAACCAGGTATAACACGCAGACCCTACACTTTTCGGTTTCGCAAACGGTTTTCTATACAAAATCCGAAGGTGCTCTCCTCCTCTGAATTCGGTTGGACGGACGAGTACCCCGCACCTCCCGTCCATCCTCCTCCGTTTTACCTTGTACAATGGACCGCAGCGAACGTTGCGATCCAATCCCAGTCAATCCAACGCTGCCAACGGGACGCTAGGATGTCTCGTAGCATTCCGTACGGTCCGGCGTACGGTGAAACGGAGACCGGGGATATCCGATTCTCCTCACAAGCGAACGGCATGCTAACGAGTCTTGGTCCGGAAGCGCACGCGGTATACGACGTTAGCTCTTGTAACGAGACACCCTTCTTGTCCCAAGGAAACCTCGGGCGATGTTTCTGTTCTTTGAACTGTCTTCGTTTCTTTTTTTTTTTTTCCTTTTTCTAAACTGCGATTTGTGCTTTCCACCTGGTTCACCGAATCTTCGTCCTTGTCGCCGAGTTTGCAGCCGAGACCCGGCCTGCGTTCTGATCCACCTTTCGTCCGCTCTCTTCTTCTGCTGGGGCCGTGTCTCGGCGCGTGCGTGGCGTGCGTTCGTGCGTATAATGTGGCGGTACCCGACCGTTGTCGCGCCTGCCGGCGCACGCCTCGAAAATTCTACATTTCCGTGACTTTTCCCGAATTTTGATAGCGCCGACGTGTTCCTTTTGCGAGCGCCTACCTCTTCTCCCTTCTTCTTCTGCTCGCACGACGTCTCCTCCGGCCGCGTGTTGTGTTCTCCGTCTGCTTCTTCTTCTTCGTCTTTCGACACCGTGCGCCATGTTTGCTCGGTGTGCGCCCTCTTTTCACCGTCGCTTCTTTTCCTATTTTTCTTTGCGGGGTTTTTGGCGCGCGAAGTGTAAGGCCACCACGGCCTGGCGACGGAAGACAGCCTTTTCCATCCTCATTTACATTTTCGCGCTTCGTCTGTTTTCGGGACGCGTTTCGTGCATCACTTTTGGATGTCTCCAGTGTTGTACGGAACGGCGTTCCAAGGAACGGCGTTCCTGCAACGCGTTCCTTCTAGGAGGAACGAAGGAACGCCGCCGTTCCATTTTGCATCGCTGGAACTGGAACGGGAACGCGTTACATTTTTAGTGGAACGGAAAGAGTAACGGCGTTTCTTTTTTCGTCCAGTGGGATGATTTTTATTTTATTTCTAACAGGGAAAGTACGAAAGCACAAAAACAATATCTTTACGAAGTGCAGGATCTCTTTAACGTTTTGGCTACTAATCTTATGGATTATTTTGTGTCGTCCTCGCTTGCTAACAGTTTCGGGTGCAGGAGGGCTGGCGGGCATTGATACTTTTTTGAGTGCCCGAAACTGCACTCCAAAAAGCAAAACGTTTAGTCGTAGGAAAAGACAAAGAAAGAGGGTTGTTGCAAACTAAGCTACTTTCTTTGGTTCCACGAATCCTCATACACCAAGAAATCTCTTTCCGACTACAGCCATTTTTGAACTTCAATAACGAGACCTCCAATTACAACAAGATCACAGATTGCCAGATATCGGATTCACCCTTCTATCCCGACCATTATTCACTTAAAAAATACACAAAAAAAAAATAACCTTTAATCCTTTTTTGTCCCCCACCTTCAACCTGAACAACCAATCTAACCTTCAAAACGAAGTGTTTGTAGCTTTCAAGACTGACTTTTCAAAAGCACTAACCTCTCCTTCACTTGCTCCTCTTACGGACGGCAACATCGAGAAGCAACTGTTGTTAAGTTCTAACACAGGGCTCTGTTGAATTGAAACGTGGGAGGTTGTTGTAAAACGCTCGTGCAATCTTGGATAAAAGTACATTTAGCTCGTCTGAATTATCCACTACAAACATGGACATGGTTAATAGCTGAGATTTTTAACATGAACATATCAACAAATGAAACCCTGCTTCCGCGTGTTTTCTTCTCTTGGTGCCCTTCCATGACGACTTACAAAATCGTAAGCTGACTATTAATGGGATATATTAAAATAAAAAAAAACTGTTTTATTTAACTAAATATGGTAATTAGCAAACAAATACAAATGTAACGTATATGTAACGATACGTTCCATTTCTTAAACTGTAACGGGAACGAGTTCCTTTTCACATATGGAACTTGTAACGGGAACGCGTTCCAAAAATCAGAAGGAACGAGGAACGAGATTTCGTTCCCTTTTTTGAGGAACGTGTACAACACTGGATGTCTCCCCTTTTGTTTCCTTCCCTCTGGTTTCCTCGCTTTTTACCTTTTCGTCGTGTCTTGGTCTCCCGGCGGGTGGAGTGGGACAACTTCAAAGCTATGTTTTCTTTGGCTGCAATTCCCGTGGCTGTAACCATTCCTGAGGATGTACAAGATGTCCCCCCTCCCCCCCCCCCCCCCCCCCCCTCAAAGAAAACTTAATTTTTTTTTTTTTTTTTTTGTCGCGAAAATAAATTGCGGATCACCGATCTCTCACGATGTACGAGCAGAGGGACTACGGCTTGTGGGACCTTAGCTCGTAACACTCCCCCATTCTTTTGGAACACTCTAGAATGGCTGGGCGGTGCTTCATCCTAAACTAGGAGCGTCAGCCGCTGGGCGGGGGAAGCCACCAGGAACGTGTGTCGGACCCGTCTCTGAAAGCAGTTCGTCACCGGAGCGGTTGTTGGAACCATCCGTGCCGATGCCTCGGGCGGTGAACGCGAATGCGGCTCATTAGTTTGGAAAGCTGGATGCGGACGAGTTCTTATCGGAGCGGGGTTGCGGCGCGTTGCCGCGGGCCATTTCCACGTGCCGGCGTGACGCTGAATTTTGTGCTCAACGTCAACCACTGCGAGCAAACATGCACACGGAGAGCGGAGGTATACAGTTCCAGCATCGCCAACCTTGAACAGTTTGTGCTCTCTGTCCGAGCGTGGGGGGAGAGAGCACGCGTGGCAATTAGGAAACCCAATCCGCTTTTCCACGGAGAGGCTTTTTTTGAGAGGGGACGTCACGCTTAATAAGGCAAATACGTTCGTAGAGTCGGCAGCTGTCAAATCGGCGAAATAAAAACGCGAGTCAGGGGTCGTGCGAAAGCTCGTGAACGGTGGAGATGATAAGCCCGATATAAGTGACGCACGTAGGAAAGGGAGAATAAATAAATAAAAAGGAATGACGTGCGGGGACGAGCGATTCTCAGCTTCTCAGCCCTTATTTTCATTTTTAACGAAATATTTTTTTCTTCTTCTTTGGGGTTGCATTTGGTGCGTTTGTGAAAGGTCCCCTAAATACGTCGTTGTATCGGTTTCTTTACTGGAACGAAAGTAATGCCTTCATATCTTTTCTTGTGAAGCATAACTATCTAGTAATGTGATTAACATGGATTATTGCTACGTTATTTATTATTTATTATAATTTATTTATTTTTCATTGAAGTATCTTTCATGATCCATGTTTGTTTTGCCATCGCTTAACTGTGTTAACTTCTACTTTTGAGAATGCCATGTGTAGTTACAGCTCGTTGTCTTCCCAAACTGGCATCTTCTAACTGCGTCCATGAGCGAACCAAAACAGGAACGTTATTTGTTTGACAATGACTGTTCGAGAAGGCTTATTGTCGTTTGATGCCAGAACGGGAGTATCGGGAATTAAGGTGTAAGTTCAGAAATAAATGTTGTGATACAGACATGTGCGGAGCGTGTAGAGGATATGAAGAGACGACATGAACAGTTGATACTCCGTAAAGGGTACGCCAGGCGAGAGAGCGTGAGGATGCACAACCAAAACGCGACCAAAAAAGACTACATTTTGCTCGCTAGTGGGGTTGCTCACTCTTGGCGGCTACAGTCTATTCGAAGGCTTTCAGTATGAACTCCTTCAAAAAATCAGCGAACCGCCGCCCCTCGAGGGAGTCGCGTTAAGTCAGGGTGTAACTGATAACTTCAGGAACAAAGGGCGTGGCTTCCTGTGACTAATCGCGTATTCCCAATGGCTGCGGAGTGAAATCAGATGCTCTAGACTCGCCCGTGAAACAGGGAAAGCATTTGTCCCTGAATTATACGAATTAGCATATTCGTATACGCGCCGTGGGTCTCCGAACACGCGCAAATATACTTCATTCACGACAAGGACTTCGCAATCACTGGCTGGCGGCCGCTCCCGCGACTAATTGGGCTCGAATCAAAGTTCGTATTTCTTTCCCACCATCAAACTTAATCGGTGTCGAGCTTCGCCCCAAAGTCAACTCCTTTTCCGGGGAGAAATTATCGTTCTCTCGAACGGCCCTCGAGTGTACACTACAGTTGCAATCCGAGATGAGGACGGCCCCTCGTTAAGGAAGAGGGCAGTTTATTTGGCGGAAAGCAAAACGACCGGAAAAGAAGAAGACAGCGACACAGGTGCGGATTTTCCGATCATTTGCCGCAATCTTGGCGTGGCTGGAGTTCCTTCGGCCGTCCGTCGGCTCCGGAGCACTCCGTAGAGAGGGAGAGAGAGAATGGCACTGGCCTTTATTACCCTCTCATTAACACGATTGCGGCGTCTCGGTCTGCTTGATGTGGGTCCTGCTACTTGAGTTCTCTCTCGTAAGCACCGTCTCAAATTAACGATTTTCAGGCAGTCAAAATCGAGAGGTCGATTCGGAGCGGACTGAGTCGCTCTTTATTGGCTGTCTCGGGAGGCTAATATTTAGGGTTCCTCGCTGGCGAGTGGATCGAGCGCGAACCCAATCACTCGCCGATTTGGAGCAAATGACGACAGCTGGAAGACGTGATCCTTCCTTGCGCTATATTATTTCGAAACGAATAACTTTACTTTCTTGCGCCTAAAGCCCATCGAATAATAAAAATCGAGTGCCAGCGAAGCGGGATCTACAAGCTGATGCACGGTGCCATGCGTGTTCCAGTGTCACTAAATACGCTATGCTCATGGGGTGTCGGCTCTCCGCGTTGTCTAATGGCAGCCGTTCTTTACTGTCTTATGGAACTGGAGAGACGCTATTTCTTTGCCTGGGGCGGAGGTGGCACAATAGACCCTCCTCGGACGTGCACGCCACCTAGTAGCTGATGCGCCAATTATGGGCGATTCCGCCATTGTTTGGGTACTCGCTTGGGGCACGTACTGGAAACGACGGCCGAGCCGGTGTTCGGCGAGGACTCGGCTCAGCTCGTATAGAGAAGGAGTGTGACGTCAGCGTCCGGCGAGTTCTCGAATTCGATCACACGCTTCGTGACCAAGAAATGGCGATCGGCAATGTTGCCTGATCGGGTTTTGTAAAGGTTCTATATTGTCGCTAACGACCACTCGAAACGCGACCCCCTGAGTTTATGATGCGGCGTCACGAAGCTCAGATGAAAATGTTTCCGTCTGTCGCGAGAGCTGTCGCTATATTGCTGGGAGACGAAAACAAAAAGCGTTTATTGGCGATTATGAATTCAGGTCAAGATAAGTGGAAACAATTAATTTAAGCAACATGTCTAAAGTCTCCGTAGTCTGAAGTGCAGCTTGTTATTAACTCTAGTTTGCGCTGCCGGTGAAAAGAATCAGATTAACTCAAAGATGAGAAAAGATCATAAAACTCATACATATGTCCGAAACATTTGAAGCACTCGTGGTTGAAGAAATAAGCATGTGTTAAGGAGGGAAATTGTGGTCCCTTCGAGAGATTTAGGGAGAGATCAGATACGGGCGGGCAGACATGTCGTGTATGTTTGTCCGCTTTTTTTAATGTTCGTATCGTATATCCAAGCCGCTCATCCCTATAACGATAAGATTCCTTGTATAACCCGGAACTGTGCGGATTACATAAGACGTATGGAAGAGCTAATGAGATCGGAAAACGGTAGCAAAATACAATAATAATAATAATTAAAAGAAAGATTGAAACAGAGGCAGCAAGCTGTTTCGGTACCACACTGGCGGGGTTTGTGTTTTTCATTTCATATGAAAGAAAGCAAAATTCTCATGAAAGGGGATGTAAGGCAAGAACACAATTTCTGGAAAAATCATAACCTCCGTATTCGTTTCAAAGGGATATGATTTTATAACTTATACTCAACTTTGACCGGAATAAATATTGAATGTTCGCAAAGCCTGTATAACAGGGATCTTTTTACGCTTCAACGCGTAAACTTCTACAAAGAAAAAAAATATTGGGAACCCGACTCCGCTTTATTCGTCGTTTCACTAGCGAAACGAGTGGTCACGTGTACCCTGACAGCCTGTGCACCAAAAGCGCTTCTGTCACCACTTTTCAGTCCCCGGCAAGGAGAATCTGTGCAGATTCTTTTTGCCGGAGACTGGAAGCAAGCAGCACAACTCGGAGCACGAGAAGCGGAAGCTCGCGCTGCAGAACCTAGGGATTCTGCAGTCAATCCCCTCTCTGCCGGTTTCCATCTAGGTGAGCATCATGCCCGCGTTTGGTCGTGTATCACTACTAAGTGATTCACGTTAACGGTCCCAGGCTAACTGTAGTATCGCACTGGCCAAATTTCTCATGTACAGCGTGGACCAGTGTCGCTATACCCTAAAGGCAGACCGACCTTACGCCGTTCAAATACAAACGTCTAATTTCCTTCTTTTTTTTAGAGCTCAGCTCTTAGGCGCCCGTTTCTGGCGTGAGCGGCGTCGCCATCGCCGTCACCGTCGGCGTAACCGCGCGTTGCATGATGGTACGTTTCCCACAATGACGTCACTCGTGACGTCACGAAGGTCACTCGTGAAGGTCACGACATTCACAAGGCCTTCACGAGTGACGTCACGGCGGTCACTGGGGTCACGAGTGACGTCCTGAGGGAGGAGGGGAGGAGGATGGAGAGGAGGAGGGGAGGAGAATGAGAGGAGTAGGAAGGAAGAGGAGGGGAAAGGGAGGAGGCGGGGAGGAGAAGTCAAGAAGGAGGGAGGAGGATGACAGGAGGAGGAGGGGTATACCCTTCTTTCCGTACCCTCCCCTCCTCCTCGTCAAGAGCTGCGATTCAGCATTACAGGCAATTGTAAACGTCTCATTGTTTCTTCCTGTCTCCTAGCCAGAAGGAGCCGTTGGATGTCCTTTCACCGTCTTCAATGCAGTACAAAGCGACGCACCTCGGTTAGACGATTAATTGTTGCTGACCGTTCTCCGAGTGACGCATTACTCGGATAGTTTCTGGGCTAGGTTTGGTTAAGGTGCTTGAGCGCTTTTAATGCGTCATTCTAAAAGAGGGAAAAATAACTTTTCGAAGGAGAGAAGAAAAAAAAGTGTGCGTTCTTGTTCCTTAAATGGCTAGAGCGAAAACCACGTTTCCGACTGTCTAACCTAGCGTGCTATTTTCCTTCGTACCCACTGACCGATGTGCAGTGAGTAAAACTTTAGTTCACTACAGTTTTATTGCCGATATCAGTATTTTGTTGCTATCCTCTTATTACATTACACTACTTATTACACTACATTACACATTACACTTGAACGTATCAAACGTAAATGCTTGATAGAGTTTTGTGTGCTAGCCTATAAAGAAAAGGTAAAAATTGGCATATTACGATAGGCCTAAATGGTTATGCAAGCTCTAGTTAGCAGAAAATGACGGTACCCTATTTTGTAAGCAGAGACCTTTTGTACATTGTAAGCTGGAGCTTTTGCGATGCTAGCGGGAGCTCGTGCCGTCACTTCGAAGCACGAATTGAGCAAGCGCCCGCTAGGCCCGCAATAGTGCTACTAAATAAGCTACGCTTCAGAGTAACGACACTTGGCCATATCGTGTCTTAACATCATGGTTGCCAGTTATCTGAAGCTTTATCTGATACCACAGGAAACACTTTTCCGCCCTCCACAACTGTTTAAACAGTTCGTGACAGAGCAAAGCAATATTACATGACTTTAGTAACACCGAATCTAATGCTGAGAAATTCGCAACTTTGAATCATGACGATCGGCAATTGCGTCTCCTCTGCGTACGAGCCAAAATGGTAGCACCCACACAAATGTCGGGGAACGGAGTGCCGATACTCAAAGCACAGCTCATTTAGTGGCTCTAGCCCGCAATTAGCAACGTAGGGTTTACTAAGACTCTCTAGTGTTCGATAAATTTTCCCGCTTTGCTGGCAGTTACAGACCCGCTCATAGACTCTGGGTGTCATTTTTACGTCTGGCACTGCATGTCTTTTCATTGTTACGTTTAAATAAGCGATTGTCCACGCTAGGGTTTTTCTACTGCCGCCGGTCATTTCGTGTCAAATCGTTCGTGTCCAGCTGTTCTCGAATTATCATCATCGGTTTGTCTCCCCGAGTTCCCATTCATACCGACGCAGTTTAATATCCGAAGAGCGACGTAAATCAGCAAAGAAGGCCGAATGGATCGTCGCCAGTTGGCGGCAATCTGGACGTACCGCCCGCGAACAGAGAGCGCGCCCGATTTCGTTGATCGGATCGGCGGCGGCCGTTGCGAGGTGCCCCGCCCTGGGCCGGTGCACTCTCACTGCCTAGCGACCGGGCGAGGTCGCGCGACCCGCAGTCGAGGCGCAGGTGCTTCCACGCCAGGCCCGGGACCCAGGGCCTGCGCCCCCCTGCTCACGCCCCCTCACGGGTCCCGAGCCGATGCTGGCCTGAATTCCGCAAGGTGGCAGCCGGAAAACTGTCCACCGAAAGAACCGTCGGCACAAAGTGATCTCTCTGAGCGCGCGTTCGGCGGATCGGTGGATGACGTAAATTCCGATTGTTCGTAGTACCGGCGGATCAAGAAACGCGTAACTTATTTTGTTCCAGTATCTTGCCGTTTCATTTGTAGTTCGGCGTTTTTGTCCGTTAACGCCGCAATTTCATGGGCCGCTGAGCGATTGCATGGTGCCCGGGGGTCGCTACTTTATGCGTTTCAATAGCTGTGAGTAGTTGACGACGGATATCGTTTTGCTGGTATTCCCCCAGTATTGCCAATGCAACTGGGCATTCAAGACGAACTTCGCGGCGATGAAAGCCATATGAGACAAGCCATGTCAACCACGCACGCAACAGTGGAAAGTGGTTTGAAACTGCCTTGCCGACGTAATCAATATGCTAATACGTATATGATGCGAAGTGCTTATACCCCGCATATAGCCATGCTGGAAAAGCTCATGTTTGCTTGCGCTGTCCGCCACCTGAGAACGTTTTTTAATAGTCGCTCGTCTGTTTCGCCACAGTCAAGTAATGTACCATTTTAAAGTGCAATTTTTTCTTTTTCTTTTTAAAAAAAAACGTTTGTTTTTACATTTTTAGGAATATACCTTAGTTTACCTATATTTTTTTTAACAATTAGATACCTTTATTATTGCAACAATTTAGCGGCTATCGCAGCACTGTCAGCGATGGAGACATCGAGCAAAGACGTCACCAGCTTCGGCTCTCAGCTTTGACATAAACGGGCTTTTTACAAACCGACATTCTTCTAATCACGGCTGCATGATGCGCATTAACGACTCCGCGGGTTAGCAATTGAGTTGCGGTAGACAAATTACCCCTGTACTAGCTGCAGAGCAAAAGGCGCCATTTCGGACGACGCTGTCTGGATCATTTGTTCTTTCGACCTCCTGAAAGCGCATAGTTATTTTCCTTTGTTTACTGTTATTGGCCTCAAACACATTACGAGCATAACGTGGTGGGGAAAGCAAAAGGGTTGGGCCGCTCAGATCTATTAAAAAGCGTTTATTTGGTCTTTTAAATGTCTGTCGAAGTACGGACAACTATAGTGGGTCTGCTGTATAGGGAGTATTCACTGGCGGCCATAGCTGTGTGCGCGAATGCTGAGCGCGTGCTGATGGCGAGCTTCCACAGTTCTTTTGCAACGTGCATTCCGCACCATCGAGACTGCCGGTCTTAGCAGCCTATTGATGTGAGCTCGCTCTAAGCATGAGCTCTGAACAGCACCCACAAATATGGCGTCCAGTGAATACTCCTTATATGGACAATTAGGATAGTGAAGGTGCCATTTGCTTTTGTTTTTTACGGACACCACATGTTGGGAAGAGTGGGAAAGAGACGAACACAGGCCAGGCCACTGCAAATGAAGGTAGAAGCTGCCGCTTCTACCTGTCAGGAATTTTGAGGAAATAAGAAACCAGAATTCACAAACCACATTGGAACCAAAGAAATACACGGAGTCGCTTTCATTGAAGTGCTTAATACACACGTGAGGGGTTCTCGAATTTCGCTTTAATGTTTTCAATTTGATGAGACATTCCTTTCTGTTTTATTTTGTCCGAATCGTAACAGGAAAATACACTCTATTCGCTGTGCTAGCTGTTGTAATGGCAAAAAAGCTGGCTAATTTATTTTCATCATCCATCATTTTGCAACTGTGGTAGAGAACAGCATACCACCTATCGCAGCGCTTCGACACCTCAGCGCCAGAAGTGTTTGTTTGCACGACCACATGTGCCACGGTTTCAAGCTTCGGTAAAATGTCCTACTAGAAATATCCCTTCACCAAATAAACACAACGCGTGAGACAAGCTTTGCCGCTCGTTACCCAAACATCCCAGGTACCGAGCTGACGAGCCGAGGGATCTAAGATTTGCGCGGTCTGTCCCAGTCTGTCCTACTCGTGACGTCACAAACGATGATGATGATAGCTAGAGAAGCGCCCATTGTAGTTCGCGGACGTCGCCAATATACGATAGGTACACTCTAAGAAATGCCTGCGCGTCTACTTATCCGCAAAACATTCGAAGAGCCAATATCTGCGTTATACGAATTCAGCTCAGCGAATGATGAGGCGGAACATCTGTTTGGACCTCAAAATTAAATCTGCGTTGTGGCATTAAGCAGACTTCATTTTTAAGTCTGAACGGATGTTCCGCCTCATCATTCGCTAAGCTGGTGTGGTAGATCCCAAAGATTGTCTCTTTGAGTGCTTTGCGGGTAAGTTGACGCGCATGCATTTTTTAGAGTGTATAAAGTAAACTAAGAAATAAATAAAAAGAAGTACTAAGGCGAATAACACGGACACAACAACGTAGTCGTAAAGCTCGTTTATTAATCACGTCACAATTAAGTAATTATCCAACTTTCGAGGCACCTATAAACACGTTATCCGGCGTGGTTGCAGCATGTCTCGTTTCAGTGAGGTCTCGACTCTGCGCTCATGCCCGTCACCTTTGCAACTCTAGACAGATCTTGTTAGGTGTAGTGTGTAATTACTGAATTAGCTATTCACAGTTCTGCTTAAACGAATATTTGGAAATGCGTCAGCATTGATTCTTTCGCACCCCCATTCTACTTCTTTCCACTTGTTTATCATCGATTTCCTGCCGTTTATAAATGCCTTTCCTCTTCGCTTTCCGCTGCACGCTTCCGTCGCATTGCCTCTGCGGCAGCAGCCAAACGACGCTTACGCTCTTGCTCAATTTCGGCCTGGACGTCGCCGACGCTTGGCCTCAACTTTCTTCCGTCGTCGCTCTTGGATACGGGCAGTCATATCACTCGTGGAAAGAACCACATCCATCGCCGCAGCAGCAAATGAGCTGAGCCGCATTCTAAAGTGTTGCGGTGCCTGCTCGTCTCCGGCTCCGCGCCAGCTGTGCGACGCTCGTATTGGTCCAAAACACTAACGTCAACACACGTCACCCTCTCCCTCTCTTGCCGCCGCCGCGGTGAAACATTCAATCTGTAAATACCTGATCACCACCCAACTCTCCTCAGGACGTCATGCATGGACTGACAAACGGACTGACACCAGCGAGTTTTCGTGAAAACAAACGTTCTAACGCTAATGCATTTAAAAAAAAAAGGTTATAAGTTATTTTTAATACCTTCATCCAAGAAATAACCAAGACGCGGATAAAGTGAACAGTGCGGTTGTCAATCAAATGTGTTCCTGGGAAGAAGAAAACTTTAACAAACAAAGTTAGGAAAAGAAAAAAAAAACTGTAGCATTAGTATTTGTTCTTTTGATGATACGGTGGATGAGCAGCAATTTTAGTTAGGGCAATGCTATCTACCGACATTGCACAGCCAACTATTCCCTGTAACGCCGACGGTTTCAGAAATTATGCTTTCGCTATTATTCCTTTTTTTTTTCTTAAGTGCGCATTTTACGATTTCAATTTTAGTCTATATTTGATGTATTAAAGGGCCCCAGAGAAGAAAAAAAGAAATTAATCAGTTTAATTAGAACACGAGTGAAAAAAAAATAATTTTACGCGAAAAAAAAAAGAATATCAGAGCAATATTGACGGCGCTAGACGCGATTTAGTCGGTAGTCACCTCCTTTCCCCGTTTGTTTGCTCTCTCGGCATTCAGGCGCATGGAAAAAAGGTGGATCGGCTTCGCCTTCAAGTTGAGGTGGAAAGAGCGAATTCCCATTCCGTGACGTCATGGACTTTACGCCCAGAATTTTAAATAAATCTCTCGTTGTCAATATTGCTTTAATTTTTTTTTTTTTTTGCGCGTAAAATTTACTTTCGACACGCGTGTCCGAACCAGACTGTTTAAAAAATGTTTTTTTTTTCTTTTCAGGTTTTTTTTTTTTTTTTTTTTTTAAGTAAACTCGGTTCCTCTCAGAGCTTCATCATTTGAATAATATCTTCCTCTTTTGCTTCTTGCCTCTTTCCACTTCTAAACGTCATCGCCTTAAGACGAAGCCTTACCGTCTTCACTCTCTCCCACGCATAATCTCCGCAAAGCTCTGGGCCCAACCCTTTCACCCACATCGCGCGCTGGCCCTAGACCCCGGGAGTCTCGTCAAAAACGTCTCATTCCAAACGAGAACACCATAAACACAGACACACACACACACACACACACACACACACACGCACACACGCGCGCGCGCGCGCACGCACGCACGCACGCACGCACGCACGCACACGCACACACACACACACACACACACACACACACACACACACACACACACACACACACACACACACGTGAGGCTTAACCGGGACTATTTGAATTACCTCAATCTCGAGTGCGGTAAACCGTGGTCGTCATTACCCCATTGTACGCGCGCGGGTCTTGGGCACAGGAGCGACACGCAGGGGGCTGCCCCATTGATGTCCGCGCCTTTTCATCGGGAGACACCCGCACGCACACACCAAGTTCACATCAGCGCTGCGCGGGCTCCGGAAGTCCGAAGAATAAGGAGGGAGAGAAGGAAGGGGACGGCCCAGGGGGGTAAAGCGTCTCCCTCCTTCCGCGCTCCTTAGGAGGACAAGGCGAAAGGCGCTTTGGCCTAAGCCTCGGGTCGTGCCCTTGCCTCGGACCATTGGAGCCGGCGAGCCCTGGATTCTCGCCGTAAAGCCCGTCGCGCGCTCGCAATGGCCCATTCTGCCCGCGCGCGCTAATGCGTTGGCGCCCAGAACGACGCCGGCAGGCCCGAGGAGGGAGAAAGGAGCCTCACGTCCTGCGCTTAGGGACATCACCAAATCGCCGCAGCTTACCTGTAGGCTGGAGCGGCGAGAAGCGCCGTGCGGCCCGCGAGCCTTCTCGGAGTGAATTTAAATAATAGCGATATGGCGGGGTCAATCCACATCACCTTAGTCTTAGTGGGAGGCAGCTGCGTTATATGCGGAAAAGCGCTATATGCAATCAGTTCTTTTTAGCTGTCGCGGATGCGTATGGGAGTGCGCCGCAGTTCCAGGATTTGTGGAGAGAACACCTGTGTTACAAACCAGGACGTCGTGATTTCTCTTAGAAAACAGAGAGGGAGAGAGGAGAATTTATTCAAAAGGTGAAGAGGTCTCGCCGTGGGGATTTGCAGGATGACTACTTAACACATCGAGAGGGGGATGTGGAACTTTTTTAGATAAGTAGGAAATAAACCAGTAAGACTAGAAAAAGGCAGGAGGCTGCTGCCGGTTGATTTAGCAGCATTTTCTGGTGTATTTGATTAAGATTTTGTTTTGGACAAGGTGGATCAATATGTTTGTTGATTGGATACATGGATAGTAGTGTCTATACCCTTTGTATAGAGGGGTAGCTGGCGACACCTAGCCTTGACTTGAACTTTTTCTGATGTTGATGCCCATAACCTTTGCAGCTAAGTGAGGGTTAGTCTATTTTTTTTTTTTTTTCAATTTAGGAGTACAGAAAGCTCGTTATTCTCTTCCTTGGCTTGTGTGGAAGGTCGCAAAAAGCGGTCTTTTTGTGACGTCACAGAGCAGACGAACCTTTGTGTTCAATTTCCATCCGCCACCAGCTGTATCGGGGTCAAAATAAAAATGGTCGAATTTCGCGCTTAATACTGTCTTTCTACTTCTTCAGTGCCAACCTTTCTCTCGTCTTATTTGTATTTTCGATTGGCCTGCCAAGCCAGAAGCCAGAGCCCTGCAAAGCCCCTCATTACGGCGAATTATCTACAATGAGTCGAGGATAATCCTCGGTCGGTTATCCTGCTTAGACGCACAGAAAAGGCTTGTCCCTGAGTGGCTACAAAATACATTTTGCACTAAAAAAAGAAAAACAGACCAAAAAAAAAAACCGACCTCAATTGTCGCCTTGACGTTTTCTGTTTGTGAGTATTTACGACAGTTTCACGGATTGAGGTATAAGTGAAGGGATATAATAATAATAAAAATAATAATAATAATAAACTTGTATTCAGGACACATTCATGAAAGCATACAAGAGTGCGGGGGCAATCAAAGCCAACATGATGCCGCCAATAATAATAATAATAATAATAATAATAATAATAATAATAATAATCTCTTCCAGAGTACCGTGGTACTTTGTTTATGCACTAAACAGCTTTTTATTTTTTTTTTCCTCGCTAGTTGTTGACGATCAAGTGAAGAAAAAGCAAATTACAAGGTATATTTGACGTATCCACCTTTTTTTTCGGGTATATCTCGCGCCTCGCTGTTTGGTTTCAATCATGGCCCATACTCTGCCCGCGGCTCGCTGGGCGTATACCACGCTGGACTGCGCGAAGAGCAAACCAGGCTCCCTCCAACGTCGGGCGTTAGCACAGCGGGCTGCAGCGGCCCGAGGCTCCGACCGCCTCCGGAGTCTTCGGACCTAAACGAGACTGCCCGGCAAAAAAAAAAAAAAAAAAACACACACACACACACACACACAAAAAAAAAGACACGTTAGGAAAAATAGGCAGCCTTCAGCTTCAAAAATCTCCAGGCGCTTTTTGGGCAGGCGTTGGTTGCAGCGTGCTTCCGAACAGGCGTCGGCGGGCATTAGGTCGCCTCTTTGGACGCCGCGGTTGGGGAATCGAAATTTATGGGCGTCGATTGGACTCGCTTTTCGGGAAGCCTGTCGCCTGAAGGGGAAGAGATGCACGCTGATCGACCGTGGACCGAACGGACCTTGCATATTGTATGTAGGCTATCGGACGTGGCCGCTTTGCTCGCCTGGATGTCGTGCTCATGTGGGTGCGTCGGTATTTTTCTTTCGCTCGACACCAGTACGCCGCAAGTTACACGCGCGTGCTCTGAAAAATGGCGCCGTATAATGCAAACTCGCCTTCTGAGCAACGTAAATGTTTTGTTATTGTCTGTTTTCTTAATATAAGGGAAAGGAGGCAGAAAAGGGAAAGGGGGAGGGGGGATTGCGGTCGTGTCGCTTGGTTTCGTGTCGGACCAAGTATTGAATCCTCGAAATAGCATGTACAATGCGAATGTTTTCGCTATAACTAAATTTCATTCTTTTAGTCGTCTTTGTGTAGTCCCCCCCCCCCCCCCCCCCCTCCCCTCTTTTTTTGTTGTTGTTTGTTGTTAAAATGCGTTTGTGGCCGTTATGTCGCTCGACGTCTCTGCTTCGTGAATTGAAAAATGGCTTCGAACAGAACCGACGTATTTGATGGTTCTCAGTCAGCGGGAGAGAAAAAAAAAAAAAAGGAAAAAAATTAAAATAAACGGTTCGCTTTTTTTTTTTTATCTTTCAATCTAGGGAAGCATAGTGGTGCCCCGCGGCGCGTTTTCCTGCAGCTTATGTTCTATTTACTTCGCCGCGTTCCAATAGTTTCCAACAACGATGTGCTTCGAGTACAGTGCCTGCCTGCTTCCATGCCCGATTCCGATCGTGTTGAAGAACAGTCGCACGAAGCCTTTCTTTTTTTTCGACATAATATTCCGGATGCAACGGTGTTCTTTTGGCGACAGGGTAAGAGGAATGGCTCTTTTGTTTCGCAAATAGTCCCCGAAAACTTCTTTTTGTTTGGTATTTTATTTCATTTATACAACTGCAGGCTGGGAGGAAACATCGGGGCAAAGAATGCGAACCGCCTGAAATATTTAGCGAGACAAAAAGCAGGATTTTTCGGAAAATATTAAAACGGTCATGTTAGATTTTTTTTTTTTTTTCGGAAGAATGTCTTTTTTTTTTTTACTGTATTGAGACAATTTAGAAACCTCAATTTTGTCGTGTATTTCCTAATGTAGAAAGGAGCACGTTTCAAGTGAGAACGAGGATGACTTACAGTCGGTGTCAGGTTAAGAACCACTCCAGCACGCGTCTGTTGCCTTCCACCGAGCTGTGGCTGCGTGTACGACAGTGTCATCAAAGGCAGAAAGCTTGCGCTCGACGCAGAGCGACTACTGGGTTCTTAACGTGTCACCGATTAAAGAGGAGTTTATTTACATCGTTTAGCCCGTTAAAGGAGCACTGATACTCCCAAAGAAGTTTTGTTCATTCACCAAATGATTGGACGCAATACTTGGACATCAACCTCAATATTTGAAGCGTACAAGCAGCGCATTTGCGGAAGAAAAAAAAAATGTTAGAAAGCCCTATTTCAGGATTTTGCGCTCCTGGATGACGTCAACTGTAGTCGAGCGCTCTGGAGCATATTTTGCCTTTCTGCTTGCTGCTGCCCTCCAACTGGAATCGTCGTTGTCGATCAGGCTTCGCTTCGCGACGGCAATGCTTGCGTAAGCAGACGACGCGTCAGTTGCAACTTGGAACTGTTCTGCTCAAACGTTCAGAAACACTTTTTTTTTTTTTTTTAAAGCGGTTTAGTTGAAGACGATGTGCAGCGGACTTTGATAAGCGACCTGAGGGACTATGTCTGTGGCGTCGGTACTGCGACAAGGACTGTCCCAGCACCGGCGCATCCGAAAGTGCACCCCTACTCAAGCTTCCAAGGAACGAAGCGGTGACAAAGGCGTGGCTGGAAGCGATTCCTGCGAGACAACTGCTCGGTACATGCAACGCGATCTTACATGTTTGTGTTGTCAAGGCGCCACAAGTCTCAAGCAGGCGAAAGTACCGACGACTAGGCGACGTTTTTATCGGGATCTTCCGGCTCTCGATCAGGCGTCTCGTTCGGACTCACAAGCGCAACCCAACCTCTGCAAACGTGTAACTAATTCCTTCTCAAAGTCCGAAAGGCCGCATGGTACCGAAAACGACAGCCGACCTTCCGAGCCGTCGCCAACATCGCGCTCGCTTGCGGAAGAAACATCGGGCGTCGCCATTTTTGAGAGATCGGAGCAAAGATGGGCAAAGAGATGACAGCACATGACATTGACGTGTTGCCGTCACGACTGAGCCACTTTCGGAATTTTGTATTTTACATTTCAAAACCAGCGTCGTCGTGCGGAAGTCACGTTCGTACAAAATATTTTTCATGCACGCCATTATTAAATTATTAATGTTTCTGGATATTCAACCATCTATGACGTCGTGTCACGTTATTTAAAAAAAAAAAAAGAGAATCACAAGGAGGTGTCTGGTAAGGAGGGCGGGCGCGCTTTTATTTATTTATTTTTTTTTTTTAAAGGCGCACTCGCGAAGATATGTAGAGGGTGTTTTATTTTAACCTTAACAGATTTGTTTTAAAAAACCGTGATAGTTACACTTATGCGGTTTGTGCAGGTGAATTATACGGCCAGGGAGACATATTATAGGGGCTAATCGTAATGATCAAACGGATAATTAATTAAAATTTGTTAATTAGCTTTTAAAGCAATGAAAATGGACATATGGTTTTAATTAGAAACTTGCTCAGCGTCGTCGAAAACCACTAAATCAACTCTTTTTAAAAAGATATAACGCAGGGGCAGTACATTACTGCGTTCCGTAAGAACGCTTCATTTGGACGCGTTTCTAGGTGTCGAGTTCTTATCGGAGCACATCTCTGCGCCCGCGGTCCTGCTCCCCAGTGGCTGAGACGCGCAACACACGTGCGCCCAACTTCCCTCCATGCTACGAGGTAGGCGAGGGGGTGGCTTCGCGCCGCGACCACCGGGGGGCAGGACCGCGGGCGCAAAGATGCGCTCCGATAAGAAAGCGAAACCTAGAAATCCGTCCAAATTGAGCGTTTTTACGGAGCGCCGTAATATACTGCCTCTGCGTGATATCCTTTTAAAGAGAGTCGATTTAGCGGTTTTCGATGACGCTGAGCAGGTTTCTAATCGGGAACTATATGTCTGTTCTCATTAATTAAAAGTTAATTAACGAATATTAATTAATTAGCCGACTTATCGCCAAGATTAGCCACCCCCATAATGTCCCCCAGGTCGTATAAATCACCTGCACAAGCTGCATAAGTGTAATTTTCGCTGCTCTTTTAAACAAACCTGTTAATTAAAAAAAACAAAAAAAAAACGGTATATATATATATTCGCGTTACATTTTTTGTTCCTGTGTTATACGACACCATTTTTACCCGTTTCAGGCAGTAAAAAACTACCGATCTTGGGGTTACAGTGTCCCTTTAACCATTTAAAAGTATAATATGTAGATATTAAAGAGTAACACTTCAGAAACCTAACTCATATAACGCAGAGACGACGTTTCGAAGAGTCAAAATGCCATCGGACAAAACGGAGACATCGGAAAAACCTTTGGGACTTCTCGCTGTCTAAACTTCCAGATCTCAAATTACTGTACAAACTTTTATGTTTGGTGGGACTCTCCTTTTAAATTATACATTCGTTTGGTGTCGTAGTTGTTTGTACATACCTATATAAATATTTATTTTAAATTTGTTTCTTTATATATTGGACTTTTTTTAAATATTCTTAGCATTCCACTCTTCTCTGCACTAGGTATCAATTCAACAGTATTCAGTCCTGTTAAACGTGTGTCTTTCTAAATAAATACCCCTCCTACTTCTGGCGCGCATGCCACTTTTTACACCCCGCATCACAAATCAATTGCGAGTGAAGAAGTCAAGAAAAAATCGATGGTGCAAATTAGAATTTCTTGCCGCACACGTCGCTCCCAACGTGTATTGTATGAGTTCGCACGCCCAAAACGGAATTGCAATTTGTAAAACGAGTAGGTTGGCTCTATGAAAAAATTGTCGCTTTTCACTTGAAATTCGATTCAGCCCATCACCGGAGTCGAGTACAGCGCAGTCCACTCAGCACAAGTATGGAGCTCGACGAGGAACGAACCTGCGATGTCGCGCACAACAGATATCTTATCCGTTCCCGGAGCTCAGGCCCAGCGTTCGCTTTTCGGGCACTGATGAGTTCCGTGGGTTCATCAACGCACGACCTCATTCGATATCGATTTCCATCTCGCCTTCTCTCTCTCTTCCCCGGCTCATTGAACCAAGTTTCGCTTACGAGTATTCTCGTGCGCTGGAACCCCCCAAACACAAAGGGAATCCTCCGTGATTAGTTTCAACAGGAACGCTGTTCCCCCCTTTTTTCTTTGTCTTTCATGTTTTTTCCCCGATTGCGATCGGTTTACATCGCAATCGGAAAATTGGACTAAGCTTTGGTTTGAGAATTCAATCGACCTACAGGGTTAGGCTGTAATCAGTTAGTTTGAAACTTGTTTATTTTTTATTTTTATTTTTCTAGTCCCACGAAGCCTGGGTAATTAATACCCGGTTTCCCCTTTCGGGAGGGCCTTTTTGTTCTCGTTTTCTGGGGATAGCGAAGTGACGTGGGTTGCTCATAAAGAAGATTAGATGCTGGTTAGAGGTATACGTTTAACTCTCGGCGATCGCGTGTTTTCGAATCTGCTTTCGCGGCTTCGTGCTTAAATTGCCACGAGTTACGAATATTTGATCCGCCCGGTAAACTGGCGGCTTAACGTTCTAGCCACGAGGTGGTGTTGATTTCGCAAAAATCGCCTAGACAAATTACTTTTTTTAAAACTTTGTGTTCCCGTCCTCTTGCTCGCTTTGCTCGCGTGTTAGTGTATGCTGCCTGGTTAACTGTGGTTGACAAACTAAAGCCCGTACATCCACACTATACTTGAGTCAATGTAACCGAGAAACGTTGCGCATGGAAGATGGGAGTACATGAATATTCCTTCCGTTTCAAGCTAATTAACTTGAGCAAGCTATCCCGAGATACAGTCGTGATGCACACTTGACCGTGTTGTCATCTACATGTTCTGGGCTGTCCATCTTCTGCGTTGACGCGCAATACCAATGAAGCCGCAGCTACACTGCTCATCCATCACACTAAAGACACAATGTTCGCTGCAGACACGAGGACAAACTTCTCAGCGCACGCGCCTCATGCATGTTTGAAACATGTGTTTGTTATACATATCCATGCTGCAAACATGTTTACAGACAGTTTTCTGTATGACCAATATGGCCGCCATGCAAGGAAGGCCTCATACAGTCTCTGCAGTCTTTTGTAGGATGTCTTGGTAGTGCGACTGCGAGTTTATGAACAACGATCTTCCCCACGTCCATCCGGACGATCGCCCGTGAATCTATCCGTCTCCTCCGCCCATATTTCTGGCCAGAGCCAGACAGGATCAGATCAGCGTCTGCTTGCCGGTTGCCGAGCTCCGTCCGGACAGGAAGTATCGAATCTCTGATGGGCGCTCAGTGAGCGCATTAGGGCCAAGGAGGCCCCCAGGAGGAGCCCCCGGCCGCGCCGGTCGGCCAGTCGATACCCGTCCGCCGAGGAGGAGCCCCCGAAAAGGAGGACGCCTATGGCCCCAAATTACCGTTAATGTAGATGGATAACCGGCGAGGGCGTGCGCCGGCAGCTCGGCAAAGAGCACGGCTTCCGCCACCGCCGGCTTGCTTCTGCTCTCACATCGAACCGAAGCGAAGGCCTACGGGCTAGCAGGAGCCAACGACGCGTCTCGAATGCGTCGCGTCACTTGGTCCTGCAGCTAAACGAACCAATCGGCTACCAAGAAAGTGTGACGTCATTTCATTTCGCCACTACCGGTTGGGCACGTGCTCCGTTTCGGTAGGGACTTTTAGGGAACCGTTAGCGTGTTCCGCGTACCGCACTACCGGAGTCTGTCATCGCCCGGGCGCGTGCTTAAAAGCGTGCTTGAAAGGTTTCAAAAGTGCGGTACCCGGAACACGCCAACTCCAACTGTTCCCTAAAACCATCTCTTAGAGAGTTTTAGGGAAGCGTTTTTGCGCATGAGATATGGTATGGGTGGTCCTCCGGTATGAACTGCGCATGCGGTACCGCAGAAAACGCCTATAGGCGCAGTTCGTAGCGGAGGGCCGATCGTACCGCACCGAATCTGCAAAGACGATTCCCTAAAACACTCTATGGTCTCACCGCAGCTAACGCTACGGTCCGCTAGAGCCAATCAAGCAGCGCCTAAAGTGTATCGTCACGGCGTTCGTCGACGTTTTAATAATAATAATAATAATAATAATAATAATAATAATAATAATAATAATAATAATAATAATAATAATCATTTTCTATCGATTATTATGGGAGAACCCAAGGAAAAAACGCTGTAATGTACAGCTTTAAAAGCCCTCGGGCCCCCGTAGTGGTCAGCAGCAAGCAGTGTTGTAGGCGTTACTGAAAGAAAAGTAACGAAATGCGTTACTCTATACTTGCACATAAAACGAGCTCGTTACCATCCTATGTTACCACAAAATAAAAGAGTGCGTTACTGTTACCGTTGCCGATAAAAAGTAACGCACGTTAGTTTTGCCTTACTTTTTTAAATTATGAATTAACACGGTTTACTGTTTGGACGGTATAGGTAAGCATAAGAGCCATATTTCAAGAAACATTATATGCTCACGAAGAAAATGGACATAATTACTTTATATTTTTTACGGTTTCACCCAAAATCGCAGGAAAAGAAAAACGCAAAGAAAAACGCAAAATATTCAGAAATTTACACGGCTTGTCCCCTAAAAAACAGAAAAAATTGAAGCGTAATTTTTATTTAAGTTTTTGGGAAGAAGTAACGAGTAACATTACTACGTTACCCGTTACTTGAAAGAAAGTACGTTACCTGTTACTGTTTTGAAGAAAAAAAAAGTAACCAGTACGTTACTACGTTACCGGAAAAAATAAGGCGTTGCACCGCCAACACTGGCAGCAATCTGAAAAAAGTAGAAGAAAAAAGCAACATACAATCTAAAACGAAGGTAAAATAAAAGAATCAGCACGTGTTCCGCCATCCCTGGCTAAACGAATCAAGCACAGTAAATGCCTCACAATCATGCGTTTCTTTTTTTTTTCTTCTATGCGTGTATGGTTAAGCCGGCGATATCAAGAAACGGAGTATAGTCCAGCGGTTGCAATGATCCGTGGCACCGCGTATACTCAAAGTTACGGGCGTGCCTTTCACCTTCGGTCCATCTTCGAAGCGGAGTCGGTCCTATAGGGGAAGGGGAAGGTAACCGGGCGCGGCGGCTCAACCGGTCCGAGCGGCGCCGGAGTGCTAACCCCGGGCCCAGGCGTCTAGAGAACGCCGCTAACTCGTCGTGGCGGCGAGAGTGCAACACTGCCGAAAAACGTGCTTGGATGCGGGGAGGCAGGCCTAAACGAGCGCCTGTCTGTATTGATTTCGTATTTGGCCTCCTTTCGCTTTCATGGTGGGAGGATAGAAGGGCTCTCCGGCGATCAATGGACTGCGCGCGTTTCTCTGCTGCGGTGGCAGCGACGGGATGCCAAGCGCCGCGACGGGTCCGTAGGGGAAGCTGTCCGTCCCAATTGTCGGCTGCGGTGTGGCGGACTTGAGTCGTCCCTTACCTCCGGCTGTCGGAGACGGCGCGCGATCGGGGGACAGGCGGTGGAAAAAGGGGCGCCGAGACGGCGTGGTTCGCTCGACGTCGCCCCAAGACAGTGGCGTGTGGCGTACTCGATGAATACCGATGGGGCCGTTACTCGGCTCCGGCTATACGGGTGTGAGGGGGAATGGGGTCTGTGGCGAGCGGAGACTGTTGACGTGGGCTCGACCACGTGCGGAGTACATCGCTGTGGCAACACCGGGTGTACGACGCTATTTCACGCGCAGTGGAAAAGAGCTCCCAAACGTATTCTTTTTCCTTCCATAAATAAAAACAAAACAATGTACCATCTCTCACAAAAACAACAACAACGAGATACTTAAATATAAATAAAAATTTTAAAAAATTAAATGATATAATTTTATCAAAAAGTTTCCAATATTCAAATAAAAAAAGTTATTGGAGGGAACAGAACGCCGCTATAGAAACGATTATAAAGAGTAGAGGTCAATTGCACATTATTTTTAGAGAGCAGCTATTAGGCGCCCGTTTCCGTATTTCGCGGCGTCGCCGTAACCGCGCTAAATTTAGCGGGAAAATTGACGTCACGTGAGCCCAACACCAATTCAATTCCCCGCTAAATTCCGCAGGTAAATTCTTTTTCTCCGCTAGATTTAGCGGGGAAATTAATTGTGTTCAGGTCACGTGACGTCAATTTTTTCGGTAAATCTAGCGAAGAAACTGAATTTGTTCATGGGTGACGTGACACCAAGTCATGTGATGTCATTTTCCCCGCTAAATTTAGCGGGGAAACAGAATTGGAGGAGGAGGGGAGAGAAGGGAACGGAGGAAGAGTAGGAATAGAGGAGGAGGAAAGGGTGTGGACGAGGAAGAGGGGCATGCCCTCCCCACCGTATCCTCCCTTGGTACCCTCCCCTCCTCCTCCTCATGAGCTGCGCTCTAATTTCGCGTTGCGGAAATTTGTAAACGTCTTTCATTTTTTTTTATCAACAAGACAGGGCAGGGCAGCTTAGACTTTATGATAATTGGGCATCTGTTTCTTATGTCAGACCGTCGAGCTCGCTTTGACCTCCGTGATACACCTCCAAATTTTTGTTTTTGTTAACGATTAAAATTTTTCTTCCAATCGCTTTCGCGAACAACGCAAGTCAGTCTCAAAGATGTTCTGAATAACGCCTGGAAGCATCATTTGTAAACGCTCGACCGAATATACGATACTTTAATAGCACACCGTGGTTTACCGCTTTATTCAAGACGCCACTCTCTTCCGACGCTTCCAACATCCCATCGCTTTGGACGCACCGTTTCTGCTGAGCTTTAAAACTCTTTTTGAGCCCCGCGGCTCTGCAAAACTCTAATATATCCTGCTCTCCAAATTGGACTCGCTTTTTTTCTTCGCTGCTCCCTCTCCCCCATACAGTCGGGTGTCGCTACTGGGAATAAATAGCGTCGCGCCACGGGCACATCCCGAGCGTCTCCGAGCTCTTAATCCGCTGGACCACGAGGAGCGGGAACGGGGCGACTCCGACCCCGGCTCCGTGGGTGGGCGCCTCGGAGACGAGTCTTCGGGGCTGCAGGCCTCGTCCCCCTCCCGGACCTCCTCCCCATCCCGGTGCGTTTGTCTCAGAATCAGTCGGGTCGCAAAGATGAGTCCCCAACCTGTGGCCCGTGTCTACAGAAACCGCGCCATTTTTCTTCATCTTGGAGACCGCGGGGCATCCCACTGGGTCTGCCGGCTTCGAACCTCCCTGCCTGTCACAAGGTGATGCGCCTCAGATTGGAGATAGGTCGGCAAAGCAATTCATGGATTGTTTTTTTTTTTTTTTTTTTTGTGTTCAGTTCAGTTTATTGGTATTAGTTATGCTTGTATTGCTGGAATGTTTAATCGCTTTGTGCTGAGGTTGTACGTATTAGCAATCGTGCTGTGTTGCACGATCTTGAAAACTCAAGACTTAGGAACAACAACAACAAGAAAGTTGCCAACACACACGCAGGTGTGTTGGCCACTTTGTTGTTCCCAAGTTTTGAGTTTTCAAGATGTTGAAAGTTCGCCAGCTCTCCTGCATGTTTTGTTATCTCCGTGTTGCATGTTGGTATGTGTGCTAGGGTATGCTTTGAGCGTACGCAAAAAGCGGGATTTTACCGGAAGTGAGCCACGCAGTAGGTGCCAAGCTGTTATTTAGTGAAATTTCTGCATTTCGTTTTCTTTATTCCGAGATTATTGTGGAGCATTTTAGCGGCGAAACTGTACTTCTATATCGCGTGTAAGTTTATTACCTGGAAACGAAACGAAAAAATTTTTAAAGCTCCGAAATGCAACTTTCTCGTTTTACTCGCGCGTATATCATATCGTGTGTCCACTAAACTATAGCCTCGCGAAAGGTACGCTTTCATTTGTCTCTTCTGATTCTTGTTGCACTGACATTTCGACCCGCGGAAGTTTATATTATGGGAAAAATGTTTTCCAGCGTCCCAGGGCCTACTACTAGGACCTAATAAACGGCGCACCTTGTACTCTCACGCACTACAAAATATTGCATCCTGGAGAAAAAGAAGAGGGGAGGGGGGCCCGATTTACGGGCATTCCGAATACGTCCTTCTGTCGCGGCACTAATTTTTACCGTCAAACTACAATGTCACGATTGTTGCACCTAACGTGTCTGGCTCAACTTTTATTTTTCCACTAGAATGATGTAGATGGTCCCATGCTCGATCGACTGTCGTCGACGAAGCGCTACACCTCCTGGACAACTGTGCCCCGTTGTGTTTTATCTTCTACGCCCAATGCCGGAGGTGGGCGCAGGGCAGAAATTGGACACGGTGGCTACGTCAACATTCTATTCGAAGTCGTGTTCAATCAATGGGAACACGAGCCCAGCGCAAACACCGACGAAGTACTCATATTCACTCTGTGTCCTTGTTATCGAGCAAATGTTTCCTAGTAAATTCTCTCAATACACGTTTTTTGTACAAGTACCGAGAACCGATGCAAATGACAAAGCACATTCCGCTGAAATGAAATGGCGTCATTCAGTTCAGTATTCCACTGTGCGCCGCCATTGGCTTCTTAAAACCGGCACCATCACGCAGTCAGCGCTTCAAAGAATGTCACTACTTGTAGGAAGCTCTAATCTTACAATCATTCCAGCAGAAAAAGAAAAAAAAATATATCCCATAGTTCGCCGTTTTTGAGACGATTATTGCAGTATTATGTTCCCTCTCTTTAAAAACTTATAACGTTTTTCGACTTCTCTTATTTGCTTTTATGATCTACAAAAGCACACCCATTTTGTAATAACAGCGTTTGCAATCACGACGAAATGTAGCGTCTTCATTGGTCACATGTCGTCCTGGATGTCGGAACATCGCCATCACCGGAGATGACATAGGTATGTTGCGATCTTTGATTTTTTTTTAGAGCGCAGCTCTTAGGGGCCCGTTTCCGGCTTGAGCGGCGTCGCCGTCGGCGTCGGCGTAACCGCGAGGTCACGTGACCCCCCTCAGGTCACGTGTCCCCCCCTCAGGTCCCTTGAACCGCCTCAGATCACGTAACCCCCTGAGGCCACGTGACCCCCTCAGGCCACGTGACCCCCTCAGGCCACGTGACCCCACTGAGGTCACGTGACCCCCACAGGTAACATGACCCCTCAGGTCACGTGACCCCCTGAGGTCACGTGACCCCCTTAGGTCACGTGACCCCCTCAGGTCACTTGACCCGCCTCAGATCACGTGACCCCCTGAGGCCACGTGACCCCCCGACGTCACGTGACCCCTTTGGGCACACGTGACCCCTTTGGGGACACGTGACCCCTTTGGGGACACGTGACCCCCGAGTTCACGTGACCCCCTGAGTTCAGGTGACCCCCCTGAAGTCACGCGACCCCCGAGGTCACGTGACCCCCCTGACGTCACGCGAGCCCCCTCAGGTCACGTGACCTCAAGGAGTCGCCTATCCCTCAGTACACTTCCATCTTCCTCCTCAAGAGCTGCGCTCTAACCGGCGTTACAGGGAATTGTAAACGGCTTCCATTTTTTAATAGGGATATCGGTTGCGCATGTTATGATTTATGGATTTCTGGGATGCTTATAGAGCCCGCAGAGTGAGTTATCGCCATATTTAGGCGATCTCAGAAACCTCATCAGAACACCTTTAAAAAAAGTGTGTTTATTTGTGTTTTTTTTAGCGCCGTCATTGTAGATTAATTATTAAACAGCGGGGCGCACATGACTCGGCAATCGCGCTCTCATATCAATCCTAAAACAAATCCTACACCTAAAAAAAAAATGTTCCCTATTTTTGTTTTTTTCTGACTTCGTACTACCATTGATGTTAGGTTTGGCATAAACGTAAACTATCAACGACATACAAAGAAATCCGTTGCCGTTTCGTCCCTAAACTGGACATGGACAGAAGAAATGGTTTCAAATGTTTAGCCCACATACACCGGACCAGGTGTCGTTGGAAGCGGCCATAGCTCAAAACATTCGGGCATAAAAAGCTTCGTTAAACAGTTGTGTCTATCATCCTCACCCCTGCAACTCTGGAAAACCGTTACGGGGCGCAAAATAGTACGGGAATGTTTATAAATTCTCCCATCCTAAACTTTCCGGCAACCTATCGATACTTGTCTCTTTTCTCCCGTTTCTATCGCGTCCCTACTTTCCTTACCGTTCTCTTTTTCGGGCCAGAGTCACTCCCCCGACCTCCACATATTATTGGGTCGGCAGGAGGTAACAGAGGAGAAAAAAAAAAAAAAAAAAAGGCTCCGATTCTTGGTCGGTTAACGGTTTCTTTCCGTCCCGCGGAACACAAAGACAGAGCCGGGCGCTTCTAGCGAGCGTCGCATCCGCAAAGCGTCCCGCGACCGACGCCGAGGCAAAAGCAGCGCGTCGCTTCGAGTCTTCCTTGACAATTCCATTAGCGGGGGCAGCGGCAAGGCGCCAACAACGGGCGTGCGTTTCCTGTCCGCTCGGTCGGCGGGATGAACGACCGGCGACGCCGTGCGCCGCGACTCCGTCTGTCCGGGCTTTAAAGACAGCGTCAATTTGTCCGGAGCGAGGCGAGCTCCGGGCGCGTCGCAGTTCTCGCCCGGCGCATCCAACGAAGACGGATGGCCTCGTCTGCGGGACGCGTCGCAATTGCCCCCACCCGTGCGACCACTCGATCGGGAAGCTCCCCGGTCGACGCTGTACACCGCTGCCGTCCCTTTCGCCGAGCACGAGATAGAGGAGGACGCGCAACCTCGAAATGGAGAACGACCATACGGAAATTTCGACGTCTTGTACGCACTTAATGCCCGGTGGTTGCGGAGCGGGATTTGATATCGTATTCGTGAAGAAAAAAACAACGGAAACTGCTGCCCGGATACAAACTGGAAATACAGCGAGTAACAGAAAGGGGGCGGGGGGGGGGGGGGGGGGGGGGGAGTAGATCAATATTTAAAGAAAGCGGTACTCTTGAGTAGAAAGAAAGAAAAAGAAACAGACGAAAAAAAAAGAAAGGGAGAAAACACGGTTTACGTCCAGCAAGCAAATAGAACTCCCCACGTACCTTTCTGATTACTGTGAAAATATGTATCACGTTCCGGTCAGTGGTCACGGGCAGGTAAAACATTCAGCCCGCTGGTGTAAAGTTATTGCGCGGTGATTTTTGTTATAGTTTGTGACAACCTAAGAAACGGCTGATGTGACGGGTGCCGAGCATCTCATTATCGCTCATCAGCCAATCAGGTTGCAACATCAGCCGATAAGGGCGCCGAAGGACCAATCAAGATGCGGGAAACCCAATAAGCCGCGCCTTGCTTTTATTAAGTTGCCGGTGACTATGTGTACTATACCTGAAATTTTCCGATAAATTTCGACAAAAGATGACTCCCGCGCGCATCTTCCCCAAAAGTATTCCCACGTAATTTCTGAATATCCCCTACTATTGAGTAAGCTGTTTGCGTGAATACCGACCGACCGTGCTCGTCGTCTTCTCCGTTAACTGTCGTAGTTCTAAGAGTTTTCAAGAATTATAATTTAAATAAAAGACTGTTTGCCAGGAACTCCCCAATGCGCGTGTGCCGATTTTCTGCCCGGGGATGCGAGAGGAACAATAGACCCAGCGGCAGACGCTCCCCAACGGGCTTCGCTGGTACACCGGCCTCGCCCCCACACGTCTGGGGCTTCGGTCTTCGACAGAGGACTCTCGACGTCCGGCGCAATTAGGGCCCAAGCCGCCTTTAATTGAATCCGCGGGGCTGATTGTGTCCGGCATGCGTTGCCCGTTCTCCGCGACGGCAGACGAATGCCGACGCCGAGAGAGTCCGGTCGAAGTCCCGGCGAAACACCGGCCGGCGTGCTCGGGAGAAATTTCGCTGTCACATTCTGCACGGGCCGCACAATTTGCTGCGGCCTCTGTCTCTCGCTGTCCCTCACCCGCTCTCGCCTTCTGACCCTTGGCGCACCCGTTGAATTCATCTAACAGGCTTGCATCTTCGATGAGTTTGTTTGTAGCTACGTTCCTGCCCGCGAGGCCCCAATAGCGCTGCACATAGCCCGAAAGTTTTAATTGTGAAATGGAGGGGCGCCATTATTCGATGGTTCTGGTGAGTGCCCCCGTATTTGTGCTTGCGTATCAACGAATATTTCGTAGTTATAGATGTATGCGGCTGAAAGTAAAACACGTGCGCTTTCTTGCAGCTTTCCCTTCTGACTTTGATAACATTCCAAAGTTAGCTCGTGCACTCGTGGCCATTTTCACATTTAATGTGAAACGAAGTATAAATAAAACCCTAATTGTATGGCAGATGGAGTGAGCAACCAGTTCATCCGAACCATTTGTGCTCTTCGGCTGCTTTTTTATTTGTCAGATGTGTTGTTAAATTGGTATTTATTGACTAACTATTTATAAATTAGCGAAGGTTAACAAATGATAACTTATCGAAGATTATAAAGTTTACAAAACGACTACAGTGTACACTTGCCGACCGCCAGTCGAGTCTGTCTTCGTGCGATGCCTCGCCATTGACGCCTTAGTAACCATCGCTTTTTTTAACGGGATTGTCTCGATGCCTGCGCAAGTGCACTGGCGGTCGGAGGTAATGAGCGCCAGAAGCACGATACAACTTCACAGGACTTTACACTTTAGTGAGTAAATAGAAAGCAGCGAAAGGGCATCGAACGCTTTACAACGCTGTTGTGTCCTTTTTATTCATACACCGGACAAGCGTTAGCTCATTTGAAGAAAAAACTCTTCGCCTAGTTTGTGCGCGTTGAACTTTTGTTATTTAATTTTTTTGTCATCTATAATGTGCTAACAACTTAAAAAAAAAAAAATCTCAAGGGAACATAGCCAAACTCAAGTTTTTAAGGGGCAGCACACTGCAACCATATATCGAGCTATCCCCCAATAAACGAGCAAGAACCCATCGCTATTACCTGAAGGAATATAGGTGAAGGTAGAAAAGTAAAAATGCAAAAATGTTGCGTTGCTAAAAAAGAATAAAAGACAAAATGCACCTTCGCAAGCACATTCGGTTCCACGCTGTTGTAATGACGTTCGTCGATATTTCTACTCGCTCATCTCTGACGAAAATATCAAATGAAAAAGAGGATAAATCAAGTAAAAAAGAATGCCGTAACGGTTGGCGTACAGAAGCACCTCTTTGTTCCGGGAGCCACAGGGAACGCTATTAGGTTCGAGCCAAAACATATGCTGGCCCGCACCCTCGGCTGCCGGCCCTGCCTCCGAGCGCCTCTTCGCCACTGAGCACAGCTGCTCCGCGGAAGAGACGTACCTCGGGGGCCTCCGAATTCGGGCCGTTCTTTATTTATTTGCAGCCCCGTTGCTCCTTCCCATGAAAACGACCGAAACACTGTCTCGTAGTCGGGACCCTCCCCCCGAGCAGTCCCTAACACCGCCTCACCTTGAGCTGAAGCGTAGCCGAGGCATGCACGCAGGTACCGTCTCGAGAAACGCCGTGACATTCCAAATGTCAAGCTCGTGATTGGTCAAGCCGTTCAAAAGGTTCGAGCGACGCGGCACATTCCCGCCATTTGATTGGTTAATCCGGCCGGAGAACGGAGCGACAAGGGGATTTTTTATGGAAACACGATCGCATTGCATCTCTTTCAGCTTCTACATCGGTCCATCCTGAGACGGCACTACGTGTCTAAACATCCGCTGCCTTCAATTTGCCGGCGCGGGGGCCTTTCCTTGAGTTCTAGACCGGTCCCCAGTCCTTAATCCGTCCCCATCGGGATTCTGCGGGGACAGGCGCCCCCCCTCTCCCTTTCATCTGCCCCCCATTCCTACGAAGCAAATCAGGTCTCGGCGGGCGCCGGTATCGAACTACTTATTCTTTCGAAAATGTCTCGGGCTTCGGAGGAGCCTCTGCTTTTGGTTTGCGTGCAGCCTGTCTTAGCGTTTCTCATCTTGTTGTTTATTTCCGTCGCTGATTTGCAGGAGCTGCTTCTTGTCTCTGGGGGTTCTGGCAGCAACAACCTTGCTTCTTTTTTTCTTCTTCTTCTCCTGGCATGTGACGTTAATGCGGCGAGAGAACAGATTTGCCAACAAAAATATCACATGACTTAAGTTTTTTTTTTTTTTTCAAATAAAGTTTTATTCTTTTTTATTTGACATCACTCATTCTTTAGTGCAAGAAACGATGGATAAAAAAAAGCAATTTAAAAGGAAATAGTCATACGAACGTTTCTAAACCGGGAGCCTATTTGTCCGTGACATATGGAGACCGGTGTCTCTATATCTCAAAGAATAGTAACTGGCAGCATAAGAATAGTACTCCACATAACATAAAAAAATAAAATCCTTTCGAATATCAAAATTTGTGCGTGCGCGAATTCCCAGATGTGTTTGTTTTACGTCGATGCTCGCGGGAATTAAGTATTTCTTGCGGCCTGTGCTGCAAGTATTTGCCATTTACGCTGCAAGTATTTCCGCGACGTTGGGAAAAGTTTGCTTTATCCGTGAGAGACGGGGCGCAAAATCCGCCATTAAAGGGTACCAATAAATGCGAACAAATAAATAATAAATCGGACTGAGTAGCTAAAAAAAAAAAAAAGAATTCATTTTCCATTCCCTTTGCAGTGAGATGGCTTATCATTAATCACGGTCGGTTTTAGAAATAACTCACAATCCTATATGTTCGGAACGGGTGTTCGCACAACTCCATTTAAATGGAACGATTTGATGAATTTGAGTATCTCTTTCTTGAGAGCACAATATTTATACCGATGGTATCGCGCCACGTACCACTATGTGGTTGGCGCGTGTGTACATGCCGCCAGCGTATTGGTTCCGCGAAAATTATCGTCTAGCCCTTCCCGGACGACCTACCGATTACGCATCGAGCTCGGGAGATTTATTGTCAGTCTGAGCGATACCAGGCCGTCATAAAAGGCCCGTGCGTTCGGTTTTTCCCGAGAAACACTCAGTCAGTATATATATAGGAAATCGCTGGAAACAACGGCACGATTCGAGCGAGTCACAAGTCTCGGGTATACGATTTGACCTGGAAAATTCGGCACACATCGCATTTCTCAGGTGTATTCGTATCTTGAGCATCGTCCTTCACGGTATCCTTTCGTTGTTCGCTGGGATTAGCTACCTGCAGAAAAGTAAGAGCACGCGTGCTTTTTGTTTTCCTTTTTTTTTTTTCAGGTTTTAGAGTATAATGAGTTGTAGTCATTGGCAGGGGGAGAACAGTAGAGAGGTTATTTTGTTCTCCCGCCTCCAGCGCGAGTTTCCTACCTTCGGTAATGATGCGACGTGTCGTGTGTTTTGAGTGCGTATGTGCAGCCGGAGCCCGTCGGGAGGCAAAGGAACGTGCCGGAGGTCGGTCATTTGAAAAAAACGCCTTGCCTTCCGTACCCTGTGACTAGGTTTTTTTTTTTTTTCTCGCTTTATTGGTTTATGGTATTGGCTATAGAGCGATCTGGCGTCTGAGCACGAGCAGTTATTTTATGATGATTTGTCGGTAGTCTTTACGACCACTACAAAGATACTGTCCTTTTTTTGGTTTGTTTTTAGTTTATATCTTAGATACGCGAAACCGTACAGGTTGAGTCATAATCGATAAATGCTTTAATCGCGATTAATATTTTTAACCGGTTATTCGGGTATTTTTTTTAATGTAAAGCTTAATTGCTTTCACCATGCAGACGTGCAGACGTGGACGAGTACGCTTGTGGGAAGATAAACTTTAGGTGAAATTGGGACCTAAAGTAAGCTGTAGTCGAGATTTGTAATTCCAAAGCAGGTGCAGATGGTTCTACGTGCCCCAGCCGCTTCAACACCGAGCGAGTGTCCGTTTAGAGCAGCAGAGGCTATTGTGAACATTGAAAGGAGTTCGCTATTGCCGGAGAATATCAACGAACCTCTTTTGCCTCCGCGGCTGAAATAATAATTTGTGGGTTTGGGAGTGTTTTGGCTGTTCTCAACTACACATCAAATTCGATTTAAACTCTGAAGGTGTACTCTTTGCCGTTTATCACATATTCAGCAAAGGCAACAAATTTAATTTTGACTCTAAATACAAAAACAAAAAGAAAATAAGCATAAGAATTAAGAAAATTTATTAATCGATTAAATGCTCGCCATTAATCGGGTTACCATTTTTAAACAACGACCAGCCCATATATATATATATATATTGTTTTTTATAAGGTATATATTTTTATATATTTTAGCTTACCTACGTTGAGCAGTAACACGGTCCAGATAATAACGCAGTCGGATTTGAAAGTGTGCGGTACATTAATAATTATTTCTATTCTAAAAGATTAAATTAAAAAAATACGTTTTCTACCGAAAATGGCGAAGAAAACTGCACAATTGCATGGTTTTTATCCGGTCGATTAAATAACAGCGTTGCAATCAGGCTAATTCTGTGGCGGTCATGCAATACCACGAATCGAACTATACAAGGTTTCACCTTCGGTTCAGACTCGGCCGACGAAACGCCTATACCTTTCTACCCTACGAGCTGATGAGATCGATGAGAGAGCGTCAAAAGGAACACCGCGTATCGTGGTGTTCTTCTTGTTTCTGCGTTTTATTATCGCTGAACCAATCATTAACGGAGCAACAATACGGCCATCCGTCGGAGATATTGCCGTACGAGTGATGTTTAGGGGTTTTGCAGCGTCCCGCCTATCGTTCCTGCCTTGTTTTGTGAGCACCAAACTTCGGTTCAGTATCCCTTTACGCTGAAACGAAGTATACAATCTAATTTTACTGCTTTCTGCACGCTGCTGAATTGGCAATGCGGTTAACGCAAACTTTGCGGTCATTAAACCGTGTCCCGTGTTCAGCAAAGCCTTCTACTGGAGTGCGGCACTTGATCAGATGTACTATTTAAACATTTGAGATGACGAGCGAAGAAGACTGTCCTTGACGCTGCGCTCCCATCAAATTACTTGGATGCCAGTACATATAACTTTTTAAAGTACTATGTGAAACACTTTATATATATATATATATATATATATATATATATATATATATATATATATATTACGAATGAAATTTATTCGCAAGAGCGGTATATATTTACGAAAAACAAAGTGGGAATACAACCGGAGAATTCCGACATTGGAACGGAAGCTCTCGACTCTAAGAAGACGAGAGGGAAAAAAAATGGTTGTCGAAGCAATTTTCGAACCCAAAAGAATTTCTCTCGCTCTTTTCTTTAAAGGGTCCGGGGACCTTGCTTGGAAAGACAAAAGTGCGCGCCCGAATTCAATATCTCGAGCTCAAATTAAACAGGACGCGGCCATTTCGCCAGGGAAGGACATTTGTACCTGAACTGTTTTACTTTTACCTTAGATCTCTTTTTTTGTTCACCATCTTATTCTTGGGTCTAGCTGGATAGAAGCGGCAACTGAGGCCGTGCTCGTTCGGAGCTTACTGCATTTCCGTGTTGTTGTTTTTTTTTTTGTTTTTTTTTACTTGTCTGGCAGTTTTGCTGTTTTCCATGGCGCGGTCATCCACACCTGTTGCTTAGAGTCATTACGTTCATAGCGGTGACTTGTAGGTCTGGAGATAGTTTTAAGGTGCGCGTAATGTTCGGGTATTCGAGTGTTGTGCGCTCGTTTCAGGCGTATTTCCGTCTTGTAAATTGACCGTGACTATAATTTATTTTATTTTATTTTTTCTACACTACGGCACGCGGAAGTCGCAGAAAGCTTTGAAACCCGAACCGGAACTACTAATGAGAACTTTAGAAAGAAGGAGAAAGGGAAGGAGGGAGAGAAAAAAAATAAAGAAGGAGAGGAATATTTCAGCGTCGCCTGCTACATGTTTCAACATGTTTCATTTTGCTTAAAACTTGTTTCGCATTAGTGTTTCTTGAGCCGATGAAAACTAACTTTGCAGCTTTGCACTTCGAAAAAACTCCGACGGTGTGCTCACACCCGTACACTCAGATTCGTAGCGGTTGGCAAAATAAACACTTACTATATTTGTCGATATGCGCATCCGTGTGAATGCACGGTGCACGTGTGTTCATTTGTTTTTCTGAAGACTATATTTTTTTTCTTCTTTTAGATGAAAGCAAAATGTGGTACATGCATGCCAGATCCAATTTATACTTACATTTTGAACGCTTTTTATAACAAAAATTGTTAGTGCTAGGAATTAATTATCTCCTGCAAGGGGACAACCAGATTACCAAGTTGGTAAATATCCCGACGGGAAGCGATTTGTAAACGCTCCCTGACGCATCCAATTTTCCTTCATCTTCGACTTCTAGTGTGCTTTTTCTTTTTTCCTTTTTTTTTTCACGAAACACGAGCCACCTTTATGGTATTGTATCCAGATTGTATTTGGAAAAGCTTTTGGAGGCTTACTCATATAGTGCAAAAGACCATTTGTTAAATCCCCCACTGGAGGAATTGTGGGAGCGGTGTTCTTTTAGTTCCCTAGTAATCGGCAATTTCGACAAAATTATATGTTTACACACTTTTGAGTGTAATTCGGAGTCACCCTGAATAAACGTCGTGTGGATTGCAGATGCCAGTCATATCCCTTTCGAAATTTCTCGTCAAAGTCAGCGTTTTGATACTATGCATTCAACATAGTTGAACTGCATAAATCTCTTACAATCGTATCATTCTCGTACAGCTTTAAAAGACGCTGATATAAACTTAGAGACGCTAAGAATGCTATAAACAACTCCGCTGACTACGACAGAAATCCTCTTTTTGGTTGTTGCAAATTCTCGGATTTTTAAGCAATTTGTGCTAAAACAGCAATCACGAGAGTGATAATATTGTTTAAGAAATTTCTACAACTCAGCCAGGTTGAAGGGTGGATTGCATGCACAGTGTAAAAAACGCTCGCATTTACAAAAAAAAAAAAAAAAAAAAAAAAAAAAAAAGAATTGCATTTTTACGTGGTGAATGATGTTGATTGGGGCGAAGCTCTGGTAGTGCTTGTCTGCGTAGACGCTGAGCCGCAGCATGCCGAGCCTTTCGTTCGTTTTCATCCATGTCACGCTGCGGTGAAATGCTCAAATGCGTATATAACCACGTTCCATACCGCACATTCTCTTTCTGACATGGATGAAAACGAACGAAAGGCTCTGCATGCTGCGGCTCAGCGTCTACGCAGACAAGCACCACCAGAGCTTCGCCCCAGTCAACATCAATCACCACGTGGAGATGCGGGTTTTTTTTTTCCCTACACGAGCACGGGAGCACGTGCTCACGTGCTCGTGAGCACGAGAACCCGACGCCGGACATCGGACGGACATACGGACACCCTAAAACTTTACAAGTGATGCGACATATCTGTGGAACCTACACGACCCTTATTCAGGATGACTCCGGATTAATGCAAGCATCGAATCGGTCAAAATTACCGATCATTAGAAGCTGAAGGAACACCGTTCGCATGATTCCTCAAGTGCGGGTCGGGCGCCTGGGAGATTTAGCAGATGTTCAATTGCACCACTTTTTTGCCCACCGTGAAAAAAAAAAAAAAAAAAAAGATTTGCGGATGTTGCGAGGTTTCACGCCGCAGCTGCGAAATTGCAAGCAAAATCGCAACACCTGAAAAAGGCTTCATTCAACAGGCCGATTTTGCCACCCTGATTGGTGCGCTATTATTGACGTCACTTGCACGTCAAAAGATACCCAGGTGGTCTAAATTAATCTCAGTCCTCCGCTGGGGCGTGCCAGATGCCCGTCGTTCGTTTGCCACATAAAACTCCCAAATTTGACTTTTTTTTATCGTTGACGTCAGATCGCCTGGATTACGAGGGAAGAAAAAGGAGGAGGCGTGGAAGTTTAATTAAATATGCCTTAGTGATTTACGCTCTAGCCTTCAACCGGTTTCCAGATTTCTTACCCTTGTCGATTAAAGGGCTACTGACAACCCCAACATCAATATTTCATTATTATTATTATTGAATACGACTGAAAATGGTTTCTAGGGATCGGCCTAGAAATATCAAGCTATCTTAAAAACTGCGTATTTCCCAAAAACCTTTTTTTTTTTTTTTTTAGTAAGTTATATTTGAAACGTTTCCCCGAATCTATGGTGTCGTTAGCGAAATTGTGCACTCCTTGCCTTTTTGAGGTGACTTCAAACTGGAAGTGTCGTTTAACTTTCTCGCTTTCTTTCTCGTGGTTTATGGGCACGCGCACGTGCCACAGGGGAGTATTTTGCGAAACTTTTCATCACGTGCAGACGACTCGTCACTTTTCAGTTCCTCTTTTTTTTTTTTTTTATCAGTGTTGGTGGGCTTAAAACGATTTATTTTAAAAAAAGGTAAGGAAGACAACGGCCTGTAGCCAGACTTGTACGGTACAGATTACACTAAAAAAAGATATAACTTGTAAATGATTACTTGTTGCAGTAATTTTGTAATCATTCGATTACATTTCTTAGAAAGTAATCGCAACCGTATTTTGATGACTTCTGGAAGTACTAAAATGAGTAGCAACTGTAACTCTCCTCCCCCCCTCCCCTTCCTAATGGCACGTTCCTACCGAGGACCACCCGAACCAAATCTCCGACAGGAGGATGCATGGTTTACCAAAATGGGTGAATTAAGAAGATAAGTAGTTCTTGTATCGGTGATTCTAATCCAGTGCGGAACGCACTGGATTAGAATCACCGATACGCAAGTTTGTCTGCTTCTTGCACGGGGTTCGCGATGAACGCCGAGCTTTTGTTGGCTGATTGAAGAGCAAATAGTGCGTAGGCCTCGAGGTATCTAGCATTCAGGTCTACCCACTATCCTTCCAATCAAAGCCAATCAGAGTTCGGTGTCGTCCTGACGTTACCGCGACTCCTGCGCAAGAAACGGACGACTTCGCATAATGGGCACTACGAAAGACCCGTTTTCACACAGGCGGAAAACTGTCGTCTGGAATGACTAATGCAATTGGAGAAGTAACAGTTACCTTTTCCACGTAACGGCCAATTACATTTTGTCTCGAGTAATCGGGTAATCTAAATGAATATGTTTTTAAGCACGGGTAATTGTACCGTATTTACTCGAGTAATAGCCGCACTATTTATGAACAAGGCCCTTGCATCCAGTTTCCCACAGAACACATATACAGCCAATCATTGCGTTGCGCATAAATAACAAAGCGAATAACGAGATCGAGAACTTGATTCTCCATAAAAATGCGATCTTCACAGAAGGCATCTTCGCACGAAGACGTTATCTCTCTCCTGTAAATAGCTGGAATCATGCTGTCGATCGCGGTGATTGGCAAACTGCGTGCTCCGCAGGAAAGCGAACCCTCAGATATTTTCCTCATAAACAGTGCAACTATTACTCGAGTAAATACGGTAATTGTCAACGATTAGTTTTTTTCTATTTTCGAGTGACGTGTACGTGGTGGCGTGTAGCAGACCATTGTGAGCGACGTGAGGGGCAATGTCGTAAAGGTGCTGCGCGAAGCTCTGCCTCAGTACTACTAAATCTAAAACTGCCGTGGTACGTAAGTGCTTCCAAACAATGGGGCACAAAATGATGCGTGGTTGTCTGCAATCCCCCAAGAACAGCTGCAGGGGCCAGTCTCATACCCCCTTATCTGTTCTCGCCACTTTGTTGACGAGGGCTATGAGAAAAACCTCAATGCTTCCAAGTCGTTGGGAGTTGAATTTCGACCTGAACACAAACGTGCCGCCGTTCCGACGAGCTTTCCAGCATCGCGCCATATTAAAAAACTTGCAAAAAAAAAAAGAAAAAAAAAATGCAGGAGGCGGTTGATGATTTGTCATAACACTTCGACTCTTTAATTTTTTTTTTTTTTCGAGGTCAGCAGCGTAGTGTTTTTACAGACGTCATACCAAACGTATATCATGAATGACAATAATAATTATTACAGAAGTGCAACCTGCGACACCTCTTAACGTTTTCGAAAATGCCTCTGCCAAAAAAGAGGCGAGGAGGAGCTAAAATTGGGGGAGGAGGACACAAGCTTTGATAGAGGGGGGGGGGGGGGTGCAACGATTTCCGGATTTTGGTCAAAATTTGTGGAAGTTGCCCTCTGAGGCCTTTAAAGCAAAAAAAAAAGAATAAAGAAAACACAGATTTCGAATGCGTGCACTAGTTAATGTGTAAAAAAAAAAAAAAAAAAGAAATAAATATTGGCATTTCTGGCACCCTTCAACTCCCTCCCAGTCTTTAGGTCACACCTGGCCGCACTCCCAGTGACGTCATTCGGAGTGCCGTGTAGGTTCCCGTGTGCTCTCTCGGAGGACGCTTCCTCTTCCTCTCTCTGCTGACATGAGCGGGTGTTGTGCTGCAACTTAGATCCGTGCGAGGTCACGTAAGCTTCTCGCCGTAGTTCCTTCGGCTGCCACTCGGGGCTGCAGGTGAGGGAAAAAGCTCGACTTTTGCTTGGCGATTATGGAACAGCGGAATCCCGGCATTTTTAGTGAAGGAGGTGCTTTTTTTATCTTCCGGGACACGATAAACAACGTAAAAATGACAAGATGCAAATTATTTTAATTCGTTACACCCCCCCCCCCCTTGACAAACCCTTTCGCGCGCTATTTTTTTTTAATGATTTTTCTTGTGCGTCTTGTCACGCCTTTTTTCATTTGTTTTAGACCCCCCCATAAAATGATTGGTCTTGGGGTTGTCAGTGGTCCTTTACCCAATTCCAGTAGTCGCCGAAAAGTTAGCGCGTGTATCACTGAGGCGTGTTTACCTAAGCATCAGCGCCCCCTCATTTCCCCCCCCCCCCCCCTCTTTTATAATCCAGCCGATATGAGGTCGAATAAAAACGTACCAAGCAGAGTGCCGAAATTGGCCTAGCTGTTGCCTTACTTGGGAAGTTATTTTTAACACTCTTCCCGGAACTCCTTTTTGAAGCAATTCCTCACGTCGTCTCCGCTTCACGTTGGTGCTGCCTTACTCACTTAAGACTCCTCCCAGAATTGTTCTTTCTGGGCGCGGTCACGCCGCTAATACGTCATCCAAAAGAGAGTCCGCAAACACTGTCTGGGGCGTGTTCCAAACAAATGCATGTTTGGAACCTACAAATGCATGTTCCAAACCTACATTTGTATGTTGGAGCATGTCCTTCTGCAGAAATGCTCTAAACATACAAAAATGTGCGAAGCAAACGTGCATCGAACGTGGTTCAGGACGTCCGCCGCTAATACTGGCACGATGTAGGCTGCGAACACCGTGTGTCTCTCGTACGCCGGTGTTCGATGCCGTCTCTCCCTCAGCTGCCCGCGGAGCGTTGTCCCGCCGCTGCTCGGTCGGTATGCCCGCGGCGCACGCGGTCCCGCCCGTTGGCGTGCCCGCCGTGACCTGCGCGTGACCCCGACGCACAGCTGAGGGTTGGTAGCCATCTGGACCACGGTGCCGTTTTTCCCCGAGAAATCGCTTCCTGGGCGTTTTGTTTTTATCGGTGCCAGCGGACGGTAGAGAAAGTGCGACTGTGTTCGATGGATAAAGATGGCGCACTGCACAGATTGACGGGTTTTGCATAGGGAATGATTTACTTCACAAGATAATCGAAGAAAGATATCGGGCTGGATCTCCAACCAACGTAAGGGCACGGAAGCGTTGTAAACGTTGTGAAAACGGCATCTAACGAACACAAACACGCTTCCAGAGGTTCAGTCTTCAAAATAGAAGTAGTCATTTGCTAATACCTGCCCCCGGTGGCGAAAAAAACACCGACAGGAACTTCTCCCTTATTCGAACGCCTGTTATTTTGTCAAAGCCAAAGTTACGAAAACACTCAGTTGGGAAACTCACCCTTGAAACCTGGACCGTTCGCGTCCACCGAGACTAAGCTAAATGCGATAACAGCGCCGCCCTTTAGCGACGCGTCAACGCATGAAAGTTCATTTATATAACTACTACGAAATGGCACTGCGGGAGAGTGTCGCCGGCCTCTGCGCTACTCGACCTGAACCAATACGTGCAGCTGTGCAGTTCCCGGAGTGGCCGCTGGGGGAGAAATAGCGGCGTTGCGATCGACATTAGTTCGGTTCTCGAGTACGAATCGGGAGTCACTTTTTCAAGGTAAGATCTATGGCAGTTTCCCAACTGAGTTGTTCTAATAACGTTGGTCGGAGCCGCCGACCGTTTTAAGGCTGGTTCACGCACCTGCGACTGCTTACGACAGTGTCCCTTTAACCCTCTTAAAATCCCTTACGACGAAAGAACAGACTGGCGCCATATATCGGATAGCTGTCGGATACTTTCAGTTTCTGTATATCTCCTATTTCTTTCGCGCATAATTTCTTTTTTTCTTCGCTCGAAAATGTTTCGACTATGTTCTAAACCGCCATTTTTTATAAAGAGTGCCTACATTTGATTTCTCAAATACCGCAAAAGCTTCGCCTTCAGCGCGAACTCGCTGGCTTCCGCAGTGCTTTGGTGGCGCGTGCCTGCGTGTTCACACTTGTGTTAGCAAGGGCAGAAAACTCGCGCTTCCAGTCTCCGCTTAAGGGTGTACGGAGTATTGCGAGATGCAGTTCCAAAATCACCTCATAGATGGCGCCAGCGTACTAGTGCGTTCTCTCGTCGCAAGAGCCAACAACAGAACGCAAGTGTGTGAACGGGCCACTTTTTCTCCCCCAAAACATTTTAAACGAGTGAAACTCGCATGTCGTTATTGCGTATGCCTACTTGGGAGTGTTTTATTATCACCCTCATCGCACGTACCGGGAATCAACGAAGTTACTTTGAGAATGAGATGGAATTAAGCTTGCTCAAGGTTCCTAAAACGAGCTAATCGAAAATGTCGGGTGTCTTGTCCGTGTTACTCCGTTCACGCGCTCTGTACCTTGCTCGCTTTCGTTATTTCCCTGCCTGGTGTCGCAGCAAGTACGATGTTTCCGTCGGCGTACGAAGACGGTGCCAGTGTTACGGACTCTGACCACGACTGCGGTCCTGTCCAGGACCCTTTCCGCCACCGAATAATGAGGTCCGCGGTCCTTTATTACCGCTGTCGGTTATTGCTGCGGACTTGCTCTTGCCGCGCGTGGAGCCCCCCGAGTTCGTTCCCGCGGGGCCACACTCGTTTAATTAAAGACTGGCCCGGAAAGAAAAGGGTCGCCGGGCCGGACGAATAAATTTTGCCCCGGGTCCGGTTTAATTAACTAGATTAATCCTGCGGGCACAACAACAACGAAGCGACGTCCGCGAGGTTCACGAACGTCAGGGAGGTCGGCAAGGTTGGACAAGGACGTTGTGCGAAAGAAATCCGACTCGAACTCCGCTGCTTTCTGAGTTTTCGACGCCAGTAGGGGCAAGTACTTAGCCTGGTGCCTTCATGTGGTCCCAAACCTGTCTGTACGTGATTGGCACCTGATCTTCCCCTTATCTGCGAGAGATCCACGCCTGATCAGCGCTTGATATACACCTAATCTGCGTCTAATCTGCTGCGCGTCTCGTTTTAGAAGCAGGCGTCATAATCCCTCTTCTTATTTTCTGGTCATGCCATTTTTCCTGTTAGCAAAATGTCTTACGGACTTCTTTTTTATGTAGTCAACTGTTTATTACCGTCGTTTATGGTTTCGGTAAGTCTCAGACGTATGGCAGGCGTCTGCCGATGACGTAACTAAAAAAAAAAAAAAAAAAACAATATGAAACGTATTTGGATTTCGCGAGCCTTTGCTTACTTTGTATTTGTTTCTTCATCGACGTCGACGGGGTCTACACTTCGAGGCCATAATTATATCCCATGAAACGATTAGTCAAGCACCGGCTCTTCTTCACTCTAAACAGCTGTCGGCGTGTGCGGAATTTGAGTTCCAGCCGATCTCCCTTTCTGTCTTCAAGAATTTCGGCTATCGCACCTAATCGGAGCACCGTGCTGGAACCACAAACTCCTTGCCTAGAAAACACGGGTCGATTGAGCTTTCGTGAGATTGCGGCACCCCGAAGCCGGTCAGGTGAAACTGCTCTGTACTCCAAATTTTTACAAACAGACAAAGTGAAAAGTGTTGGTCGTTGGACGAACGAAACGGTAGATTCAGCTGCAATTTACACGGGCAGTCTAAAAGCCTTTATCAAAACCAAAAGCTCGGGCCCGTGCGTTCGTCAGTAGTTTGCAGTCTCACGCGTTGTTAGTGGCGCGTCTCCACGCATACAATATTTGTTGCGCCTCGGACACGCAACTTTCAGTTCATCTGGGAATTAGTTCATGTTGAAGGGACACTGAATGGTCACTTCGATTTCCGTTCAACGTGGCGATACCTTGAGAAGAGATGAAGGGCGTGAACGAACTCGTGATACATGATTTTGATCCTATTAGGAAGCGACAATAAAAATAGAAAGACAAACACCACGTTTTCTTTGAATAGACTCATATTTTTACCTCTCCATCGGACGTTTTTAGCAAACAGGTTTAACACAATATGCTTTTTTAACTCTCATTATACTAACGCGAGCGCATTTAGGGTAAGGATCCGAACAACGACGTTGCTATTCACATCCCTGCATCTATATCCCAAGAGTGCAGCAGGACTTTTCATTGCAGCATTTCCCCACCTCTTTTTTTTTTTTTTTATCATATACTTGTCGCCGCTTTCAACAAGGTCGCAATGCCTGCAGTCGCGTTCGCCTCTCGACGGCGGTCATTTCTTCGGGCACCTCGCTTTAGAAGGAGAGCGCTTTTGAAATTCGCGCAAAGTGCAGCGCGAGACGGCGTCACTCGGCACCCCTTGGAACGAAACGACCGAAGCGCGTTTTCTTGGCTCCCAAGGCAATCTGGTCGTCTGGCGACGCTGCCGAATGGGCCCGACACGCGAATCTCTCTCGAGAACGTTGCACTTCCCAGAGAAAGGGTTGGAATGATACAGACGGTTGTAACGCAGCGGCGTGACAGTACAAGATGTGGAGACGTGAACGAGAAAGGACAGCGTAAAAGGCGCTGTCAAAGTTTCCAACTCTTTATTTTGATTACTTTTTTTTTTCTTCGCCATCTCGCCTTTGAAAGCTTTCGAAATAGTCATCAGTCTGAGTACGTGAATATCCTGCCATGACGTTGTCAAATTATTGGAACGGTTCAAAAAACGATTTCACTCTATCGTGTCGGTTCCACTTGTTACGATATATTGCAGTTTTTATTACGGCGTTTGCGACTTTCTTTGTTACTAAAATTGAAGACAATAAAAAGAAAAAAGCGCAAAGACGAGGACATAGCGCTTATATCGGTCAAGCAGGACGATGCCTTAACGATCGGCCCACGGAACGTCGTTCCAACGTTTTTTAAGCTTGTGACGGGGCCTCTCGGGGGGCACTGCAGAGATCGCGATGGCATGCCTGCCTCCGGTCAATGCCAAGTGGTGTTTACCAATAAAGACAGGATCACTCGTGAATTCACTGAAGCACGCGATATTGCGAGACTGGGTCCCAGACTGCGTTAGCGCGCTCCTTCAATTTTACTTTCCGATAAAGAGCGGCAATTCTTGGGCATACGTCACAGGGCGTACCTGTGACGGTAGTGTAATGAACACGTGATACGTGCATGTTTTGTGGATTTATTCATTGTTTATTTGGGTGACGTCTATGATATCTATACTAGATTCCAACATGAATGAGCTTCGGTTGAGGGTCAGCGCTGTCTCCTCTCGGTCACCTTTCACTTTGTCCTCGTCTTCGTTCTGTTTATGTTCTTATTATGTCTGCATACCAACCAGCCCAAACTTTGACGGTAATCGAAGAGATTATATAATCGCTGACAGAATGGAAACAGTAGTGAGGTCTCTAAGTTTTACTACGTCCAGCGCGAGGTTCTTACAGTCGATAGCGCTTATGCGTCTTGTGAGGCGCCAAAGCACGACGGAAGGCAGCGAGCGCCTGCTGGACGCCAGATATCCGATAGAAACGCCCTGCCGCTCCCATTCTGTCAATAGGGGGTATTCACTGGACGCCAAATTCTTGGGTGCTCTTTGGAGCGCATGCTCAGAACGAGCTCACATTAATAGGTTGCTAAGACCGGCAATCTCTATGATGTGGAATGCACCTACGTTGCAAAAAAAAAAACTGTGGAAGCTCAACATCAGCACGCGCCCAGCAGTCGCGCACGCAGCTAAGGCCGCCAGTGAATAGTCCCTGTATGTCACTACTTTAGAACTTAAACGGTGTTATTTTCGCGAGCTTCATAGTTCGCGAATACGGCGAAGTGTGGCATTTATGAATATTTCGTGAGGTTGAAAATTTTCCGAATCGGGGTGGTACCCCATGTATTTGCTACCGTGAAAAAAAACATGCTCGCGAGACTTTTTTTTTTTTTTTTTTTTTTTTTCGCGATTCATAGGAGATTGCCGAAATTTGCGAAAATTAGGTCTCTGCGAAAATTATGTCGTTTACTGTATTCGGTAACAGTTCCCCCACACTTGAGCGGAGTAGTGCACCAGCCAGAATGCGCATCAATACGTTTAGCCCATCGAAAATAGCCTCTTTGTATTGCCCGTTCCGCGCAGTATTTGATCGATGGGACCCCTCTAAAACAAAAGCCCGTGCGTCTACTTTCCCGCACAACACTCGGAGAGCCAATCACCCCAACTTACGGAGGCAGCTCAGCGAATGACGATGCCGGAACATGTTTAGACCAAAAAACGTTATCTGAGGCGTGACATTAAGCAATCCAAAACGTCACGTTTGCATTGCTTAATGTCACAACTCAGACTGCGCTTTTTGGTCTAAACGTATGTTTCGGCATCGTCATTCGCTGAGCTGCCTCTGTAAGTTGTCATGATTGGCTCTCCGAGTGTTGTGCGGGAAAGTGGACTCACGGGCTTTTTTTAGAATGTATAGATAAACAAACACAAACAGACCTCAGTCAAATTTGCGGCCTCACTGAAGCGTCAATGTCACTCTGACGTAAACAACTGCCTTAGAAAAGTATTGTTGTAGTAGATCGTGTATTGGGGAGGGCGACATTTGTATATCTCTCGTTGCCCCCCAAAAAAGCCTGTAATACGTGCTGAGCGGGGGAGGGGGGGGGGGAGGAGGAGGAGGGGGGGAGGGAGGGAGGGAGGGAGGGAGGGAGGGAGAGAAGAGGAGGAAGACAAGGGACTGTATTGGTCGACATTGGCCCTGCTTTTCCGATTATCGTTTGTCGATAAATCTGTACTATCCGGTACAAGTTTATATATATAAAAAAAGAACATTGCTTCAAATTACGGAGACTACAGAAAATGTGACCCGATGTCGAATACCTGTATCCCCTTCTGTTCTATCGTATGCTGCCGCTCGCTTCGGAGGTAAGGGCTTTTCTTTGCCAGTTGGCGCCCGCCGAACCGTCCGCTTCCTGGCCCCGGGGCTGAAACCAATCGTTGGTGCCTTTGGCACGTCGTGAACGACATCAGCCCCAAACACTGATCCCCTCCGTCGTGCCTTTCCGCTCCCTCGTTCTCGCCGCCGTTGTCGAAGAGATGTTTCGACGAGTCGAGGTTTTACACGATTCCCAAAGACACTGGAAGCGGAAACACGAACCGTGCCGCCAATAGACAATTGGCGCGGGCGACGACAAACAGGGAGAGGGTACGCTCGCCGAGCCCAGATAAACTCCCTACTCGATTGCGCGAGCGAGAGCGCGTGCGACGCATTCAGAAGCCCTCCTCGAAACCGTTGGAAGCTCCGCGCGCCCAGTCGCTGTGTCGACCGACGTTCGCGAAGCCTCTCCCGTTCTGTGCGCGAATCGCTTCAAAAAGCCGCGTTGGGCGACTTTCTTTCGTTCGCTTATCCGAGGAAGCGTCCGAAGGCAGTGAAAGGTCGACTAATGCGGCTCGAGAAGCGGAGCGCCGAATGGTATACACGAAGCCTCGTCGGGAGCTGTCCGTTTGCGAGGCGCGCCCGCGCGCCTTTACGTGGCTGGGCGCGCGTTGGACGTGACTCCGTCGCGCAAGAAAGCCGAAGCTGGCCCATCTATCGATTTTATCGATTGGTTCGGACAGCCGCCCACGCGCGAGTTACCGCCACTACCCGCCCTGGCTTCGGGGGCTTTCCTTTTTTTCTCATACGAGAGGTAAATCCATCGCTATCAAAACAACAACGGTGTAGAGCGATAGAAGAGCCCGTACCGTCTAACGGGAATCCCAGAAACCCGAGTTGCGTGTGGGATTTTCGGTTTGTCTTTTCCAGGAAGTCGACAGAATGGTGTCGGCTCGGTATTTAGGGCTGTCAACGTGTTTCGGGCTTTTTTTAACGATTGATTGTAACTGCCGTGGAAGTGGTTGGCGCTCTGACTTTTTGCGGAAATGGAAAAGACAGCTGGTTAGCAAAAAACAAAACAAAAACTGTAGGCTGCTTTTAGTTGACCTTGAGCAAAACCACTAGTTAATCTTGTGTCGATTCCACTAGTCACCTGACTGCGTTTGCATAAATGCGACAATAGCGTGTCGAATTGAAAGGCCACCAATCACACACGTCGAGCCCCTCTGTTTTTTTGTTTTTTTTTATCTTCAACAAATCCCAGTCGTTATATATCGGTTCGATGCACTACGATCGCATCTATGTATCTGTGCTTAGCGACAGCCTCATAAACGAAGGACGCGGCAAGTTTCCAGCAACTTATTATCGCTACGCAGTCAATGCGATTGAGGCAGTAGCCGATAAGAGCGCCAACGAACAAATCAGCAAGCACAACGTCCGATCAAAAAGGCCCCGCACCGCGTTTTCTAAGCGGCAAAATTTTATAGTTTGGCATGCGTTTGAAATTACACTCGCCTTTTTTAATCAAACGTACCGTATTTCTGCGTTTGCATAAAATTTTGGATCCCCGAGGACTGCTACAGATTCATTGAATGTTGGTGCGGTGTAGTGGCGGGTGACCTTTCGTTGTTTGTGAAAAAATTGTTTCTCGTGAACTGAATCGGCAGCTGGGATTATGGTTAAATAGGATGTTCCAGAAAAGACAAAAATCTGTCGTTGGAAAATGGCGCTCGGTATTCGCTTTAAATATCTCGTCTCACGCGAATATTCCGAGAGACAAGAAATCTCCGGAAAACTTGGCAAGGTGGAACGCCTCAAAACTCGAACAACTTCGTTGTATTCGAGGTCCTTTATAGATTTCGAGAATCGTACGTTCTCCAACTACGAGAGTAAAACTAGGCTCTATAAATCACTGCATGCTTCTATTAACGTCACTGAAGTGGTCGTAAATCTCACCGTACTCGTGAATGTTGTTGCGTTTTTCTCGAGTAAGCTTGTTGTTTTTCCGCGTTATCCGTTGTTTCTTTCTGAGAGTCAATCTAACGTACCGGAAACCGAGAAATCACAAACGCTGGCAACCTGAAATAAGAAGCAAAACCACGCCCTGACCATAACGAGTCTCATTTGGCGCAGTTACGAGTCCATCGAGACGAAAACGTTAGAGGCAAACTACTTTTCCCTTTTTTTTTTTTCTCCCTTTTCGGGATCCGTAGGGAATCGCCCCGCCGCTCGCTCCTGCGTCGTCGACTGCTTTGGTCCGATTTCTGGGATTGGAAACTCCTCGGCGATTCCATCATCCTGTTTGGACCGCGCGCCCAAAACCCGAAAGAAAACGGCTTCTTTGCCAGTCGCCCGCCGAGAGTTGTTGTTGTTTTATTTTGCTGTATCTTCGATACGCGATTGGAGTGGCAGCGAAAACGTCTGTGTGCAGTCGTGAGCACTCGCACTTGCTGCCTCGACGACAACTTCGTCGTCGGCAGTTTGAAAGAAGAGGTTCTTTTTGCTTTGCTCGAAGCTTAAAGCGAATAGGGAGGCGGCGGTGAAGAAAAAGAGCCAATCGTTTACTGTAACTCTCCCGGTATACTTCTTGGTAATACGTTCGATTTTAACTTGTTTTATAGGTGCTGGTTCTACGTTGTTCAAGTGAAATACGTTCTGAAGCATTGCACTCGCTTGATTGCCTTTTCTCCTTCAGTTCTTAAAGGTAAAAAGGGGTAATAGTTGAAAAGCAAGGGCAGTATAGAAATATGTACTCGAATGACACAAAAGTGCCAATGAGGCAGTTTTCTTGAGTCGCACTTAGAAACGACAACTAAATTCGACCAGTAGAAAATTAAGGAATCCTTGATTTGACGCCAATTGATTCGCTTAATCTAGTCAAAGGAAGCCTAGCAGTCTAATACATCTGTCGTATATAGTTCATCGCACGTTGCAGTATCGCCGATTTGTAAGAACAATCTAACTCGCCCGCATCGCCACTTTGCGAATCCCTCCACTCAGAGCGAACAAGTACGTACGTCGTCTGCTCTTCGCGCGGTGTCTCGCGTTCGAACGCAGAACGCCGGCGTTCGGTTTTCGAACGGTGAGTATAGACACCACGGTGGTAGATACAAAAGGCATCTATAGCCTCCGCGTCTAACCAATATCCTTAAAGTCGTAGCACGGCGCCCTGACGAGACAAAAGGCAGCTATAGCCTCCGCGTCTAACCAACACCTTTTTCAATCGTAGCTCGGCGTCCTGACGTTTCCGCACGCTCTCGATCGTTTCCTCCTCTCCCCCAGTTTCTGTCCGCGTAGTTTCCTGATACTGAAGGCTGCCTCTTTCAGACTCGTACGGTACTCACTACGGGCAATGAAAATATTTGGAATCTCTTATTTTTGGGAGTAATTTTGTAATCAGTACATTTATAAGGAAGTAATCGTAACAGTAATCTCAGTATTTTTGGAAACACTAAAATTACCTCTAACCGTTACTTTTTTTCCTTCTCCCGTTTATAATGGCGCACTTTGTTTGTACAAGTTTCCTACCAATGAATCTTTAAACCTAATATCCGGCAGGAGTATGGTTTACCAAAATGTATCGAGTAAGAACATCATTCGTTCGTAATTTGGCGATTCTAGTTCAATAAACGACAGTACGAAATACCCGTTTTCCAACCGGCAGAAAACTCGGTCGTTTTGAAACTCTGAAGTAACGGTTACTTTTAGGAGTAGCGGCCAGTTACTTTTCGTCTCGAGTAATCGGCTAATTGAATTCAATACTTTTCAAGCGAGAGTAATTGTAATAATCGTAATCGACTACTTTTTTTTTTGTTTGTTTGAGTAACGTGCACGAAATTGCAATGTCTTCACTTTTCCGGAACCTACTTTTCCTTTTTTTCCTGTGCTGTCGAGACCGGTTATAACGAAGTCCACGGGAACTGGAAATCACTTCGCTATATCCGCTATTTCGTTATAACCGACTTCGGTTATAACGAAGTGTAAAAGGGAATGGGAAATCGTGGCCTCTTCACTATATCCGCTATTTCGTTATAACCGACTCCGTTATAACCGCTCTCTACAGTAACGCCAGAGGACATATCCTTAGCCGCTCTGTCCTAATTTTCCGACTTCCCGCTCCATCCAATCGAGGAGCCCAATTAACGGTTCCGGACAACTCTTCTTCCGGTGTCCCCTCGAGTGCCTCAGTGTTCCGTTCGCGGCAATAACCTCTCGTACACAAACGCCGGTGGGGAACAATTGTTCTCTACCGGCGTTTGTGTTCGAGAGGTTATTGTACAGGAAAAAAACTTTATGGGGTTCCTTAAGGAACCCCATAACGTTGTTTTGTTTTTTTCTTCTTCTGTTCTGTCGACCCTCTCTGTGGAGTTGACAATGGCGGGGCCTTGGCGCCTGTCCTGTACTTAGTTCATCCCGAGCTGACAAAGCGATCGAAGCTGCGCGCTCTTTGGAACAGTCATATGTCAATTCTTCGCCACCAGATCACTTTTCCGTCCACACCCATCCGCCGAGAACGGAGTAGACGATTCTAAGAATTTCTGCCGCACCCACCACCGTGTCGGCGCCTTATGGCGATCCGATAATTAACCTCTTAGCGCAGATACTGTTTCAAAGCGAAAACGCCGTTTTATTCTCATCAATCGCCGACCAAATGGCTCTCCACGTATTCTGTATGGCACAAAAACCTATGAACTACCCAAGCACGTAAAATAGAACTTATACGACAAAAAAGAAATTGAGATATTTAATTGAGATAATTGAGAAATTGAGATAATTTAATTGCATTATAATTATGAGATAAGCTTGACATTTTATGGTTTCAGAGTGTAAAGGGGAAAGCACGATAAGAAAACAGAGGACGTGTCGAATTTGTTTTGCTTTTCTTTTTTTGTGCTCAAAATTTACGAGACTAAAAGTAGATAAGAAGAAAAGCCTGAGTGTACACTCCGCTACAATGTAAGCACGAACATGAGCTCGGCATCTTTTTCTGCGTTTTACTTATAAATGGTGTTGGCGGACAGTAGAGTGTATTGCCCCGTGTTATTACTCCAACTAAGTATTTTTCACCACAAAAGTGCTCATAAAAACACCCCTTACTTTCTAAAAAAAATTGCCATTGATTGTTTACGTAACAGCGTTGCGATGTGCCCATCCGGACATCTCCACAATTGCCCGCGTCACGCGTTGGAATCTAGGATTATACCGCGACGCCTTCTGGAAAGTTTCGGAAAGGTCCACGAAACGTTGGAACGGAGGCGGCGGGGGATTCTTCCAACGAGTGCGCACCTCCCAGCGCACTGTCAGCTTGAACCCGCGGTCACGCTCCCAATTGTGTAACTGGGGCTCAAGGGCGAACGAAGTCTTTTCCCGCTACGGGCTCTTTCTTCTGCGCCCCAATAACCTTTTTTTTTTCCTCTTTGTTTCGCTCGCTGGCTTTTTGGAGCTGCTGGCTGACTCTTGGGCGCGCTGTTGAGCAGCGGCCGGTAATTAAAGCGTCACGAGAGAACGCTGCCCGTCTAGGACCCGCCCGGAGTCAACAATGGACGCCGTCTGTTGACCCTCTTTTAATGGCGTTCCTCTTCTTGGCCGACGGCGCCCGCACGGGTCCAGTGTCTGCGCTAAAAACGTGCGCAAAACACAAAAGAAAAAAAAATGTTTTGTGTTTTTGCGTTGGAGGATGCTCACTGCAATGGCCGCTGCACAAAAAACGAAAAAAAAAAATCACCATCTTTTTGGCAAGGACCGAGGACCGGAAAGAAACTGAAACTCAGTTAATAGTTAGGTCGGTGGGCGCGCATACGCGGTCATAATTTAATTCCCAGGTGAATAACTAGCCGACAACCAAGATCTTTGGGTACCGTCTTGTTGTAGTGACCTTATGGCTTCGCAGGTATCTGCAATGTCGATGTGCGCAAACTTGATACTGATTATTGATTATTTACAGGATAGTTGGCCTTGGTCCACATTATCGTGAAGCCGAGATTATGTAAGTTCTTTAAACAAATATAACAAAACGAAGCGCGCAAAAGTATCAACCAAAAGAAGCCACATACAACAGACGCTCTTAAAGAAATGTTCTTTTTTTTTTAATTTTGTAGACACTCGTGAGTGCTTTCTTTCTGCGTAATGTTTTATAAAAATTCAGGGCCAAATAGCCCAGTTTTAACAATTCTAAAATCAATGTTTCCAATTCCATTCTCCTGTCGTACTCGCAAAAACCAAATCCCTACGATTGAAAGAGGAAATTCGGCGTTTTAAGTGCCTCCATTTATACCTTGATTAAGGCAGTGAAGAAGAATAATGTCTAAGTGCAGATTCAGTTTCAGAGCAAAAAACGCTGTGTTGCCTCTATCATTCGCCGACCTGCTTGCTTTCCAAGTGTTCTGTGCGGTAAGAAGAACGCATTAACTACACACGGATATGTATGTGGCAAGAATTAGAAAATGTTCTGACAGAAAAAAAAAAAACGGCCGGTGCTGGGACATCTATTAACTCACCACGTGAAAAGTCGCGTTTAATATCTCAGCGCTTCCTGGATTCCTGGGTCAGACCGCACAAGTTCCACGAACGCAAACCCCATGAGCACACCTCCAAAGACTGTTCCGCTATGGGTTGCGTTTTTCTGCCACAAAGGAATAAGCACGGTTTGGCTTCGCAACTGCCTCGGACACACCAACTATTCCAGGGAGTACAAAGTCTAGCACTTAACGTTATCACGAGGAGCGAGGTCTCCTGCAGCGCAACCGATTCAGTTTGTGTTAAATATATGATAACGCAAGCAAATCTTCTGCCATAAAACGAGCCGGAAAAATCAGTGCCTTGAGCAAGGTCAGTATTACCGTGTGGAATTTAAACGGCTAGCTCTTTTTTTTTGTAAAAAAAAGTATATATATATATATATATAAATAAAACCAAACAGGGCTTGCCTAAGTCAACATTGGGCGCGTTCGCAGATGATCGAGTTAGCGACGCTATTAACTTGTTGTGCCATCTACCGATAAGCGCAGCGACCAGACTACAGAGTGTGACGACTGCTCGCTGCGCCTATCGGGAGATGTCGCCACAAGTTATTAGCGTCGCTAACTAGATCGTCCGCGAAGTGCGAGCGCGCCCAACGTAGACTCGAGCAAACTTGTTGCTCTCTCTTTTTCTTTTTTTTTGGGAGCGAAGTTTTTAGGCGTTTGTTTCCGGCTTGAGCGGCGTCGGCGTCACCGCGCGGTGCATTATGGGAGACGTCCCATAATGCAACGCGCGGGATTGTCATGACGTTACGAGGGTCACCAGTGACGTCACGAGGGCGACGTTTCGGCATCCTGCCGAAACGTCACCGCGGTGCATTATGGGACGTTTCCCGTAATGCACCGCGGGGGAGGGAGGAGGAGGAGGGGGAAGGGGAGGAGGCGGGGGATGAGGAGGAATGGGAGGAGGGTGGGAGGATGAGGCGGAGGGCCGAGGAGAGAGGAGGAGAGAAGGAAGAGGGGGAGGAGGCGAGGAACACGGGAGGAGTAGAATAGGAGGGAGGAGGAGATGCTACGGATAAGGAGGAGGGGCATATCGTCCCCTCCGTACCCTCCCCGCCTCCTCCTCAAGAGCTGCGCTCTAATTCGGCATTGCAGGGACTTGTAAACGTCTTTCGCTTTTTTTTACAGGAAGGAAATTAATAATTATACGCTTTCAAGCTTCAATCGGCAAAACTGACATGCTCAGTCCACATTCGGTAAATGTCTTAGCTTAGCTTTCTATGTGCAGGCGCCGATTTTTCCGGTTCGTTTCACAGCGGAGGATCTGCTTGTGCCACCCTGTATAGTCGCTGACAGATCCAAAAATGCAGGACATGGCTCTAGTCCCGTGCATCTTTCCGCATCTATAGTGAGGCTCTGTACGTGTTCTACCATCCGTTAACTAATCGCAAACAAAAAAAAAGGCATCGTGACTTGCGCTTTTGGCGCTGCTTGATCGGTCCCATTAGCTCCAAGCGTCGGCTGCGTCTGGAGTTAAGCTGAAACGAAGAATAGACACTCAAAGCGATTTAGTCAGTCTACTTTCCCACGAAGCACTAAGAAGATGCAGTCGCTGCAACCTCGGCCAGTGACAAAACTAAAAATATGTCTCGACCTAAAAAACAAAAAAAAAAAAACATATGAGTTGTGTAACAGAGCATGACTTCAGCACGTGCTCATTGTCACCAAGCGGACTTATTATTTTTTTCTAGGTCTAATAATGGTTTGAGCCTCGACATTCGCCGAGCTGGGCTTCGTACATTTCAGCGATTGGTTCTCTCCAATGCTCCTCAAATGTATCAGCGCCAGATTTTTCATAGTGTAGGATACCTTTGGTCAGGCACGTAGCCGGGAGAGAGAGAGGGGGGGGGGGGGGGGGCTGTTTAAAATTTTTTTATTTTGCTGGGACCTCCTCTCCCCGCTCGCCCTCATACAGCTTTTGTCATGGGCGCCTCCCCCCCCCCCCCCCCCCCCCTTAAACAAAATCCTGGCTACGTGCCTGCCTTTGGTGTACTCTACATTGTAGGAAATCTAAAGGAAAATACGAATTGAAATGAAAGAATGTGGGAAGGGAGCTGGAAAGATGGACGGTACCAACAGAGCTCCGGGACCACCCCCGTCAACGCTAACCGTATCTAGAGTGAAAAAAAAAAAAAAAAGAAATCGGTGGGAATATCGCGGAATGACCGCGCCTGTTTTCTTCCCAGACGTCCATCGCAAGCGCTCACCGTTTGCGGCTCTCGAGGGAAGGGACCACTGCCCCGAAGAAAATTGGAGTCATAAATCTAGTGGGGAGGTTTTCCGCGACGATCGCTCCATCTTATCTGTCCATCTTGGGGCTGATCTTAATATGCCCCGCCGCCTCGCCAAAAAGATGGAGAATACATTATATCGACACGCCGGCGCAATATATCATCGCTGGGGAGCGATCCATAGATTCCTGTCCTTCTGGTCCGTTGGTTTCCTCGAGTAACGCCACTGGAAACATTTTAGCACCGGGTGTTCTCAAAAAGGAAGCATTATGCAGACAGATGGATGGAAGGCGGCCAAAGGTCTCCACCTTGAGTTGGTATTGAAAAAGTGTTATAATATGGGTTGGAACTGGCCGAGTTCAACTTTCAAATACGAACTTTGTTTCGCCTGTTTAGCTTCGGAACTATTGAGTGTTTGGATGGGATGCGCTGCCTGCTTTAATTTTTATTTAGTTCAGTACATCGTTAGGGTCCCACCGAGGCGTGTTTATTACAAGGTGCCAGTATTGGCCACATTGTACTTATTGGACACATAATTAGCCGGTTTGGACAGCTCATTGAACCAATGTCAAACATGCCCTAACAAATTTTTAATTTTTTTTTTTTTTTTAGTGAGGGAGCGCGTTTAACTTTTTTTCATGCCTGTTCCACTGGTGTTTTTCTGCAGGCCCTTCCCTGTGAAGAGCCAAACCCGACGTTCTAATGGCGGCATTACACAGCTTCTCCACATTAGAAAAAGCGAGCGTCTTCGAAAGCAGAGAAGGGAAAAGACGTTGGTCCTTTTACGCCATTTTCGGTTCACGAAATTGAGGCTGCTTGATTTAGCCGAGCATAATCTCCTATTACCACCATCAGAACGGCAATGTTGGACTTTTGAAAAGTGTCTATTGAAGAATTCTAACTCGTCGTGCAATATTTGATGTGCTCGATAAACTGCAACTGATCTCAGGCGGGAACGTTCTCGCAACTTTTTATATCGGTTGGCTGCTCTCGACGTTAAGTCAGCTCACTGCAGAAGCATCTGAGAAAAACAGCAGGTTGATTTGTTGTTTGCTTAATATGGCTCAATTGAAATGGCCGGCGCAACGGGGGGTATTAATTAACCGAACCTATCTGTTAGTCAGATAGCCCGTTCTTCCCCAATAATTTCAGCGATCCTTCGTAAACGTCGTTTATGCATTAGCATGAAGCGATAAGTTTCTTCGTTCGCCGGTGTAACTCGAGTCCCGCCGTTTACGCTGCGGCGGAAACGAGGGTTAAAAAGGAACACCGCCGGCGAGGCACTTAGAGAAATTGCCATTCGGGTCTCTGCTTCCGAGCGGCCACTGGCGGCTGTCCGATCTCCGCTCTTTGAGACTCCAAATAAATGACTGTTGCCGTCGAGCGGAACGGCGTCCCGGTGCGCCAACCGCTAAGCGACCGAAGTTCCTTGTTTCGCAGCGCGGGGAAAGAACACTTGGGGACTGGGACGTGGTACTTCTGGTCCACCAGCGCGCGACATTTCGTTTCGAGGATTTCTGACTCAAAGCACAGTGCGCTGCGACATTTTTACCACGATAAGACAATGCAAAAATGAACACTGGGAGGGAGGGTGTTAGCTCGTAGTTTATTTATTTTTGTCTATCCGGTCTGGTACGTTAAACTCGCCGGAGTGGACCTTGTTTTTATATTTTTTAATGTTTGTCCTTTTCTTTACCTTTGCTTCTCTTTTTTTTTTTGTCATTTTTTTATGTGCCATGTAGTGGTTCGAGCAAACTCATAAGTCTGTGGGATGCAATATTATTTTGAGTACTTCTTATATTTTAGAGCATCTGTATTCCCGAAGCGCTTACTCATGAGCTGGATATATTTCCAATAAGCAATATCAATGTCTATAGATGCGAATTATTTAGATAAAATCTCGAAGCTGTAGAATTTTGACGAAATAATATATTGACGTACACCTGAAATGAATCGCAACTCGCGCCCCCTAGATGACTGGCGTGCCGCTGAAAACATCCGCCTGGTCAGGTGGAATTAAATTTATTATTGGTAGAGCATTGTCTTCACATTTTACGCAGCACATGTGGTTCATCCGTTATGAACACAGCCTATGTCAGCCGACTGCCTCGTATTCATTGACTTTCGAGTCTACAGTGATGCCCTTGGTGGCTCGAAAGCAAAACACGACGACCTTTCAACCGAGCGGAAATTGATGCATGAATGGCTCGGAAATGAGCTCCACCTTTCCGTATTGTTTTTTTACGTGGCATCTTCGCGAGATGAACCGACGAAGCGCTTTAACGTTCATCGCCTGGAACCTTCATATCCGCCGTTTGAAAAAAGTAAGGTGCGGGTCTCCCCACGCCTTTCTTGAGCACCTGTTGTTCTATCGAGCGTCAGAGGAACGCACCAGATGCGAGCGTCGGGAAGCGTTTACGCTTGCGGGGAAATCGACGATGCTGAAAAAGCGCGTTTATTTATTTATTTTTATTTTTTTTTTTTTTTCGTCGGAGAAAGACCCACGAGAGCCGCTTTCGGGTCGTTGACTCTATTCCCGCGCGAGCTTGACGCGAACGCGGAGACTAATATCAATATTCCGTAGGTGCTTCTGAACTTAATTAAGAATTATTAAGTTAATTTTGGTAATTGTGCACGCAGTGAACTTGAAGGAGTCGTCGTTTTTAGAGTTGCTTTTTACCACTCTCTTGGGGTTCAAGAACGTATTAAGGCCTTAATAACCGCTTCGCTCCCTCTTTTTTGTTCTGTTGTTCCGTGAAATGCAGCGCAATGTCCTTGTCGATAATTCTAATTATGCCCGGCGGTGTATCCCTGTGTTCATCAACACAATTCCAAGGATCTGCCTCATTGCAAGTTCAGAGGGGAGCCCCGGCGGTTTTTTAAGCTACCCAGAAGTAAACATATTTTTTCGGAATTCCCACGTTTTACTCTTTCCCTCGTGTGCTATTTGCTATTTCTGAATTCAAAATGGCTGCCGAGAAAACGGCAAAGGAAGGTGATATCAAAACCAACTTCCTTTGCGTTTGCCCGCGCTTTCCAGTGGCGAGGCGTCACATTTTGTATGGCTTGCAAATCAAGCAGGCGTTAAAAAAAAAATAAAAAAAAAAACGCAATGTCTTGCGCATGTTTTTTTTTAGTTCTGTTTTGCCGGTGTGAGCTTAATCGGAATTAACGGTACTCCTTGCATTTGTGTATTGCCCATCAGCGGATAAATCAATCAAGTGCGTAAAAAGTACCTATGCCAGGTGGCGCAAGCTACCGCCCGTTATGAAGGGTGCAGCTTTAATTACACACCATCAAACTTCTTGTGACCCGTCGGAAACAGGCTGTAATGCTTTAATACTGCCGCAAGGTGCAACGTATTTGACGTCACGTTTTCGGTGTTTCTAGTAGAGCCTTTAAGACCAAAATCGAAACTTCGAAAACTTTGGAAGAAAGAAAAAACTGATTTTTGTGACTCGCACATTACGTTACTAGTTCAGATGTATGTATTATTGTGTTGAATCACAATATTATGATGCGCGCGTGCCTTTCAACTATCCACCTTGCACCCGATTCACGGAGTGGGGGGCGAGCTTCACTCAATTGTAGTTCATACGCATCCAACGTACGAGCAGCAGTTCAATCGCTGCTTGCTATCAGAGATTGAGTAAACTAAAGCGACTATCATTAAAAAAAAATGAAAGACGTTTTGAAATCTCTGTAATGTGAAATTAGATCGCAGCTCTTGAGGTATTTAGATTTTGCGGTATACCGTGCTAAACAATTTGAGAAACAAAGATATATATATACATACAAATACAGATCACTCACCTCACATACTGGGTTTGCACCCTGCTCCTCTTCCGTGTCCTCTTCCTCCTCCGTAACCTCTCCTCCTTCTCGTCCGTGCCCTCGCCTCCTGCTCCTCTGTACCCTCCCCTCCTCCTCCTACGTACCCTCTCCTCCTCTAACAGCCTCCCCGCTAAATTTAGCGAGGAAAATAACGTCACATGACTTCGTCACGTCACCTATGAGCAAGTTCAGTTTTTCCGCTAGATTTAGTGGGAAAATTGGCGTCACGTGACCTCAACACCAATTCGATTCTCCGCTAGATTTAGCGGGGAAACTGAATTGGTGTGTAGGTCTGTAAGGTGCCATAATGCAACACTGCGTATTCAGTTTCCCCGCTAAATTTAGCGGTCGAATTGTCGTGACATGACCTCTACACTGCGAATTCAGTTTCCCCGCTAAATTTAGCGGTACAACTGTCGTGACATGACCTCAACACCAATTAATTTTGCCCGCTAAATTTATCGGGGAAACTGTGACGTCCCATAATGCAAAGCGCGCTATTACACCGATGGCGACGGCGACGCCGCCCAAAAAGGGTCGAGTTCCTTTCGACTCAAGTATGATTCTAATACAGCTACGGTCACTGGCAGATTAAAACACGCAGGAAGTGGCTTATTCGTGATTTCTGCTTCGTGATTGGCTCTACGGTGTCCTCATTGGCTAAAGCAGCAATCTCATTGGCTGCGGGACGATGAAAAACCGCTCGGGACTTACCGCGCCCGGCGTTCGTTTAAGCTGCCAGCGACCATAGGGTACAACAATCGACGTTGACAGTACATTGCAGTGGCGGGCATTCCAGGTGCACTTTACCGGGAAACACACTCTCGGGCGTTTATTCACCACATTCGGTGGGAGTTGATACCACGAGGGCGCCACAGTATTTGGTGCCCCAGTAGACTTCCGGTAGTATATTTATTTATTCTTCAGCAACGCACAACGCACAGCAGCGGTCGGGTAAGAAGAGTTTCCTTCAGAGAAGTGTCTGTAGTAGGTTTGTAAGAACATTAGTGCATTGTACAGAGTAGTACATATAACAAGAGGATGAGAGACAAATCGAAAAGAAGAGGAAAACCGGAAGCGCGCAGGGGTCCGCCGATAGGGGGTGGTAGTGAGCATGTTTGCAAACAAACATCGGTGAATTTGGCACCGATGGTAGGTAATAAGACCCGTGAAGCCTGTTCTCATCATACAGAATACAGTCTGCGGACAATAGAGAGTTTTAGGGAACCGTTTTTGCACATCCGGTACGGAACAATGGGCCATCCGGTACGAACTGCGCATGCGCTGTCGCAGAAGACTCACGCATGTTCACTTCGTACCGGAGGGCCCATCCTAGCGCATCGGATGTGCAAAACCAGTTTCCTAAATTTGTAGTGTCTGATTTGAACGCCGGGTCTTTTCGCATGATGCATTAAGTGTGTTACGCGGTTGTAGGTTACTCCGAGTGGTACTTTGAAACCAAGCGCTGAAACCGCCCCGACTCGAAATATAAGTGTTCGGGTGCGAAACACCCTCACCTATACAACTGGAGACTCGCGTGCTTCGAGTGCCTCAAGCAGATTTCCGAAACGCCTGGAAATTTGGCCACCTACAGCGGTAGAGCCCGTCGCCTCCTCGGCGGCGGCTCCAGCCAGCCAGGTAGCGCGCAGTTCCGCACGTGCGCAGGTGCTCGGGCCTAACGAACCGCGGCGCGGCAATCTTCCCTTCGGCCGCCCAATTGGGTTAGCCACGTCGACGGCGTCCCGTGTGGCCCCGGCGCCGTTCGCGCGCCTCGGCTGTCGCCGCGGGCTCCGGGTCTGCTCCGGCAGAACCCGGGACGGTCCCCAAGGTCTGCTCCGGCTGCGCTCAGAACAGCCGAGGAGGATAAGAAGCTTCGCCGCTCGGCCGCCCGTACCCCGCTTTACCCGGGGATGGAGCGAAGTGGGCGCTGCAAACCGTGCCAACCAATCCAGCGGAGTAAACGAACAGCTTAAGGAATAGGGATGTGCGAATAGTAGTTTGAATCGAATAGCGCGGTATCATCATTAGCTTGAACACTGTTAAAAACAAAAACGATTGTCGTGGCTTTCTCTTGCACTCTGGAGGTTAAGAATGACGCAGTGCTATTAGGTTGGAGTTACTATCCGCACACACCTTCTAAGAAGTCAGGAGCATGTATGTAGCAGCAACGCACTCGGGAAAGCCGATCGCTGCGATGCACGGAGGAAACTCGGCGAATGACGGGGATGATCATTCGTTTAGACCTGGAGTTACGTGACGCTTACACGTCATTGGATTGGCCTCGATGGGTCGTACCTTCCGCTGCGGTCCAACTGGAGGCGGAACGAAGTGCTGGATAAGTGCGCTCGCGCGCACCTGTGGACGACATGCCGGCGGAGAGCGACGGAGGAGGCCTCGGCTCCATCGTGCTGGCACGGAATGCGAGGAACCCCGGAAATGCTGCCGGGGAGAGCCGCGGGCCGCGGAGAAAACGCTCGGGATCGGGTGGACGCGCGCGGGATAATAATAGAAGGACGGAAACCAAAGCGGGGTTGAGAAGCGCGTGAGCTTTGCGCGATCCTTAGCACACTCGCTACGAACATCGAGAAAGTTCTCCTCTTTACGCGTTCAGCGGCTCGTTTTCCGGTTCGTGTGCTATTGCTTTTGTAGATTCCCTGAGCATGAAAAAAAAAAAAGGCGTAGATGAGAAAAGTTTTCTCAGCTGAAGGTAACTTCTTGGCGTTGGAAGTGGTACTCCCAGAATAGATGCGTTGCTGTTTCTACTCCCCCTGTGAGCGCGGAAGCGCAACTAATAATAATAATAATAATAATAATAATAATAATAATATCTTTATTTCCATCAATCTTGATGGGGGAGCCCGAGGAAAAAAGCTGCGATATGCAGCTTGACTGGTCCTCGGTCCCCTTACAGTGGTCAGCGGCAAGCATCGAGGAACAAAGATGAAAATCACATTCAGTAGCAGCTGGAGGTATTGTTAACAGAAAAAGAAACCAAAACAAACAGCGTTTTACGAAAATAATGAATCATGTACAAAAATATCCACGCAAGTCTTTGAAAGTCAAGTTTTCAAGGAAACATTACTCCTGCACAAAGTATTTAACAAATTTGGAAGGGTAAATTGGAGCATCTGAGAGCCATAGTTCGTTCGCTGAGTAACCATCTTCCACATCTCCGCGTGACGAGTGAATTTTCCTCCAACAATGCAAGATTTTGTAAGAAACATGTGCCCTTTATTATTTCACTCTTAAAACTGGTACAAAGTCGATATGAATACAATTTGTGAACATCAATTATCCTATAGGTTTTAAATAATTCAGCAGTGTGATAATCAAAAGGTACATTACCTATACCTCTAAAATCGTGGGAAGCTTACGGTTCCCCCCACTTGCTTTCACATATTTACATCGTTACATATGTGTATTGTATGAAGACAACTAACATGATGACCGAGTGGTGCCACACACCCTACAACCTCTCCTTTTTTTCTTGAAGATTAAAAAAGGTATTAGGAAGGAAAGTTAGGTCCGTGAGTGGCCTGTAGCGATTGCATAGGATAGATTGTAAACATAAACGAGATGGTGCACAATAGCCTTCTTTGTGCATTACCGCGGGCAATAAGATCTGGAACAACCCTCCATGCTCGTTCGGTTTACCTGTCAGTTTTCAAAGAGGCTTTCATGCAAACGTGCGTTGGAACGCGAAGCTTATATGTCTGAATCTTTGAACCCTTTCGCAATGGAGAGATGATAGAGCTTGTGGGGACTCTACAATCAAGAAGAGTCTAGATCGATTGTTTCAACTCGAATTGTCCCGGGCTGGACTTCACGAAGCCTTCAGAGACACGGCATCCGACCCGGTGCTTCTCCAAGCAACCCGCTATGAAGAGACGCGAGCTCCTGTTCTCCTACTCGGGTCTTCAAACCCTCCCGACCGCACTTGGGGTGTAAATCAGCGCCGCGATGGCGTTGCCACAGTCTCCGAGCGGTCTCCTTCTCCGCCACCCCGCCGGCGGGCCGCGCTCCCAGGTGGCCCGTTTCCCACGAACTCGCGGTTCCCGAATTGCCCCGCGTGCTCCCCGGCTAAGGCCACGATGCGCTCGCCAACCATCCCTGCGGGCGCGCACGCGCACAGTGCTCTCTTCTCTTGGTTCTTAACGACAACGAGACTGCTCTTGTCTCCTAAAGACCCGCTCGAAAAGAAGTTATATTGTCCTTCGCTTTTTGATTGTTACGTTGCAGGGGTATAGACTCGTCTTTATGGACAGTAATGTGTGTGTAAGAGTCTGGGCGAAAGTAAAAGTTATGTTGAAGACGCCGCTTGCCGCGTGTTCTTTTTTTTCCTTTTTTTTTTTATATTGCGGAGGTTGCGTGGGCTGGACATTCGGACGTGCACCAATTCTACCGATTTATCGAGAAAAAAAGCTGGGGTGCTAGACGTTCAATTCGATGGAGAGTTTTTCCGCAAGACCGAAAGTTTGCGCAGCCGTGTAGGTCGCAACCTGTCAATCAAAATACTAAAGAAAAAAACGAGAAAAAAAAACGTGATTGCGCATTTTCTATTTATAGCGCAGTAAGCTCAGCGCGGAGTACTAGGAGACACATTTTCAGCGATGACTACGACTCGCTGGCTTTGCAGTTGCGACGATGGGAACCGACGCATGCATGAACAATAAAGGCAGGGGAAAAGAAAATTAAACAAAAACCTCTTGAATTGATCCGGGTATCTCAGATCTATAAAACTAAAATTGTAGGAGAAATAATGCTGCTAAACTTACATTTTTTTTTTTTTTTAAATCGGTTTTTGGACGTTGCGTTTTCCGAGGCAAAGTGTTGAGAAATAAGATAGTCTTTGGGAGGCTGCCGTATCAACCGCAAGGTACGTTTTAGAGCGCAGCTCTTAGGTGCCCGTTTTCGGCTTGAGTGGCGTCGGCGTATCCGTAACGCGTTTGCGTAACGCGTCGGCGTCGCAGTAACCGGAACGCCTCGCGTCGCCGTCGGCGTCGGAAGGGAGAAGGAGAAGAATGAGGAGGGAGAGGAGGAGGTGTTAGAGAAGGGGAGGAGTTTGAAGGACGAGTGGAGAAGGAGGAGGTGAAAGAAAAGAAGGAGGGGGACGAGGAGGAGAAGGAGGAAGAGGAGGGAGGAGGGGAGGAGGGTAGCGGGGAGGATGAGGAGGAGGGAGGGGTATACCCTCCCCTCAGTACCCTTCCCTCCTCCACCCCAAGAGCTACGCTCCAATTCGGCGTTACAGGGATGTTGTAAACGGATTTCATTTTTTCGGCTTACACTCAAGCAGTTTCATCTTCCTGATAATCATCACATACTCTCTCATTCGGATAAGCGCGCATAAAAGCTCCGGCGCTGTATTCACTCCTCACACCCAAGCACCGACTCGTAGAGACGCGAGCGCGCACGCACGCATGCACCAACACGTACTCAAACAACGCGCGCGCAGAAATACAATCCCGGGTCCTGCTTTGTCGACAACGGTGCAGCCGGGCTTTCTATTCATGTTCGGTCTTTCGCTGTCCTGCCGCGCAAACGGTACAGGCCCATAAAGAGGGAAGGGAGGCATCGCGAGCAGTGGAGGAGTGGCTGGCTCGCGCTGAAAGCGCATTCATTCATTTTCGGCTTCCTCGAATGTTCCGCCAGAAAGGCCCGCCCGAGTGGAGCCACGCAACGCAAACTCAAAGCCTCCGTTTTGATCTGGCCGAGAACCTCTTTCCCTTTGCTGTTCTTAGCACGCGCATTGGCGTCGTTTCGGGCCTATTCTTGGTGCCCTTTTATGTATTTTATCAGGTCCGAAATAGCAGAAACGAAAGTTTTGTGTGCGTGTCTGTGTGTCTGTGTGTGTAAGGGGGGGGGGGGGAGGGGGGGAGTAATGGGAAGAGAAACGGGGAGGGTTTTTGGCGCGAAAGAATTGTACCGTGAATACTTTTGGGAGCTTTCGACCAACGCCGCCGCGCAAAGTTGTTAGCTGCGAAAAAATGGCGTCGATCATACGCAGGTTAGAATCGTATCCCTGATGCTTTTTGTGTGTGTGTGTGTTTCTTAAATTTATTTTGCTGTATCTCTTTCTCTTTCCGAGTTTCTGCTCATCTTTTTTCTTGTTTGTTCTTCTCCCGGAGACGTGGTTTTCCTCCTGAACTCGAATATATTTCTCCATTTTCCGCAAAAAAATAATCAAATGGAAAGCACAAAAAAAAAGGCTTCACGAAAGAATTAAAAAAAAATTCAAGCCGTAACTTGTGCCCACAAATAGGAGAGCTTACATTTTATGTCTTCCCCCGTCCGCGCCACTCCTCCGCTTGTACCTTTTATCTCTTTGTAAACTCCTTCTTTTATTGTAATTTTTTTTGTGTGTGATTGTGCGTGACCCGCATTTTCTTCTTCGTTCTGCTCTCTTTCGAGTTCTGTCTTGGTAATATATTTGCGCTCGCCGCCGCCGCTGCGTGGACCCGTGTTATCATTTCGACTATAAGAAGCGCATGAAAAACAAATATAGAATACGTTCTTTCTAACACGTTTTATTCCAATTTGTTTCTTACGGTAGGGTTTTGGAAGACCACGAATAAAGAAAGGAACTCGCAAAAAATTTAAAAAAGATAACCCTATAATGACGACAGAAACGCAAGGGCTTCACCTCTATAGCCGCTAGGATTCTCGCTGCAAATTTGCGGCAGGGTGAGGTAAATGGGTGCAGAAATGCGTGCGAGATAGCGAGCTGGAATACGGAAACCCCCAAAAAAGGGAAAAGGATCTCGTCGTTGAATTTATACGTGGACACAAACAGTCTTTACGAATGTACGAAAGTGAGCGCTTACTTTTTATTCGTTTGGTATTTTCGAGGTAATGGGACACTTTTTTTTTTGTGGTGTGGCTGTGTCTGTGTGAAACACCTTCAGGCTGCGGCACAAAAGAGACGTTCCTTGTATATATTTCGGAGGCGCAGAGCACTATTTGCAAACATTGCATATAGCATACTCTAAATATGTAGGCTACGTTTATGTGGTTCAACTCATAAAAAAATTTTAGCCAATGCGATACTTCTGTTATGCTCTGCTTCACGTCACGATGAATCGCATCGGACGGTACAAGCGATCCCGCAACCAATCCAACACTGCCGCGGTCCCACCGCCGATACGTCATACAAAGGAGTAGTAGTAAAAGTGTACACAACCAGCCTAAATAATCAATATGAAAACATGTGTTTCCGATGAGAACACGCGTTTCTGATATCGATATGTTTCCGATATCCGATCTATTCGGACATCCAAACTGACTAACCGGTCTCGCTTTGCTAGGACTGACGCAGTAGCGACCTCTTCAGAAATCAGCCAATCTAGCGCGTGCGCCGTTGCTAGCGAGTTTACCTTCTGCGATTTACCAATACGCCTCCGATATACTATGGTCGCGCGTGTCAAAACGCGCGGGGGTGGGGTTTGTGCTGGTAATGCAGAGACGTGCGAACTGTCTACAAAATAAGCGGGAAAAGTATGTTGCTTCGAACGGGCCAATAAGCTATAATAGAGAGTTTTAGACTAGAAAGCCCGAACGCTTTGGCCGCCCCCCTCCCCAAGCTGCTCAGGAGACCCAACGCGTCCGGAGCCCCCTAACCCTAAAACTCCCTAAAGATGCAGTCCTAGTGATCACGCATCGTGCAAAAGACGCCGTGTTCGCCGCCGGCACGATGAAAGATTTATCTGCAACGGTCACGTCTGACGCATCGTCATGTTTCTTCATACATCTGTATGCTTCGAACATGTATGAAGACAGTTTTTGTTTGAACAATGTGACCGTCGTAAACGGAAGAAAAGCGCCCCTGCAGACATTGTCTGCAAACTGCCTTTTGTACGATGTATTAGCAGATATGACCGCGGCCTAATGTTTCTGTAACCCCGGGTGGCGCCTGCCAGGCTCTGCTTCGCCTTTCGCTAAAATGGCGCCTTTTTTTTTTTTTTTTTTTTTTTTCTAAAGTGGCATTTGCATTTGACTGGAGCGCGTAGCTGCACGAAGCGCGCTCGTTGCTGACAAACGTGATGGAGCACCTCGTCGCCCATCCTCGACGTGCCGATATATAAACCTCAATAACAACAACACTCGGAAAAACGAGACGCGATGAAAATTAATCCTCGAGCCGATCCGTGTCATTTGCGAGACACTTTTTTTGTTTTTTTTTTTTTTTTTTTGGTCCTCGGCGGCGCCGTTCAACTTATGACCGTCTCAGCTGACGTCGGCTGCCTCGAACGCGAAGCTACCCGGCACAATTAGGACGATCATTCTATTTTATTTTATTTTTGTTCTTGATCGGCGCCGCCGGCGGAGCAAAATTTGTAGCCCGGCCTTAAAACTGCAGCTCTGTTTGACACTCTAGGCGGGGGGCCCCCTCAACTTAATTGATAATGAATCTTATCCCGTCGAGCAGCGTCAAAGCTTTAAGATTGTGCGGAAATATTTTGGGTCTTTTCCTACTTCTGCGCACTTCCGTGTAGCTTTTTGTTTATTTTAAGTGTTTTCTTTTTGCGTCTTCGTTTCTTTTTATTTTATTTTACCGAGGCGAAAGCTTCGCGCGTGTCGTGTTAAATATTCATTCGCTAATCTTGTAAGTGGGATCGCGAAGATCGCGATGCTGTTCGCGTATTTGTTCTATTATTATTCTATTTTTTTTTTTCAAACGAGAACGGAACAGGGAGGAAATGCAAATAAAATAAGGGCAACTTTCTTGGGTCAGGACTGGGGCGTCTGCCTGTTCTCGTTTGGTCAAGGGGTCACGTCACTGCACATTCCACAACGATTCCACAGAACTGGAAAGAGAGAGAAAACAAAAATACAAACAGAGGTTACCGGGAGTTGGGGTTTGTACAGGGAGGGGAATTCCTGAATACGCTCACGGTGGTTGTAAAGAAAAGAAGTGTTGCGGACCGGCCTTATCTAAATTTCAGCGCTTAATCTCGTTTAAGGTTCCACTATACTTACTTGTTTGTTTCTGACAATTGATTACGTAGCTCGCTTACCGCTTCTTGCCACTAGAACTGCGAACACTGACCAGTGTTTGTACACACATTGAATACGCGTTGTTGTTGTTTTTGTTGTTGTTGTTGTCTTGCGCTTGTGAGTAACTGAATGTCTAAAAAGAAAAAAAAAAGACAGGTGGGAAAGGTGCGGACTGGCAATGAAAAAAATTGTATCGAGTTCAGAAAGAGTTGATATTGTCCATTCAGTAACTTCCTGAAGCTTACACATTGTTCTGTTTTGTTCTTAATATCTTAAAAGCAAAATGTGTCTGTTGTGACTTAAGTACAATATTTTTGTTTTAATGTAGCCAACGGGTCACACTGAAGTACGCGACATTAAATAATAGAATATTGACCTCGTCTTCTAGCTTCGAAGTCCTATAATGCATGGAATGCATTATAGGGAATTGGTGAGGGAATTGCTGTGTGACGTGATGTATATTTTCCCGCTAAATTTAGCGGGGAAACTGAATGGTTGTACAAGTCTCCGTGACATCAGGTCACGTGACGTCGACCTCCCCCGCTAAACTTAACGGAGAAACTGAATTGATGTCTTGGCCACAAGACATGAACTTTCCCGCTAAATTTAGCGGGGAAACTGAGTTGACGAATAGGTTACATGACGCCAATTTCCCCCAGGTGTATACGTCACGAGACGCCACTTTCCCGCCAAATTTGACGGGGAAACTGAATAGACCAATTTTACCAGCCGGTTTGACTACGCCACCGCTGCCGCAATGCCTCGGGGAAACCTTACCGCTCATTCACACTAGGGAGTTTTAGAATAGTGGACGCTAAAGCTTTGCGTGCGCAAAGAATAGCGTCGTCGCCACTGCGCATGCTCCAAACGCAAATCAGGTTTTGCGCTTTGCGTGCGCAATTTTAGCGTGCGCTATTTCTCGGAAATAGCGTGCGTACGCAAAGAGTCTTTGCGCTTCTCCAGGGAGGATTCGTGATGACAAGTTGGCTAAAGCCAAGACGAGCAGAGTTAAAAAAAAATGGCGGCTTCAGGATTTTGGCGGCGTCGTGAGTGGACGTCGGCGGCATCCTCGCAACTGCAATTTTCAATACGGGACGACATTGTACTCGGTTTGGCAACGATCACCGGCAACTTGCAACAAGCTCGTTGGCAAGTTGATGCTTGCGACGCGCGAACATTTCTCGGCGAAGGTGCGATGTGCGGAGGTCAGTACACAAGACCTCTCTTGCCGAGGCAACGCAAGCGGACACGACTGGTCAACCGCTCGCGTTGCATTCTCATGTTTAAACAAATCTAAAATGTTACTCTGGACCAAAAAAACTTTTTTTTTTATAAACTTACAGCATTTCGTGCTTGAAATAAAAATTGTTACTGTATCTTAGTGGTGTCGCAAGCGCGAGATGCTTGGGCTTTTGCGCCGCGACGGAGAAACGCTATTCTAAAACTCTGTTGTGTCGCGTGCGCTAATACAAGCGCTAAATTTAGCGCTAACGTGCGCTAAAATTGCGTACGTTATTCTAAAACTCCCTACTGAAAGCGGATCCGCGTTCGCAAAGCGGTTGCGAACGCGGTTGTATAAAGATCCAGTGCAATCGCACACGCGCTCGATGCCATCGAGTGCGCGTGCAGATGTACTGGATCTTTATACAACCGCGTCCGCAACCGCTTTGCGAACGCGGATCCGCTTCCAGTGTGAATGAGCGGTTAGTCTTTCTGCACGTGCGATAACCCCGCCAGAGCTCCGCGCGTGTGGAGTACGGGACGGTACGAGGCCTCGCATGCACAGCCGTCACCTCCCGGGACCTAAAGTTATGGTGGCGTCACGCATGCGCAGAACGCCTAGTGAAATCGGTCCATTGCTGAATAAATCACGCGACGTCAATTTTTTTGCTAAATTTAGCGGGGAAACTATATTGATTTGTAGGTCCCGTGACGTCAGGTCAGGTGACGTCAACTTCCCCCGCTAGACTTAGCGGGGAAATTGGATTAGTGGCTTGGTCACAAGACGTGAATTTTCCCGCTAAATTTAGCGGGTGACTGAATCGGTGTATACGTCACGTGACGTCAGTTTTTCCGCTATATTTAGCGGGGAAACTAGATTGATCTGTATGTCCCGTGACGTCAATTTTCCCGCTAAATTTAGCTGAGGAAATAAATTCACGTATAGGTAGTATTCACTGTGTTTTCGCAACTGCCGGGCGCGTGCCGAAAGCGAGCTTTCACAGAACGTGCATTCCACCTTAAGATTGCCGGTCTTAGCAGCCTCCTTAATATGAGCTCGTTCTGAGCACGCTCTCTAAATATCGCCCTAAAATATGACGTGCAGTGAATACCCCTTATAGGTCTCGCGATATCAATTTTCCTACTAAATTTAGCGGCAAATGTACGGATGGACGGACAGACAAAATTTAGGAATTAGAGTGTAGCGTTAAAAAGCATTTCATGCTCTGGAACTTGACGAGTTTTCTGGCATTTTTACAGTTTTCTTTCTAACGTTATTATTACTGAATTCTAAGTGTCGACCCTGAGACGCCTACTTACGATAGTGGAACGATGCTCCTCCACTTTAGATAACTGGAGCCCACACGTCGTAAACATATGCTTCACGAGCGTTCTATCTCTGGCACTCGACTCGGAACGCCCGAACGCTCCTGCAATCGACGCGTGCGGGTGTGCCCGTAAAGCGCCGAGGCGACGCGACGCTGGTCTTCGCAAATTTTTAGACGCTCCTGTGTGTCCTATCACTGGAAGCGTGGCACACGTTTTGACATTGCGCCCACGTTATCTGCGCGCGAAGGACATCTCGATGAACGCACGAGCGAATCTAATTAGCGACGATAACGCTTAATTACAAGATACGTTTTGATGTGCACCACATCAGCTCTTGCTGTTAATTTCTGTCCCCCCCCCCCCCCCCAATCAAAAAAAAAAAAACTTTTCTTTTTTCTTGGAAAGAGAAGAATCGCTGAAACTGATGATGTAGGTCACGCGTTTTTTTTAATTATCCTTTCTAATAAAATGATGTACAGTAAGTTGTATCAAATAGCAATTTGCGATATATAGTTAGTGTTTTGCTTCTTCGCGTCACGTTTTGTTGTTAGCCTCAAAATGGCCTGAAAAATGTTTCATTTCTGTTAGTACCTAAAGTATAAACAAGTGTAGAATGTAGCTATATGTTTACTTTTTCATTCGGTGCGATCTTTATCGTTTTCCTTTATTCTAAAAACGTTCGGTCATCCCCAACGCGTTCATTAAAGTCCGTGACAATTATTAACACGTTAATGTCGTTTACGTATCTTTTATAGATACGCCATTTCGGCTACAGTAGCATTTTCGTTATATATGGCAAGTGCTCGCGACATCAATTTCACGACATAAATAATAGGCCAAGACTGTAATAACGGATGCCTTAAGAAACTCACGTCAGAGGAATACTAAACACATCCAATTTATCGACAATGAGGACAGCAGAGGTCGAACATTCGCGACAGTCGAGCTGTATTTCACCCCGTACCGCAAGTAGTTATGTCATTAACAAAATGAAAGACGTTTGCAATCCTATGTAACGCCGAAATAGAGCGCAGCTCTTGAGGACGAGGAGGGGAAGGTATAGAAAGGAAGCTATGCCCTTCCTCCTCTCCTCCCATTTAGGGGTAATTTTTCCGCTACATTTCAGTACCTTCAATGCCCCCTGGGCCTTGAAGGTACTGAAATAAATAAATAAAATAAATAAATTTAGTGGGAAATTTTTTTCGCTAAACTTAGCGGGGAAGTTTCCCCGCTATATTTAGCGGTGAATTTTATCAGCTAAATTTGGCGGGGAAATTTTTTCGCTAAATTTAGCGGGGAAAATTTTCCGCTAAATTTGGCGGGGAAATTTTTCCGCTAGATTTGGCGGGGAAATGTTTCCGCTAAATTTAGCGGGGAAAATTTCGCGCTAAATTTGGCTGGAAAATTTTTTCGCTAAATTTGCCGGGAAAATTTTTTCCCTAAATTTAGCGGGGAAAACTTTCCGCTAAATTTATTGCGGAAATTTACCCATAATGCACCGCGCGGTTACGCCGACGGCGACGGCGACGGCAATAGCGACGGCGACGCCGCTCAAGCCGGAAACGGGCGCCTGAGAGCTGCGCTCTAAAAGACGAATAGCTCACTCAAGCTTTCGAAACACGTAACTTAATAACTGGTTTAACTTGAGCTAGTTGGTACATGTGTGTAAATGTTTAGGGTTCAAGCTGTTTCTTCGTATACGTAAGTTAAGCTCGCATGAATCATTGTCGACGCTATACTAGGGCCAGGAAAACGTATGGTTTTCGTTTTAGAAATGCAAAGGCGTAGACATTCTAATGTGTTGCACGTAAATCAGATTGTTTATCGTCAAATGAGTAGAGGCAGAAATTGCGGCGCTGCGGGCAGTTAGGGTACCGTTATGCGCAAATTGCAAAGTCGGCTCGCATTCGCAGAAGGTGCGTGGGGCTTCCCCTCTACCAGGCTCAATATATGGAGAAGCGCGCTTTACAGGAGCTCGCCGTTCCGCTCCAGAACAGTTGCACGGACGCGGTAAGTGCGGGCGTTCATTTGTGTTATTACTACCGTCTGACTCGCAATAAAACTTCAGCTCAGCTGGCATATTCATATAACTTATAGTGTCAGGAGAATAAAAACAAAAAAAAAACACTATGAAGTCCTCAATGAGCAAGTTGGTATTCATAGAAATTAAGACTGATAATACAGGGGACAGCACAAAAAAAAAAAAAAAAGGATTTTGTGTATGTTTATACGGCCTAGAACTTGGTCTGCCTCAACGGGCGTCGAGTCTCCCAGCTGTAGATGAGAATTTTACCAGTGCAGTTCAACCGCTAGCCTGGGGTCTTTAACGTGCAACACGACCGCACGCCGGTACGATGCTCGTCCAGATCGAAACGGGCAGAGGTGGGGATTGAACCCAGGATTCCTGGGTTCTCCAGCTTAAGCTTTCGCTCCACGTGCTCCGAGCTGGTGTGCGCTGGCCCACTCGGCCACCGATCCCCCAACAGCACACCAAGAAGAGCTCTGTTGTGTATTTTCTTTTTCTTGTCCTCCCGATGCTCGTATATAGGTAATAACTGGCCATTTGTGACATTGCGTAATGTTTACTAATCTGGTCAGTATGCTTCTTTACAGTAAAAAAATTTCAAGGTGGGTGAACTTTCAGTTCTATTCGCCACTCCAGCGAACTATAGGTGGCGCGCTGGTCAGGCAAAATGGCGGACGAAAGAAGGTTGTTTTCGTCGTTCAGCCACGCGGACCACTATAAATTTCTTGCGCTGCAGCATAAATGGGTGTTAAATATGAAAACAAAGCGATTTTTCTACGGTAGAAGCCCTCTTCAAGTCAGTGCGTAGGAATGACATGGCGGAAGCATAAAAATAATTACTGAAAACAAGGTTAGTTTCTATGCTGCCTACGAGAACCAAGCAGCGATAGCAGACGACAGAGTCGAGACGACCTCTTCTCCTGAGATTGTCGGCTTTGACGCTACGCGGTGTCGATTTCGCTGGAGTCGCCAATAGGCGCCTATACGCATACAAAACACATGGATGTTGGCTTGACAACACATCCTGAAAAGCCGGGGGCCAATCGACGACGTTTCGCGCTGAGATTGCATAACAATTAATACTGTTGTTTTTTAGTGCTTTATTAATGAAGCACCTTTTTGTTGGCTGGGGATGATTTTAAAAAGCGGTACAACGCCACAAAAAGATGTAACGTCACGTTCGCAGCTTACATTATTTTCACGCTAAATTTATCGAGCAAGTATTACAGCTAAATTTAAGATGCAATTCTTATGTTAGAGCTCCTTTAATTCCATAATTCTCCGTTCATTTGAGTTTGGCGGGAATTTTAGCATTTTGGTTTTTTGCTGTTTCTGTTTTTAATTTTTTTCTCGATATTTTGCTTGAATGTCGTTTACGGAATATATTTTGGAAGAACATATTTTTTTTTCTTTTTTACTAGCCCTACAAATTAATTATCGAGGAGAAAAGAAGCAATAGTATTACAGAAGCCCTGAGGTACCCTAGCAGCAGACTTCCCTGGCTCATACATGGTCCATTTTAGCGCAAGCTTGGGCCATGCTTGAGCGAAGTTTGCTCTAGCTCTCGCCAATCTGGCCCAAGCCTGGGCCGAGGAAGTATGCAACTTGGGAGAGATTCGTCTCCTGATAGCGCCCAACCGACATCTTTCGGTTTATTAACGTTTAGTAAATCTATCGCGGGAAGGAGTCCCGCGAAAAGGCACGCAGAGAGATGCGAGGATCTACCGAAGCACTAATATCCCCTAGAGCTTCCCAAAATAACTAGATTACCTTATTAAAATCCCTACGTTTTTTTTAATACTTCCATTTTCCCGTTTGGAAACACTTAATAGGACGACACTACAAACGATTGTTTCCGGGAGATCCCGTTTAAAAGACCTCTCGGCTCAAAATGTCCGACTTTCATGCATGTGCCGCCCTGCCGACAATTCCGGCTCCCATTCCACACTCGCCAATGTCACCGACTACTCGCGCGAACAGAGCCGCACCTGCGTTTTGCGGAACTTCATGACCGCGCCCCGATGACGCGCGCTGGCCCGGCTTTCGGCTGTCCCGTTCGGTGCACCATCTGGCGATGACGTTCGGAGTAATTGGCCAATTACAGCAGGCCCCTCGAATCAATGAGGGCGCTCACGTCGGACCATCGGCCACCGTACAAGCGCCGGCCTCGGCAGGACGCCGTGACCCGAGCGGTCGTCGGGCTCATTGGGCGCGGCTCCCTTGGACGACGCTTCGGTGATGGACGACGCGGTACTGCGCCCCCCCCCCCCTCCCCCTCCCGGTGAGCCTTCGGGGCTTTGAGGGGGGGGGGGGGGGGAGGTTCAGCACGGAGTACCAAGCAAGTGCGCTGGTTTGCGTAAGCGCACCGCTGTGGGCGAGTCTGTAATCGCTAACCGTTGTTGGCGGTCTTTCCTACGAGAAACGTGAGACCCGTGGTTAACGATGTCACACTCGTGTAGCTGTACAGGGGGTTTAAGGCTATTTATAGAACGTGTAACTCTTTCGGTTCTGTTTTTTTTTTTTTTTTTTTCGCACGCGTTTTAGGCGTGTTTACTACCCTGTGTCGCTCTCCTAGTGACAGGCTTCTTTTAATTGATTGCGGTCCCGTGCCTGGTAATAGACGTCATCTATGCAAATACAAAATACAGACACGCACGCACGCACTTACACGCGCGCACACACGTACGCACACCCGCGCGCATACACACGTGCACTTTTATGAACACGAAGATACGCTTAAGATATTTTTCGCGCAAAAATATTGCGGTGTCTTGCGTTCTCTAGCACAAATTGTGTTTTGGATAGGTCCAGGCTCCAGTTTCCTTGTGTTAGTAGCCCTTAAAATCAAAAACTACACGCAAAACGGGATGGAATAGAGTATTGAGCTCCGGCATTGTCAAATCATGTAAACTCGGAACTAGTTTCAAAGCAACGCCTAGAGAAAGGTCAGCAATTGTCTATCCTTCCGAGCGCGTACAGCCGAACTCTCGCGGGTCAACAAATCCCGTCCTTTAATTAGTCGGTCCTCATATTTCAACGCCTCGCGTCGCCAAATTTGAAACTCAAAACGCGCGTTCAACGGCGCACGTCTGGACAAATTTATAATTTAAAACAAAATCTCCGAAAGCGGGCAGAACAAGAAGCGACGGCTCCCAGGCAGCACGCACGGCCGAATTCGCCTGACAATCGTTTCCGGTTCGCTAGCGCAAGCAGAGGTGCGCTGATTCCGCAGCAAAGAAACCCTGGGTGTTCTGGCTCTGCTCAGCCGGGATAACTTTTAATTCTCGCGTCAGCAATCGTGGCGCTGATCCCTGTAAGCCTTCCGCTTATAAAAAGAAGGCGGCTGGCTGTTCTTTTGTTATTATATTTTTGGAAGGAGGGAGGGATAGTGTTAATTGGACGCACTGATTGTATCTTGCGTACCGTGACCCCGTGGGACCAGCGGGAATGGCGGATCTTCAGTGGAGCGCCTCCCATCGCCGGCGCCGCTAGGGAGCGATAGTGCGCCGTGTTCATTCGGCGTCGCTCTCGCTTCAAATTGAAAACTATATATATATTTATATATATATATAGCTTCCGTGGTTTTGAGGTTTTATCCCAAATGATTGTTTTATGGCGTCGGCGTTTTTGTTTTTTTTTACGTTTAAATGGAAGGGGAAAACCGAAAAGCTCGACATTGCGCAGAAACGAGAATTAAAGACCATAAGCGCTGTAAAACGTTCCGCTCGGCTCTTTTGAAAAGCTCTAGCGGGCCATTTTGCAGTCTTGGTACAGCGACGGAGGTTACAGCAAAAAGCACGTGTGTAAATGTATATATCCCTGCTCTGCGAATGGAGACCCGTGCGTAAATTTATTACCATCTTCAAGATTCTGTTTTTTTTTTTTTCCTACACTTTATTTTTTGAGGCTATGAACTAGCCGTCCTAGCTTTCGCCCTGTAGTACTTAAAGATTACACGGGGCATGCACCTTACTTTATGAAAACGATGTATCCGAGGGACCTCTATAGCTATCTTACGAGTTATCTCGTAGTTTTGACGTCGACTCCAGACAGCATATGATAAAATGCTCCTAGTGATTTGTGTCGATTAGAGCAGCGTTCGCGCGAGTTTGTACTGGATCCATCAATCCCGGATAAGACCATCTGCTGAGCCACCGTTGGGGACGTGGTCATTTACCTCATCTTTAACATGAGCTCTCTAGCCTCGGTGAACATGGTATCAGCTAGGCAGCCCGAAGAAATATTAGCACCTCCTCCCGATCCTCAAATACATTGTATATGTTTTATCTAATCATAATATTTGTAAAACCAAGGCGCGATATCGTTGTCGCCTGTGTGAGAAATACCGAGCCTACACTCTATCTTGGAAGTTGTGTGCAGCAAAGGCAAAGGCATAGGCGCTGGCACATGGCTTTCAGATTTGCTTTTCTTTCGCCAGTGCTCGTGAAAGGAGTATAGATGGGCGTTGGCTCATGGATCAATTTTGTTTCTGTTTTATCCTTTAATTCAGGTAATGTCATGTTCTCAAACTGTATCGTCTTACCTCCACCGCTAGCGTTTCATCCTCACCGAGTCTCTGCTTTCTGCGATGCGAATTTTATTGACCAGGGCCGAAATACCTGGTTTCATTTTCTGTCATTAACCTGGCGCTACCTTTTTCTAGTGCGCGCGTCTAACTATCATCATACCCGAAACCCACAATGTTTTTAATGGTAAATAAAACAACAATTGTTTTTCTTATGCAGAGGAGTGTAAAGCTCGAGCGGAAAATGTGATTATGTTCGCCCACATTTTGCACTTCGCGGCATTTCTGGCCCACGCACCTAACACGGGGAGGCACAAGTCAGGTTGCCGACAATGGTTGCCGCTGAGTGCTTCAATCGACATCCCTACGCACTCACTGCAAGTACATACTTGAGGGAACCTTTTTTTTCCCCGCTACATTTTGTTGTGTTTGTAGCGCTGAACTAACTTCCCGAATCCCGGGTCCACACCGAACGGTGTACCTGAGGGAACTTTTATTTTTATTTCTGGATTCCAAGTACGACTTTCATTCGCTCGACGCGCACTGGACAGCCGGCTTTCCCGGCAATCACGCCGGCCACCTCTTCCTCCCCTTGGCGCGCTCGGCTGGAGTTGGTTCCAATTGGGTGCGGGCAAATTCCGCGAGGCGGAAGGGAGCCTTGGAGAGCTGGGGCTGACAGCCCGCAGACGCGCTCACGTCGAAATCAGACGCCGCGTGAATCCTTCGCCCCGGGACCAAATTGATTTCGCGAAACGCGAGCAGCGCTCGTACGAATGGCATTTGGAATCCCGGGGGCCCTTGTCTCATTGTTTTCCGGGGGTCTGAAGGGTCAATCGCTGCGCCTCTGCATGTTATTTGTTCTTTTTTTTATGTGTTGGAAGGTCTGAAGGGTCAATCGCTGCGCCCTGCATACTTTATTTCTTTCATTCTTGCGTTTATTGGATTTCTAGAGACATTACCACAAACAACGAGAGAAACTTGTCAGAAGTAATGAGATCGACATGAACGGTTTGGGGACTAGGAAGTTCTTTCTCGTGTTTGGGGGCGGAAAGGGGGGGGGGGGGGGCTAGTTTGGAATGAAGTTTCAAATCGGAGTGGGGAATGGAAATGCAGTTCGTTGTTTAGAGTGGCGAAGAATTTGCGTCCGGTTCTTTTCTCGGCGCGTACATTGCTCACCGCACTGCGTGGAAAATACTACCTTTTTGTTCGTATCACTTTTCTTTTCTTCGGGCAATGCATGTTTTGGGATTTTTTTTTTCTTTTGTTCCTTGGTTTTTGGTGTCCATTTCCGAGAAAGTGCATGGTTGTAGCTCGCTTCGCGTACCTGGATTCTGGCTGCCCTTGCTCTATTGTTGCTGTTTTCTTTCAAGTGGCGAACTTTTTTTTACCTGAATGTGTTTTGCCTCACTTTTGTGGAAGGCCTCCTTTTAGAGGTACAATAAAGATCACGTAAAAATAAAGCTTTCGGCATTCTCGCTATAGTTCGCTTCAACTTAATGCTGGCCTCCGCAAAAACTACTGGCGCAGACTCGTAGCTTTATCAGGTGAATCTGAGCTCACCAGGCTTTAATTCCGCAAGTATAAAGGTGACCACGCTGTTGAAAGCCTAACCACTTATTTCCAAATAGGAGGCATTCACTGGACGCCGTATCTGAGGGCGATGTTTAGAGAGCATTCTCAGAGCGAGCTCACTTTAATAGGCTGCTGAGACCCTGAATATGGATGGTGCGGAATGCACGTTGCACAAGAACTGCGGAAGCACGCCATCAGCTCGCGCTCAGCAGTCGCGCACATAATTATGGCCGCCAGTGAATACACCCTATTCATTGCTTTTTTTTCTTTATAAATTCATTCACCCACTAGAGACGCATCCAGCGTACGTCAACTTAGAGCCTCAATTGCTGACCCTTCCTTCCGTGTCTCGCCAGTATGTCGAGCCACGAGAGACCGCGGTGTTTTTTTTTTTTGTTTTTTTTTTTTTTGTTTTTGATTTCGTAACGTGTTACCGTTTGTTGCGATGAAGTGAAGCGACCAAATGAATGGAAAACAAAAAAGGAAATATCCATTATGGCTGTATATATGTATATACATAGCTGTCTGAATAAAGGGTGCTTTGCTGATCCTCGGAAAAGTCACACTTTTTTTTTTTTTCTAGACTTGACCGTTCATATAACCAAGAAACTTTGCAGATGTTTGCTATTTCACGTGTACTTTTGATAGCACTTAGCACAACCAACTTTATTGAGGAAAGGTAAAAGCGCTGAGTGGCATCGATTCAAGAACTGCTCCAAGGCGCGCCTCCCCCGGTGGAATGCCAACCGCGTGTGGAACTTTCCCTACCGCACGAGCGGAATCTCTGCCGCCCGACCGTTATGGACGAATCTTCCCCGCGCACTTCCGGAAGGTTCCCGAGGACGAGCCATGACGAGCTTGAAGCCAGAGCTAGGAGATAAAAGCCGCGGGTTAAAAGGACCGACGGCGGAAGCAACGACAAATTGTAATTTTACTCGTCTCTTTCTTTGTTGCTTTCTCCCCAGCTGCACGTTAATAAAAATAAAGAAAAAGCACACCAGGGGACGTTTAGAACAGATAAATAGCCGTTGCTCTATGAAGAAGTCTCAAATTTGAGAGGACTGCGCTTTGTGCGAACAGTTGTGGAGAATCTGGACACAAAACCGAGTCCACGAAGGACAGAAACTCGTGAATTTATGCCTCCATTATATTGTATCTACTTGCGAAATTAGTCTGGCTTTTAATTTTTTTTTCTTTTGCGCCTAAATAACTTTGTTTATATATTTTGAAACTCGTATACAAGCCGTTTTCTTTCTTTGAACGCCGCACCTGATGGCGATCGGGTGGATACAAAAATCCGAGCAGTCGAATACCAACTAAAGCAAAACGCGTGAGCTTACTTTCTTAATTGCCTTAAGAACCACAATTTTCTACTCTTCTGGTTCGCAATCGGAGGACAGTATAATCACCATGATATCTGTGATGGGAGCAAGATTCGCTCTTATGATCGGCGACCAGACCAACAACTCGAGTCGGTGTGTCGTGGTATCGGGCCGTGAGGGGCTCCCTGTTCCAGAAACGGCAGCGGCGGGATCCTGCGCCCGGGCGATAAGCCGTGGCCCAGGTTTGAACAAGGGTTGGCTTCTTTGGAATCCGGCTCAGATGTTGTTCAAAGGCAGGAGAACGGGGTCCAGGGCTAAGGCGATTACGACTGCGCGGGCTTTCCCCCCAGGGTCCGCCCCCCTTGGAAAACCCACCGCCCGCCCGAAGTCGAGTCTTACGCCTGCGGAGGAAGCGGTGGCGTGGCTTCATGCAAATGTGCGCCTTTCGAGATAACCATGCACGAACTGACCGATTGCCTGCAAACAAAGTTTCGGTTTTGTCTGGAGCACGTTCTTCGCTGGAATTTCGAATCTTATAGAGCTGAAACGAAAAATTTAAAGACGAAAATATGGGCATTTATTGGAAGGAACAATATTTCGCTCTATGAAACTAAAGTATAGTTCTCCAGAGTATGTGTGTGTGTGCGTGTTTGTGTTTGTGTGCGTGTATTTACTTTAAGGTCCGCTTCCATCTTTATTTGTAAGCCCTCGTATGGTTTCGTCTTTACTAGGCGAGAAACTAATGAAAAACTGCTCCCGGTCAGGTCAAATTCCCCTGATAGCAATAATTTAATTTGCCAACAAGCGAAAAACGGTTTATAAACTTTGTTTGTGTGGCAGGCAATACGAGTATAAGCCCTGACACGCGTGATTACGTAAGCATTCTTTTGACCTAACAAGCCACTGCGCTTGTCCGGGGACATCACCCTGTCCGGTTGTCTGACCTATACGCACAAGTAAGATCTGCTTTCGTAAGCCAGCACTATTTCTATCGGTTATTTCACGTGAATAAACTCTATTACATTCTATTATATTCTCGATCGAGTTGCGCTTGCTTGCTTGAACGGCATGTGTCAGTGTACTTAGGGACGCGTTCCGTCACGAGCAAGTCGCAAACCTTTCGGCGATCCAGAGAATAATATGTAAATTACTTTTGCCGAACTTTTTTTTTCCCCCGGAAAATTGAAAAAAAGGTATTCGTTGGCACTTAATATTTGTTTCGCTATTTTTTTTTTTTACACATATAATGCTTGCGCGAAGTTGAGAATATGCTACGGTTTCCTGGACCTTGCTCTCAATTCTTTCTGTCTCTCTCTTTTAACTCTCCTTCTTTTCTTGGAACTCTCAGGCTTCCAGCGTCTCGGGAAGCAGGTCCTTATCGCGTCCGCGCAGTCCAATGGCAAGCGTTCATTAGCATATTGTCCGCGCGCTCTCTCATTTGCTTTTTCCTCCCCGATTCGCTAATCCCCGAGATCCTTTGGGGCAACAAGAGCGTCTGGGCGACGGCTCTCTTTGCCCCAGCGGCTCCTCGTGTGTACCCCTGTCATAGGGACGACGCTGCGGGACGCTACGAAGCAGCTCTCTGTCGCGTCATTATATTTATCTACACATACGTGTCTCATTAAATGACTACTCGATATTGTTTGAATTTCAAGTAAGACACACCTTTGCTACAAGTTCGTTAACGTCAAGCCGTCCGAATATAGCTTACCTACTCTTTGTTTACACGCCTAACATGACGAAGCAATCTAAAGCAATTTGTTTGTTTGTTTCATGTTTTATGGTACAACCACGGTAACCACGACTTAAAAGTAGGCTTTAACCATGGAGGCCAATAATATGCGTTGATTAATTCACCGCAAAAATGTAGAGGGGGTACGTCTTTCGTAGAACCACGTTGTGGCATCTATAGGATGGCGACTCAGTGTGTGATGAATTTGAACTGTAGCATATTGTTTGACCCGCGTTGAACATTACATTTGCATACTCATATTGGCGGTGTGTACTGTAATGCTTAGTGCTGACCACGGTGTAGTATTAGTTAGCTCGCAGACGACGACGTTAAAGCGAAGTTGTAAGGCAGTTTTCCTGAAGAAACTCCAAAAGAGCTCGGTAGATGAGCTCGGTGCGGTAAAGCTACGATGTGTTCACGCTTCCCATCAGTTTGAAGGCCAAATTCGACGATGATGGTGCAAGCCGCCATTGCAGCTACCCCATCATCTCCATATCTGCGCCCGATGATGAAACGGTTTTTCCCCGGACGTCCCTCGCTGACGTCATGAGCGCCTTCGGGGCCCCCGCTATCGGAAACCCCGACAAGAGCAGGGGTTGACAAATGGCGGACAGCCACGGCATTCCGGAGGAACTGGGGTCACCAGAAAGGAAAGCGCGTGGCGGAGACGCATTCCAGGCTGTCCGCGACGGCACTGCTCGCTGAGATCTCCATCCATCCTGCCTTTGTTCAATATTCGGCACACTCATCGTTGGCACTTCTTTCTTTCTTTGTTAAATTTAATTTAAGGACGTCATTTTTTATTGTCATTTCTGGCGTTGTTATTGTTGTTTTGTAGACGTGGAAGAGACCCGACAGCCACATAGGGTCGAGCGCCGCGGTTTCTTTGAAGCGATGTCACGAAAATGCGCGCCTTTTATATATATATGTATATATATACACATACATACCTCGAGACCTTCTTCAAATCTGAGGCGCGTACAAACAGCGTGACAATATGCTTATGTTAGCGCTATTTCTGCTCCGTCTTGGCGCCGAAACCTCCTCGTAGCGTGATTTGCGATGGAACTCGGGTTAGGTGTTCGGAAAGATAACCTCGTCCCGAGCACTTTCGAAAACGATAGTTTATGCTATTGTTATTTCGTCGCAGTGACGAATGGTGCGAGTGGTTGACAGCTTCAAGACTTTTTTGTACAAATACGTACTACCTGAACTTCTTTTTTTTTTTTTTTATAGAGAGGTTATTTTGTAAACTTTTTGAGTGATTCTTGATCTTGTTACTTTTGGTGGAAGTGCCATCTTATGAACGTCGAGAGGCATGCCCGAAGAACGCATGATAGGAAAGTGTTACTTTTCGTAACTTTTCTAACTATTTAAATTCTAATAAACAAATATTTTTGTTTGTCCGACACTTCAGTTATTGTATTTACTCTCTTGCTCTCGAAATGTGGTTATTGGAAATGTTTCTCGTTCTCTCTCTTTATTTCATGCTAGTTCTAGTCTAAGCGGTCATGCAACAGCTCCAAAAGCGCTAACAGTACAAATAAATGAACGAACAGAAGCAAAAAATAAAGCCAAATTCGACCATCAGAAACACTCCTTTACAACCACGCTAATTTTTTGAATACCCGCCCCATACAAACGTACCAGCCAGAGTACCAGCGAAACGCGTGGGCCAGTAGTTTCTCGGAAAAAAGAAAAGGGGGGCAAATTAACCGCGACCACCCTATCTTTTATGTATCCAGTTTCGGGGAAGAGGATCGACGTTGGGCGACTCCTACACCGAAACCCCTTGATGCACGCGCTCACCCAGTGTCCGGCGCGCATATATATGCATGAATGGACCGCGGAAAACGCCCGATTCCCGGAGAGCCCCCCCCCTCCCCCTTACACACGCACGCACGCACTTCCAAATTCGGCGCGCATGTGTCGCCCCCCCCCCCCCCCCCCCCCCCATAGTTGCCATCGTTACGTATCCATCGGCGCTCGTCCCTGTCCGCCGCTGAATCGATGGGAACGCCGGAATGCGGCCGAGACGCCGGCGCGCTCCGCCAACGCTGCACGAATCGATCGCCAGAGGGTCTCTGATCGAAGAAGCGTCCGCCGGACACCCCCCCACCGGCTCACTCGCCGAGGGCAGCGGTCTTCCCCGCCCGCAGTCGTTAATTGATTTCTTTTGCCGGCATCCGAGGAAGGAAGAGGATACAGCGAGCCTCTTCTTCGAAACAGGACTGTTCCCCACCCGCGCTGCTACTTCCCTTTTGTTTCCTGGTCTTCCGGGCGGCAGTGCTGTACTCTGTTCACCCCTTAAGCTGACAATGCGGTGGAGGCTGTGTGTTCATTGGACCAGTCATAGGTCTAGCTTTTGACACGTGATCACGCTCCCGCCCGTGCATGCCCACGCGCAGAAAGTGAGGTCAGGCGATGAAAGGCAGGCGGTTGGTTGGACATTCGAGCACGTAGCTCCCACTGCACTGTCAGCTTAGGGAAGAGCAGAGTAAAGGCTGTGCTGGGTTCAAAGCTTTTTTTTTTGTTTCTGTTTGTTTGTTTTGCAGTGACTATAGCTCCGATTGGGGAGTCTGGAAGCGGTGTAGAGAGATATCTCGTTCCGTTCTGGTTGTACCAGCGTTTAAACCAGCGGCAATCGACCGCGAGTTATACGCTAGCGAAAAGTGCACGCGTCGCGCGCGGCCCAAAACGTTTGGCTCTCCTCTTCGCTCTTTTTATCCGCTTCCGATAATTTTCTCTCGCGTCCGCGACCACAAGTTGGCTGTTGCGGGTTCCGTGGCCGGCGCTTCTCTAAACAGATCGTTCTATTTTATTTTTATTTATTTGTGTGTGCGTGCGTGTGTATGTGTGTGTGTGGGGGGGGGGGGGGGAGCCCGACGGTTGTAGCCTGTCACGTATCATTTTTCCGAAGGCAATAGACACCCCGTCGGATTGGCGTCGAGGCAACGCCCGGCCCACGTCGCCGGGAAATTGCCATTCGCATCGATCTGGAAGTGGGAATTATATGTCCGACTTTGTGGCGAATATCGGTTTGTGGTTTCGGAGAAGCGGTTTGATTGAATCGGAAACGTGAGCCTATACGTCTCGTGAGTCGATGAAAATCACCCGAATGACGTTATGAATTTGTTAGTTTTCTTTTTTTTTAGTCTCGATGTCGAGGCGTCGTAGCGCTCAACACGTCTACTTGCGTCTTGTTCACGTACGTGCTCTTGTGTTTTAAAACTTCCTTTATCAACATTTGGTAACGATCCGTATCACCCACAAAATGTTAGAAACGAAAAACACTACGCTGTTAAATTTTTTTAAAGAATATTTTAAGTAAAATAAGGAAGCAAACGACAAGAGTAGCGGAAGTCAAAGCTTCATTTCTTTTGGAGAACTGTAAAAACCCGTCAGATATCTGGCAAAGCAGCGCTTTTAAAAGGTTTCCGAAATACTATATAAATAATATATCTAGTCATTGAAAATTCAGTCACGTCCAGTATGGTTCACCAACTCCGCTTTTAAGAAATGAATACAATTTTTTAAGAAAAGCGCTCGTGAAGTGCAGGTTTGTCAACGACTCTTTGCGTTTCCGTCACTTACAACGAAGGTTTACGACTGGGAGAGTTTGACGAGTGTGTTTTCTTAGATCTCCAGAAATTACAATGCCGGGATGAAAAGAAACATAGTTAATGTTCTTGTTTTTTTTTGTTTTTTTTTTTTTGTACCTATATATTTTTTGCTTCTGGTTCCTAGAGAAATAAAGATAACTTAATAAAGTTTAATCCAATGCGTAAGAAACGAACAATACTATAGATTATATTTTCCAGACCGTAGTCCACAAACCATACATTTTTAAATTTCAAAAATTTACCCTGGATGGACCAGCTACACGTTTGATCCATATATTTTTTTTTAAAGATAGTTTATTATGACAGGTTAAGACGGGTTTTGTGAATGACAGATTATGTTACTAATAATTTCTGATGATCACTTTTTGGGGGATAATGAAGCAAGCGTTTGAAGGTGTCATGTGTATGAGAAATATGTTTACCTGCTGACTGTGCATTGTGTGCGAACAATATGTAGAGAAAAGTTTTTTTTTAGCCAAACTTTTCCCATGCAGACATTACACCGTATGCGGATTCTAGTTCGAAAAATATGGTAATGAATACGATTTATAAATATATTTTCTTGCTCAGCATTTTATATGCCCTCCGCTACAACCACCCCAAAACCGACACTGAAACGTACGCATGCTCTAAACATCAATAAATGTTTTCAGGTTCTAGAAAACATACAAGAAGAAAAACTTTTTGGGGCAAGTCGTTCCTGCCGAAAGGCGGACAGCTTTCTTCTGTTGGGCAAAATACAAAAGAGATACTTTTTTTCTTTTTCATTGAAGTTTTGTCTAATAAATACTAAGGGCAGCTTCCTTCATCGCCATGAATTTTAAATCACTTTCCTTGTTTTCTAGAGGAAAATCTACTTAAATCCTTTATATTTCTATTTTGGGGCGCCTAATACGGAACGAATCCGCTCCGTATAGCCGGGGTTTCACTGCTTATTGGCGACGGGAGCGATCGAAAGCGTCGATGTGGTCGGTCTTCCTCGATAGGCCGAATGCTGACTATGACGTCAGCAAAGGTTTTTTCATCGACAGAAATAAGAGTAAAGTAAGAACTTCAATTTTAACGGTGTTGGCAGTGTTCCTTTGAGAGTGCTATGATTTCAAGCTTCCACCATTCTAGTTACAAACACCATCAAACCTGTTGTTCCGAAGGTAATGCAATGACGTCACAAGAGGTAACCATAGGAGGGCGCCACCAAAGCATCTCGCCGCCAATACATCATACAAAAGACGGTCTGCACACTGATTCGAACGCGAGTCACCGCGAGATCCCTGCTTCGAATGCCGCATGACAACGAGTTCAAAAAGAAAACTTAACACGCGGCATTCGAACCACGTATATTGCTGTGACTCGTGTTTGCAGACTGTCGTTTGTATCGTGTATGATCCGTGCGACCCCGGCTTGAACAGTGTGACCTGTTATTCTGACTATTATTATTCGACATTATACACGCTCAGAGCAACCTAAACACAAAGAAGGAAGAACAAACAAACAAACAAGCAAACATATTGTTGTTGCTGACGCAGACAGGCCTTTAATGCGTATCCGATCGGGCGCCGATTTGGGGGGGGGGGGGGGGGGGGGGGGCGGGAACGCTGCTATTATACCGATAAATGACTCCGATGTTGTCGGCACAATTTCCGCTCGCCGTTGGCCCCCGCCAATGGGACCGATGATTCAGCGTCGCCACCTCCGCTGCAAAAGCCCGGCCGCCGATACGGGACGCTCCAGCGCACCCGACGCCCGGACCGAGTTCGGTGTTGCGGAGATAAGCGACACGGCCACCGTGGTCCGATGGGCGGAAGACTAGGATGAGCTTTTTCCGTCTAAAAAATTGTCGCGCCTTCTTGTTCCGTTCGTTCCAACGCGCTGAGAGCCGTCCTGAATTGGATGGGTCTGTTGTAGAAGAACACTCGCCGGCAAAGCTCGACATGTTGTTCCCACTTCGTTTTTGCGAAAAGGTAGTGGCGTGTAAGGGTTTTTAACCAATAGCTACGTCCCGTGGATACCTCTACAACCACTCGAGTTCCGGTTTCTGTATTAAAAAACTAAATAAAGAGTACGTTTTATATATTAAAAACCATATTAATATGTAGGTTTTCAATTTGAAATCTGCCAGAAACAACAGTTTTTGTCAGCGTTGTTTGAGAACAGCCTTGAAAACGTTTCTTGGCGAAAAGTCGGCTTCCTCGCGAGGCTTTTTATAGCGCAGCTCTTAGGCGCCTGTTTCCGGCTTGAGCGGCGTCGGCGTCGCCATCGCCTCCGGCGACGCCGTCGGCGTCGGCATAACCGCGCGGTGCATTATGGGTAAATTTCCCCGCTAAATTTAGCGGAAAATTTTCCCTGCTAAAATTAGCGCAAAATCTCCCCGCTAAATTTAGCGGAAAATTTTCCCCAATATGGGAGGCGAGCAGGAGAGGAGGAGGTGCATAGCCTCCCCTCCGTTTCAATTCCCCTCGCCCTCCTCAAGAGCTGCGCTCTAATTCGGCGTTACAGGGAGTTGTAAACGGCTTTCGTTTTTTCTAATCAATTAATTTTTTTATTTAATCATAACGTATGTTCACCCGCTGAAATAAACGGAATTACGATCTGCTAACTTTAGCGGCAAATGACGTCACGGCACCTGGTTGCGTAACTCATAGTGGAACAAACGACTCAACCCATAATGGCCCGAACCACATGATGACTGACGTAGGTATTCTACGCTCGACAATTGTGTCAGGCTTGACAACAAAAACAATATTTTCACCGTCGTTAAATTTGTTGCGTTTGTCTTTGAATTTAATTGAAATGCACCATCGCATTTGATGGCAGGCGACTGTGTTCGCGTGGCTTATCGCGTTCAAGCGCTTCCTGACATGGGCGCGAATCTCTCAGTGTCCGACAATCGCGGGGAAACTTCTCTCCCATTACCCACGGGGTGTCCCAAACTTGCGTCCTAATGGAACGCAACCTTCCCTCACTCCCCGAATCCCTCCCGACGGCCACGAGGAGGCTGCTTCCCTATTTACCCGTCGCAACTCTTTCTGGCCTCCTCGGAACTCCCCTGAAATGACCGTCTGCCACGCAGGACACCATTCCAGCCACCAGCTCCACTCTGGCCGCGGGGAATGCCGCCACCCCTACACGTCGTTCACCCCCCAAGCTGACAGTGCAGTGAGAGCCACGCACTCGCCAAACCAATGATATTCCTCCCTTTCATCACCTGCCCCTCTCTCTACGCGTGGGTGTATGAACAGGAGCGTGATCACGTGGCAGAAGATGGACGTATAACAGGGTCCAACGAGCACGTATCTTCCACCACAGTGTCAGCTTAAGGGTGAGCGGAGCTTAGCCTCCGCCCAGCAAGTGTGCCTCCTCCTAAACCAATTACGAAGTCGTACATACACGAAGGCGCGGTAACTGCAGTGGCTGTGGTGGCAGCTATTTGGCACGCGCTGCGAGCAAACAAGAGAGAGTCCTCCGCCCGAAGTCTCCTCCGATGAGTGCCGCGTTTGAACGTGGGGAGTGGTTCGTCTCCCCGAGCTTAAATGAGCCAATTTTCTCGAACGCGTTGCGACGCTAGAGGTTCGTCGCCTTTGGCGTGCACGACGCTGGTTCGGCGAGGGTGGGGAGAGCCATTGTGGGTCCTAATTAGGTTTGCGGCGGCGAGGACAGGTCAGGTGAGTTTGCGGGGCTCCTAGCTGGCAATTGGTTTCGGGGGAGAGGGGTCGCAATTGGCGTGCTTTGTAGGCGCGTCGTAGGACCTCGACCAGCCCGAGGTGCTCCGCCACCAAGCTACGAGCTCGTTACTTGAATTCACTCGCGCCAGAAAGCGCGCGCTGGATTTTCTTTCGGGTTGGGTTGTCTTTTTCTGCTTTGTTTTTATCTGTCGCGACGATGCTCTTTGTGTTCGACGCTGATTCGCGTGAGAGCGCTTGATTGTAGGGGTGTGTTTAAAGGAAAGCTGAAACACTTCAATAAAAATGAGATAGAGGTTGATTCTAGCGTAGTTTTATACGGTAAATCTGAATATCACTTCCGTTTTTCTCGAAGATGTAAACTAAACGCGAAAAACACGAAAAACCTTTGACCAGTCGTTACGTCCTAGGAGTATAATACACCTATTGCTAAATTACCTAAGCATCAGGGACAATGCAGGGATTGGTGTTCCACGCGCCACACGCGCACGACTTCCTCGTATAGAAGATTCGAAGTAAATAACCAAAATAAAACGTTGACGAACGCGCGTGCAAGATGCAATTTGTTTTAGGCATTGCTTTAGAAAAAGCACTACTACAGTGTTCTAGAGGGTGTAGTGGCAAGAGCGGCGCCCGCTTACAATGAAGCGCGTGAAGACGGTCGATGTAGATACCGCGAGTGGCGCTGGAGTTCTGTGCCCTAGGAGAATTAATGGCACGTGTGCGATGAACGAAGAAGACGACGAGGGTGACGCGGTACGCTTCTCCGAAATGTAGCACCGTAGAACTTCTTTCGCAGCTATTAAGCCTGCAGCCCAAGTGATAGCGTTGCTGAACGATGTGTCAGTACTGGGGGGGAGTCGATATTAATTAAATAATCTCCCTCAAAACACGGGAATATTTCAAGTAGAGGATAGCACACACTCTAGAGGCATTAGTCCAAAGGCAGAACTACAATTTACTATACTCCGTTTCACCTTATGTTGTTCCGCAGCGAAGGCTAGAAGCGCGAGCTCATAGCGTTGGCAGCTGCTCTTAATTCACGAGAGCGTGTGCCGCCGAGATGTGCCCCAGAGCAAAGAGCTCGCGCTTGTAGCCTTTCCTGCGGTACATCATAAGGTGAAACAGAGTATACAGAACACCATTAGCAGTTGTTTCGCACCGCGAAAAGCTCCAGTCAAACCACAGTAGTAAGCGCCTAAAGCGCTGATGATGGGGCTGACGGGGGCGCGCTCCTAGGGCACAGAACAGCAGCGCCATGGTGTCGTCTACGCGCAAAATCTTCACAAAGCGGCCGCCGCTCTTGCCACTACAACCCCCTCTAGAACACTGTACCACTACTTTGGAGGCCAGCACTGATGGCGCGTGAGACACCCATGCACCCTGCATTCTCCTTGATGCTTGGGTAATTTAGCAATAGGTCTATTCGGTCGCCCAGCGCGTGTCGCTCGTGTGGGTAGCACGTGCCATTGCAAGATTGCCATGCATATCCCCCCGCACTGGCACCAGTCGTGACGTCGTTTTCTGACCTTTTCAAGAATAGCAAGAGTGCGCGTGCGTAGCTTTGATAGGCGCTGAAGATACGGGATAGCGGAAACTTTGAAAACTCCTTTTATGACGTCACGCTTTGGGAAGGAGGGTTTTCGGCGGTGCTTCGAAAATAATTTTCTGCAGCCTCCACGCACCAGATTGACAAATAATCTGGATATTCGAGATCCTGAAGGTCCAGTGAAGATGCTTTAAATGTGTTCCCTCAAAAAACAAAACAGCTTCAGTTCCCCTTTATTTCATGCGCTTTAATGCGCGTTCCCGAAAATATATTGTCGGGGCGTTTTAGTGCTGCCGTTGACGTCATTTGTTTTTTTCTCGTTCGCTGCAGTGTGTTGTTCTCTGACGTGTATTTAAATAATAGATTTCAAATAATTTATAAAATCCGGTATTTTGCTTATGGAGACATGCTGCACTACTTAACGCGATAAACCGCGTCTTTTTTTTAAAAACAAACGACAGATTAAATTTATATTTTATTGCTCTAACGAGCACTCGATCCTCGGCCCATGTTTAACGACTTCGCTGTTTTCTAAAATAAACGCCGTGGTTCGGGTGAGCTGGCCGGGACAAGTAAACATCGTGCTCTGTGAAAACACGGAAATAAGGATGCAAACACGGTGCAGGTTTCAAACACAGCTAATCGTGTCCCAGTTTTAAGGTATTCTTATTAGGAACATGAACACCTTGCTAAGGATTCGGGAGGCCTACACTCCATATGATTGATAGCTCTGTCGCTCAGAAAACTTGAAGCTGCGAATCCGTTTTTTGCTCTCAACTTCTTCCATAGATCCGCGTGATATATGTGCGTGCAGATTTAATTTATTTCGTTCGTTTCTTGTTAACGACAGGAAACCAGCTTGGGTATCAAGTTTTTGCCGAATCTTTCTCTTTTCAAATTTTTATTCAACGAACTCTCGTTTCGTTTCTCGCTTAGCTAATTGTTGTTCGTCGCTTTACATTACCGTTCATTAAAACCTAACTGTTGATTCTTTTTTTAACAAAGTCAAATAATATTTTTTTTTAGACTAAACTATGCGGGAGTGCTGCTAGAATCGATTCGAAATAAAAGATAACAACGAACAGAGAAGTACTCTGATTAAATATACAATATATCCTGTAATTATCACGGTTTGTAAGGTCGCCACCTTTAGCACTCGAACTAGATCACAACACTGTTTTCTTTTCTTTTTTTGTATGGTTAATGTAGGAAACATTTTGTTTTATGGCGACATCATCAGCACTTCAAGAACATTTTCAGTTTACGAGGAATTTCTTTGGCAGATTTGGTGCACTTTTGGAGCGTTTCATTGATTTGTTGGTGTCTTCTTGGGCGCGCAAGCGTATCTACCGCACTAAAGACGCAACGATAGAGTGCTTTTGGATCGCTCAAAATCCACCGAGAGACTTTTATATTAGCTAGCGACCCGCCTTCTCTTTTAAGCGCACGGACCAACACCTCTCCAAGACCGTGGCCCGTTCCAGGACGAATGACGACACAAAGCCTTTCCACAGCCCCCATCAGCATTACGCATGAAACCCGCGACTCCATCACCGCCTTCCTGCAGCCGCCGACACTTGCGAGGGAGGCTGAGCGCACTGTTAGTTTTTAACGAGCATAACTGCCGCACAATGAATTCTAGCCGAGAAACAAGAGAGGAAAGAGCGGAGGAAGCCACCGAGTCTCCGCCTCTGCGGCGGCGGCTGAGAACAGCTTGAGAATTACGTGGCCCGTGTATAATTGCGCTTGAATGTTTAACGAGCCAGAGGCGCGAGTCTAGGGCTTCTTCCTCGCGTTTTGTTCGGTGAGCGAACCGCGGGCTGCCGCCTTGCCCCGGGCTCTCCCTCTTCCGCGACTCCGCTCGAGAATGAAACCTCGAGAGTGTTTCAGAAGCCGAGATTAATCTTTAATTTAGACTGGGGTAGGGAGAGGTTGGGGCTTCGTTAGTGGAGCAAGCGACGACGCGGACCCTCCGCTTCTGGGCCTCGCGTGGAATGCCACTTGGCGAGGGGACCGTCTTCATTTGCCTTCGCGCGACGGCGCTCTCTGGAATGGCTTCTTCTCCCGGGGCTGAATGGATGGCTCCGATCGCGCTGAGCGTATGCGAAGAACTGCGTTCCTCCAGGCTGCTCTGTACGTGTGTATGTGTGCACTCGTTGAGATTCGGAATCGCTTCTAGATAGGCTGCCTACATGTCTGTCTGTCTCAGGGTGAAGACATCCTTCGTTGCACTGACTGGGTCAGCGCATGCCTTGTGCCATAAAATGACGTCTTGACGTCCGTATACGCACAGTCGCGTTTGAGAGCGTTTGACTGCGTTGCGTCGAGAAACGAAAGAGAGTCACCGGCACATCTGTGCTTCGAATGAGGCGTGGAATCCAATTCGAAGAACTGCTTGGCACGCGGCATAAGAAGTAGGGATGTCCTGTTTTCTTGCAGCCGCAACGCAATCAAACGCACTAAAGGCCGGTTCAGACACTTGCGTTTGAGTGCGTTTGACTGCGTTGCGTTGAGAACCGAAAGCCAGTCACCGGCACATCTGTGCTTCGTATGAAGCGTGGAATCCAATTCAAGGAATCATCTCGGCACGCGATATAAGCATCAGGAATGTCCCGGTTTCTAGCAGCCGCAACGCAGTCAAACGCAGTCAAACGCAGTCAAACGCAGTCAAACGCAGTCAAACGCAACTGTCTGAACCAGGCTTCACGCTTTCAAACGCAACTGTGCATAGGAGCCTTGAGCCAAGGATACGCTCTCGAGCAGAGTCACACAAAACTGCGCATACTTCAACAAACAAACAAAAAAAAAACCGGTTGGGCGGGAAATTGGTTGAGATGTCACCACTCAAGTAAAAGCGCGTGCGCGCTGTATTTGTTTACACCGAGCGCCCTCGCTTTGTTCTTTTTTGTTTATATGTTTACCTGTCCTTCATTTTCTTAAAAGGACCCTGAAATTATTTTGAAACTCCATCCTCCTTAATCTTTAATCCTCACCTCAAAAGCAAAAGGAGAAATCAAGCAATTCAGCCGGTAAACTGTAAGTTGGAAAGTTTGCTGTTGATTTTTCTCTAGCAAAAGCACTCCCGGGTCGAAGTCGGGAAGCACCACACTTTGGGGACGTTCGCACCTAGTAAAGAAATCGTACGCGTGCATATTCAACTCGAAGTAGACACGCCGTGCTTGACGTTTGCGCGAGCGATGTCTTCAGCCACGAGAAGGGAGCGACGGCTCGGCGACGTCTTCGTGCAAATCGGCTTGGTGGCCGGGCGTGTCGTACGGGATGAATACCAATTCTTTTGATCAGTCCCAAATTTCTCTTTTAACGGTAGACAGAATTCGCCGGTACCGCGAACGACAGTTCTGAAATAGAGGTCCTACGCCCGTCGTTCGCTACCATCGCCGTCCCCGCGAGTCCCACGATACGCGAAACGACGAACGCACAGAATGCTTCCGGTTGTCTTGGAACTTTTTTTTTTTTCAATCAACGTATTTACAGCTTTTTAGAAGCCACAAAAAATGGGTTTCATATTTTTGTTTCTATTTTTAATATTGAGTGTGTGCCTTCAATGACCCACCACTATGATTAGATTTAGTGGCTGTGTCTAAACCTTAGAAAACGGCCCGTGACAGCGAAAAAGAGAGTGAGCGAGACTCGAACCGGCCAGTTCTTGATCGGCGGTTTTCGGGCGGAAAGAAACCGAATTTCGAGCCGCAAATTCTGTTCTGGGTAGTTGAGCTCTCATATGTCACGTACAACTAAAAACCTCGGCGAGCATAAATACCCTGTCAGTGTCCCTTTAAGCATACAGTGGAACGTGTCATTCGCAGGTAATGACATGTGTCGGCACTAACGCACAAGCAGGATACTGCTTTTGTAGGCCAGCATTATTTATATGTATTTGTAATTTGAATAAAAAGCATTATTATTATTATTATTATTATTATTATTATTATTGGCCAAGAAACGCAAATCCAGATATTCGTCTGCGGATTGATCATGCACGAGCGCATACGTCCAAGTGACCCAGTGCTCGTGTCCAACGCGTGAGCTGGGGTCGGTTGACGTCATTTTGGCACCGCGGATGTTTCACAGTGAAAGGGCAGAGAGCTTTCGAAGGAAAGGAGGTACCAAATAGTCCGCTATATTTTTAAATTTCCGTACCGAAGAGCTGGCTTTCGTCTTTCTACCGCTTTATGTTTTGGCCCACTAAACTACATGCGATTAGTAAAATCCCAATGTAAAATCATTTCCCCCAGCCGAAAATTTATTTCATGGTCTCTTTAAGTTGGAACGGGTAGATATACTGAGGTCTAAGTTAAAAATTGTCCGGGCAAAATACCACTTGTAAGTTTTTTTTTTTAAAAATTGCATAATTTTCTAGGCTAGGGTAGGTCGCGCAAATGAGAAATCTGACAGTGGCAAAACATTGGCTTTCGGTGACTGACATGCTGCATAACCAGGAGAAAGGGGAGGAAGCTAGCAACACTCCCCCCCCCCCCCCCACCCCCGTCTTTTTTTTTTTTCTTCTCCTTAAAAAAAAAAAGAAAAGAAAAAACTGGTTACAGTGTTGTTTTGTCTTCTACAAAAAATATCTAGAGTGATAAAACAAAAATGTGTAATTCTCGGCCTCTGGATGCCCGGCAGGGTTGCATAAACGTTTGATCAAAACAAGACGTGCGACTTCAGACGAAATGCGTTCGTCGGGTGGACTTGTGCTTGAACAGTTTTAGATCAGTCCAGAAATCAAAAGGTGAGAGCCGAAATATGTTTTCCCTTTCAATGAGCACTACCCCAGCACGAGACAGCGCGACTTGTATAAACGTTCAAAGTGTATGTGTGTGTGTGTGTGGGGGGGGGGGGGGGGGGTGCGCTCGCGCTCTCAAGCGGGAAGGGGCGCTGCAAGCACTGCGCCGCGCACGGCGCCAACCGCTATAAGTGACGGACTAAAAGTTGGTTCACACACTTGCGTCAGTCGGGCCTAGTGCGACTTTACGGCTTGCGACGTTACCTTTTTACAGGTTGGTATGACAGCAGGGTTCTAAGCCACTTACAACCGCCCCAATGCCATAGCAACCTGTAAAAGAATTAACGTCGCAAGCCGTTACAGTCGCGCTCGGTCACATTTACGCAAGTGTGTGAACACCTTTTAACCCTGCCCATTCGCCGCTGACTCGGATTGCAGAGGTAATAAACGCTTTATTGTTGACGGGAATTCGGGTGTCGTACCGCTGCATCTACCGGTAGGGAGTTAGGACACCCGAAGTCCCGTCAATTAGAAAACGTTGATTACCCCCTCACCTTTCTGAATGGCGTCCTCCTGGACACCACTTTGACACCCTGAGCTAAGGGCCAATAAAGATGTGTTCTCTCTCTCTCTCTCTGCTATCCCCAGCGCCCCCCGCTTGAACGTGGGAGCGCCCCCAAATTCAGGTGATAATAGTTCCTGATCCCCACAGAATCTGTCTACTAGAATATCGTTCGATGTATCTGATTTCACGCTTGCATCGCTCCTAGGCCGGAAACTAAAAAGCCGGTCAGAATAACAGATGGTTAAACACGGAGCATAATTAATAACGCGTTTAGTTGGCTTCCGAAAACAGTATTCGTTTGCGGTCGCGTGATTTAATTAGATACACATCGGTGTTAATGTCTATACCGTGTTCGACCAACTTCACAGCGTACAAGGAGTGTTATGAGCCGAAACTTGCTTCCGGGAGCATCGCGCGGTTGCTTCAAAAAAGAACAAACTAAAAAAAGCAAAAAATAAATAGAATAGAAACACTGTGAGAAGTATAACTGAACGAGGTCACAACAATCAAAAAGCACCAAAACATTATAATTTTATTTTCTTTAAATTTAGCAAAGACGTGTGGGAGCGAAGGCCCTGATGGGTATGCGCTGATGTTGAGCCAATCCTTATGCGACGAGAAATTGACGGAGATGAGGAGACCAGAGCGCGCGGGGACGTTGTAACGCCGAGCCCTGGTTGGAAGGATAAGTGGGTAGACCTAAAGATAGCTGCCTTTGTCTCCACTGCTCTCGTCAAACGGATTAGAACTTGGAACGCCGGCGTCCAGCGTTCCGCGTTCTGGTACGACGAGTGCAGTGTATTCAAAGGCAGCTAGCTTTAGGTCTACCCACTTATCCTTTCAACCAGGGCTCGACGTCTCCTCATCTCATTCAGTTTCTCGTCGCACACATTTGACTCAGCCTGACATTGATTCTGAAGCCACCGCCATCGACTTCGCAAATGTCACCCTCGGAAATAAATGATTGTTTTCTATCTCTCTCTCTCTCTCTCTCTCAAAAAAAGGGGGGGGGGGGGATGTTCAGACAGCCTAGAACTTGGTCTACCCCAACGGGCGACTTGCCTCCCAGCTGTAGATGAGCAATTTAGCCAGTGCAGTACAACCGCTAGCCTGGGGTCTTTAACGTGCATCACGCATGAGTGCTACACGACCGCACGCCGGTACGATGCTCATCAAGATTGATCTGTTGCCACTATCTTTTGCCAGTGCTCTTTTTGATACTTAACGAATGATCTCTACTGTAGTAGGCTAGATCCAGAATAAAAGCTTTTCTTGCTGGGGTCGAGCGGCGCGCACACCATTGGCAGCCTTCGCTTGACACCAGCTAATGCATGATACTCTATGGGAGAAACGGGGAAAACTGCTATTTCTACCTTAGTAGATTGTTCTCCAGTATAAAAATAGTATCGTGTTTTCTGGGAATTATAGTTAATATTCTGGGGGCAAAGATCAAAAGCGTTAGAATATCAATATTTTTTAAAATAAATGTTTTATGGTTGAGGGTCGAGGGTTGCGACTTCGAGCGTAAACTGTGATGCGTTTCAATGACACGAGGGTTGCCGAGAGTCAATCTGGATTCGTTCGTAATCTCGAAGTCACCGGAGCTTAGCAGACGTTAAGTTAGAAGGCCTTTACTGGGGTCATTCGCACATTTGCATCGTTTCAAGCGCTTGTACAAAGTACTTCTGGTGCGACCTTTTGCTTTGAACTGCAGTGAGGGCTTTCGTGACGAACTAATACTCGGAGCGTTCCCTTCATTCGTTGAACGTGTCATTCATTTACCAACTGAAGCAAGCGACGCCGGCACAGTCAATGGTGCTCCGGCCCCTTTGCTTTTTTCTTTTAACGGCATTCGAACGCTTGGCAAACTCCAATTCGATCTCCAAACACCCGATATAATGATCGCCTTCGAGCACCGCGTGGAAGCTTCAAAATTCTTACATTTGTGTGTTTCTCCCATAGACTCGCGTGTATCGCCCGGTGTCAAGCAATAGCCGCCGGTGGTGCCACCGACGGGTTCCCGATCCGCGATCCAGACTACTACTATAGGCACCAGTGACACCAACACGTTGTTTACAAACAAGTCGGCGTTTGCCCACATCAAGTGTGGGCACTGCCTGGGCACACAAGCCAGATTCGCGCGAGATAAAGCGTTTGCGCGTGCGCAGTGCCGACAGCAGCGCCAAAGGAAGTGGCGTGATGTCAGAGACTTCAACAGAAATAAAAGGATGTCGCGTTCCTGATGATCTCGCAAGTTCACAAACTCCCACGGGAATTCCAGAGCCACGGAAACGAATTTAATCTTGAACTGTAAAGCCACCGCAGTGCGCACGATAATTGTAAGTTTAACCAACCGCAAGAAAATGAAAGCTAAAGAGACGGGACAGTGGGGACACGCAATAAAAAGGGGAGCTATGCGTGGGAAGTACGTGGAAAAGAGAAAGAGAAAAAAAGTGATGAGGGGAAGGAAATACGGGAGACGTGCGCGAGACACGCACTGTGTCGCCATCTGTTGGAAAGTGAAAGTGGTGCTGCCATCGAGAAAGAGACGCGCATACTTCAAAGCGATAAAGGCGCGCGTGTTGGAACTTCGTAGCGTTCTCTCTTAAACGCCTGTTCTTGGCTCAGTTCCTTCACACACTGGCAACATTAGCTGATTGGTACAAAGAAGGCCTAGTCTAGGTTAGAAGAAACGAGTGAAAGAAAGAGGATCGAGACATCTTAATCGTGCAAACCGCATTTTTTCTGCTGGCCTGGCCGCCAGACTTCGAAACGTTCTTTGTGCATATATCGGGTGTTAACCAACCTTTGCAAGCATACGAAGGTAAAAAAGTGTATTTTGGGGAAACAAATGTCTTGATAATATGCCTCGTATTCCCTCTAATCAACATGTTATACGCACTTGCTAATAGAAATAGAAATAACAAATGCTCCACTGTTTTCCACCTCCTCTCTCTCAGATGTTAAGGGAGTATACGCCTTCGTGACTAAAAATTTAGAGAGCGCCAAACGACAGAGTGCACATCGTCTTCTCGCTGCTCCTATCGGAAGATGGCACCAGAAGTTACAGCCCGGTCGCTAACTTGGACGACTGCGAACACGTCCGCTGTTAACCCTGTTAACTCTGTTAACTTTTTTTTGTTTTTGTTTTTACAGGAAGGAAGTTTTTCTTTATATATATATATATTTTTCACAAGGTAACATGCACCACGTTAATGCGCGTCCAGTGAAAGTTTGAGTATATGCAGGCGTCGATTTTTCTGGCTCGTTTTACAGCTGTAGAATCTATTGTGAACACACTGTGTAATGTCCGTATTTAGGATGCTCCTGGTAAATACCTGTGTCCCGTTCTTGTGCAGACTGCATCCACGTGCAGCTGTACCGGGACAGCCGGGAGCGCTGCAAGAGCGGGCCGACCAAGGCGTCGCTGTCCCTGGCCGGCTGCCTCGGCCTCGAGGCGGGCTTCACGCTGGACAAGGAGAGCCACACGCTCGCCCTCATCTGCCCCGACCTGGTGCTCGCCCTGGCCTTCGACTCCAGAGAACTTCTCATCCAGTGGCAGGTCAAGATTCGCGCCAATGTTGCAGAAGGTACGCGTGCCCCCGACTACGAAAGAGGTGGCCGCCGTGCGTGTTGTAAAGAAACGGTTTTCGCTAGATATAGACCTTTCCAATGTTTACAAATCCACAACTCAGCGTGAGATCTCCACAGCTCAGCACGCGCGTGTGCGTCGCTTCGGAAAGCGAGCAAATCACGCGCGATACGCACGAACACGGAAAATGAAACCGGCCAGCAGCCCTTTTCTGGAAAGGTCTATAGACTTAGAATAATGCGCTTAGATGAGCCGGTTGGTACATTGCAAAGGGTATAAAGCGTCGAAAAAACACGGACCGAGACAAGAATATATATATATATACACGATGGTATGAAGTGCCCGTGTTGTATATATTTATATATATATATGTTATTTCCACCCTGCTACTGTTACGAGTTGGATAAAACGTACTGTACCATGGCAAATAAAGCTAGGATTACTTTATTCACTTGAAGATAGCTTGAGAATTTATTTTTCGCCACGTTTAAAATCTGTGATCGAACTGTTCTCGTAGCCGATGCAGGCCGAGCTTGTTGGATTCCCCATGTGGCTGGTGGCTTGGAGAGTGACAAAACTGGTTTAACGAGACGTAGTCATTTATTGACCGTCATCATTGGGAGCCGCGAGCCATACTTTAGCGCAGGTCTTTTATCAATGACCGAGTGCCTCTAGCACTGACAATCCCACTGCGGCAGTAGTGAGCAAAGCATTCGAGACCATCGATCCAATCGGGATGCTTTGACACGTCAGCCGTTTCTCCTAGCGGACCAGTGCAAGACAGTGGAGCTTGACGCGCGCGCGCGCAGAGGTGCGATGCGGTGAAGCTTGATGCCAGAGCGCTGCTTCGGAACGGTAAAACTTGACGCGAGAAATCAAAAAATTCTGAGGACATTATGTTTGATTTGTGAATATTTGAAAAATCTCGAACGCTTCGATTAATAAAGGTGTGCTTGGAATCAAATTGAATAGCAAACACTGCTCGCGAATTATTTCTAAGTTTCTAACAATTGCACACCTCCGCTCAAATCACAAGTGTCTGACTCCAGTCTAAAGGCGCGGTCAGACACTTAAGACTTTTTAAAACCGAGTGCCTTGGAACCTCTTAAAGTCTATTACGATGAGAGGACACGCTGGCACAATCCATTGGGTCGCAATGGAAACTTGGCGGCCCCGCATATTTTCTATTTCTCTCGCGCATTATCCTTTCTTTCTTGGCTCAAAAAACTTTCGTCAACGTTATAAACGAGCCTTTCTCCTAGTTATTTTGCACATTTGACCTCGAAAATCCCGCAAAAACCGCTTTTGTGAAATGCAGTTCCAGGGTCACCGCATAGATGACGCCAGCAGGCCAGTGTGTTCTCTCGTCCTAAGAAATTTTAATAAGAGGTTTCAAGGCACTCAGTTTTAAGGAACCGCAAGTGTGTGAACGGGACTTTATATCTAATAAAATATAATTAGCCAACCAATTAGTCAACAAACCAATCGGTCACTACTATGCTCAGCTTTTACCGGCTCAGTCGCATCAGTTTTACAGCGGAGCTGTTCAGGGCTAGTTTCCCCAGGATCGTGTCCGGTATCAAACAAATGTCGACACCCGTGGCCGACACAACCCTCTGGTTGCCACCGTCGCTCATAGATGGCGGTAGCTGTCCAGAGTGTTGTGTTTACCGGTTGTCTGCTTGCCGTCGTCGCTCATATATGGCGGAAGCATTTCTTCGGAGGAAGAAGAGCGGGAACGGAACGAGTGGCGATGTGCGCAGCAGCGCGAATGGTTTCACAACCGCCGCAAGGCCGCTATCGCTTAAAGTTGCACTGTGTCGAGCGCTTCAGGTTCCTTTGCGAAAGAAGAGCAGATCGCTCGCCTGGAAAGCCGCCGCCGAGAACAGAAGCTACAGCTCCGCTGCTCTTCCTTCACCGGAGTAGAAGGCTGAACGTTTTTTTTGTTTGTAGCGAACCGAATGGCCTTAGCAGATGTTCCCTTGTTCTGTACATACACCTCTAAGCCATTGCTTGGAAAGGAAGAGTGGAAACCTGTTAACCAAGGAGGAAAAAAGTTAATAGTAATTGAAAGAAGGGTAGCGCTCAGGGAAGCTGGAGAAAAGTCGACGTAACTTAACCCAAGACAGGGAAGAAAAAGTGAAGACACATAAAAGCAAAGGTAGACACACAATGTTTAACTAAAAGGTGATGGTACATTAGGCGACTTTTATAATAGTTACAGCACCCATTTCTGCGCAGGATTGGTTTAGCCGCTGATAGCAAACATACTAAAATCAATCAATCAATCGATCGATCAATTTCAATTTTATTCAAAATAAACACAAAACATAGTGCACAGACACTTTTGGATCCATAGCCTTCTTGGCTAGTCTTGGTTCCATTCCAAATGTACAGAAATAAATAACGCGGTGGTTACCTGGCACCCATGCATGTGCTATGCAAAAACATAATTCTTACTCGTAAATTGTTTCTATATAAAACCTTTTAAGTGTAGTTTTAAACGTTTTGCTTTCTTTTATTGGGATGCTTAAGGAATTACATATTTGTGTTCTAGTACACACTATCATTCTTTGACCGTGTATATTATGATACAGCGGAATGTTAAAATTCTTGGCGTAAACATTTCTAGTTACCCCACCCGATTGAGAAAAAATGCTTGATAACAATGGTGCATTATCGGTTAACATATTGCACAACTTTAGCTTTATAATCACGCACCAAGTGAAATGGCAATACATGTCGGTATTGCCGGTAAAAGCGACTTGGCGGCACACTTTTGGCACTGCTTGATTGGCCGTATTGTATTGTGGCCTTGACTGCGGTTGGACTTGATGTGAAAGGGAGTACAGGCCATCCGAATAATCGCCTCTTGTGGGCTGCCATCTTTGTCTACTGGGCTGTGGAGGGCGTTCCTAGCGTGCTCAGTAGTAGGCTCGTGATAATTCAAACTCGAATATTTCGTACTTCTAGTTAATTGAAACAAATTTCAAAATGTTGCTTGTCCCGTTATGTTTTTAAAACTCATATGCCGCTTGATTCGAACGACGTTTTCGTGTAATTCGTACTTTTTGTCCCCGCGGCCCCAATGAGTGCGCTTCTTTCCGAGCACCGGTGCACTGCGGAGAGGCAACACCCGCGAAGCTTGCTTTTGCGAGTGTTGCTTCTCCGCAGCACACTGGTGCTCGGTGAGAAGCGCACTCAACGGGGCGCAAGCAGGGCCCACATAAGCTATGAAAACGGGCACCACACGGAAATTTCCACAGCGTCCGCGCAATTTGCTATGCAAACTGCCGCGCGGTGCCCGTTTTCATCGCTCATGTGCTGAACCGAAATTCGGAGCTCACAAAACAAGGCTGGAGCGCGGTAGGCGGGTTGCTGCAAAATTTGAAAAACATATCACCCATACAGCGATATCTCTAACGGGGGGTCGTATTTTTGGAAAAGAAGTGCGCGATTGAACACGGCCGACGAGGCCGACGAGACATGTAACGTCACAATCCTCGTTCCCTCCTCTTCGCTTTGTCCCCTCGAGCTGATGAACCGAAGCGAAGAGGAGGGGAAGCGAGGCCTTTTCCTCTTAATCTCAAATGTTCCAGGAAGGATCGTGACGTCATGGTCCTCGCTTAATCGCACCCCTCTTTTTTCAGAAGTACTGCCATCTGTTTGAGATATCGGTGTATGAGTGATGTTTTGGAGTTGGTAGCGCCCTGTTCAACGCTTCTGCAGCTTTATTTGGGGAAATTCAAATTTCGGTTCAGCAACTTTTTAATAGGTTACATTAGACAACTTCTTGGCCTGATGAACAAACCTAATTTTGTTTTGAGTTGTCATGTGCTGTCTAAACAGTCTATGATAAACAATATTTTTGAGGGATAAATAAACTTATGTCATACATTTGATAAATGTTTCATGTGTGGCATACCTGCTTATGACCAGTAAGGCCATGTAGAGAAGTTCATCAAATATCTGCTTTTAATGTGTAGCCATTAATACTTCCTTAGTCTGGTTACTCTTGTCATGCGGTACAATATAGTACCTTTTGTGCCCCTTGATTCCTGCGTAACCACGCTTTCTCATGAGTGCATTACTTATACGACGAGTAACAAACATGCTCTTTTTGTGCCGCATGATACCATGGGTAACCAGTCTCATAGGCAACCAGTTTCATTGGTAACAAGTCTCATGGGTAATAGCTTTATGAGTGATATGTCCGTGACCTTGGAGCCCTACCCCAACGAGGCATAGTTCTCGGCGCTTTAGCGGGTGCTTTGACAGCTGACGTGCTTTGCACACACTCAGAGAGGGAGCAAACTATAAGCAGGCACACACCAAACTGTCCACTAAAAATTTGAGAAATATGCTTCACGCGAGTTGAACTTGTCATGCTGCTTTGTCTTAACTTTTCGGCTGGGTGTGCTCCTGTATCTCAGTAGAAGAGCAGTAAAATATATTCGGAACGCCGAGCTGCCTACATGGGTGCTAGAAACCGAGATTGTGTATGCCAGTTAAAGAGACTTTACAGGTTACTACACCTGCTAAATGACCATGAAACATATCAAGCATTTGTGACTCCTATATCACGTGCCATGCAGATTTGCTGTGAAGGCACATAAACCCTCTTTTTGTTTTCTTAATTAACACTCCATGCTTAGAACTTGCTAAAAATAAACACTTTTAAATGCTTCCAGCATCACTTCATAGTTTAGACTGATTTCTAAGAAATAGCCAAGTGCACCTAAATAATTTTAGGAAAGCTACCTAAAATGACTTCAGTTATATAATGAAACACAATTTGTTTTTAGTCCCACGAAAACTTTGAAAGCTGGTCACATAAAAACAAAGACCACCAAGTGCGACGCTTCAAAATACAGACTTACCAACTTTCCCCTTCTCAGGCACAGAATCGCAAGTTGCAGATGTTGCTGCAGTTAAATTCACTAGAGGAAAAAGAGGGGTTTATGAGCCTTCAGCGTTAGCGTCTGCTTAAAAGTTTGAAGCGATCGAGCGCATTCATTTTGTCAAGCTCACTCACCTAGGGTGCCAAGCTGTGCTGGTGGATGCCTGCAGATCAAGCACCACCTTGCCAGGCAGTCGGTGTATCAAAATGAAACCTCATGTGTGAGGAATGCCCCGCACGAACAGTTATCCAATATGCAGGACCCAGGACAGTGTCGGCAAGGTCGGTGCTCATGAGACGTGGTCGGGTTGACATTCTTGTTCTTGTTAAAACTTCTGACTACATGAGAAATCTGGGGAATTCATAGTGTTCAATGTGTCTACAGAAGCAACGCTGCTTTTGCTCTCACTTTTTGTGAAGTTCTCAACCCCCTGGTGAAACATCTACACAGAGAAAGATAATCTTAGTTCCGGAGCGTCCAGTTTCTTTGGCCATCGGTCATTTTCTTCCCATGCGGTCTTCATCCAAAGTTGTTAATGATATAATATAAAGGTAGGATATGACGGCTCCGCAAAACTCCCCCTCCACCCCCACATGAGTGACGATTTGAAAACGGGAGTCACAGATGATGGGTAACCAGTTTGTAACTCATGATACGCACTGGAAAGATGATACGCCTGGATGATACGCCTAGATGATACGCACTGGAAAGGTCTACAATCCTGGGAGCACAAATAAAAAGATAAAATAAACTCTTTTTTCTCGAAAACCTCAAAGCTTTGTGTTTTCATTCTTTGTGCCGGAGCACTGACCTAACAACCCTTCATTCACGTTTCAGTCCAACAGTTCCTGGTGCAAATCTGGCACTCTCCGGGCCGCGCCAAGCTGGCCAGTGGTCCTGCGCGACTCCATCTTCAAGACCACTTGTTCTGTCTAACCTCGGGCATACCCCCAAGGCTTCTAGGCACGTGGCCACTCAAGGAGCTGCGTCGGTTCGGTCTCGTTGATGGAAAGTTCTGCTTTGAAGGCGGCTCCAAATGTGGCAAAGGTACACTCTGATCAGTCCCAGAACATTGGTTCTAAGGGGGCAAATCTTTTCGTCAAAAATGAGAAAAAAGGTCATATCTAGGAGATAAATACTTTTTATTTATAAAATAAAGAGTTTTCATCAGTTACACTATTTAAAGGGACAATGAAGACGATTTTATTTAATTTTTTTTTTAAATGGTGTTTTTATGCTTCTTGGGAACATAGCATGCTGCCCAATTTTTTCTATACGTTTGTGACGCGTAGTTCTGTGTTTCCGAAAGAAGTAAAGAAACCGAAACTGAACAATCTCCATTCTCGTTTTTGGGCCTCCGAAAACGGAGGTGACGTAGGGAGTGACGTCAAGTGAGAAAAGTCAATATCTGTAGTATTTAGGAGATCGAGACTCTGTTACCGCAGTGGGTTATAGCAGCGCGGTGGCGCGGTCGTTTCGTCGAATCTGTCAACATAAACGGCAATGCCGCTCTCGCGAGCTAGTTCGAGCTTCCGCTCAGTGACCCAACACAAACGGAACGGGAGTATGTGTGTGGTGGCCTCCGCCATCACCCGTCGGAGACCGCCCAGTCGGCAACGAGCGGCCCGCATGCCGAAGGACAGGGACGCGGGGGAGATGCCGAGGGGAAAGCGGCAGCGATCCGGCCGTTCCTGAAACCGGTTCCTCCACTGGGGACGCTCCCCAAGAAGGAGAAAATAAACAGCACCATTTTTGGTTTTCACCAAAGTCGGACGTCCTCTTTTCGTCGTCAAAGAACACGAACAGCAACCCACACGTGAAAACTAGCGTCAGCCGAACGAATACTGGTCTTCAGTCGACCGTTAGAACAGCCATCTACAGCGCACAAATTTGGCATGACTACCATTCGGCAGAATCCTTCAAATACCATGTTCTTTTTGCATTTTATTTTGTTTGCCCATAGTTGCTTGTTGCCCGTTTCGCGTCCAGCATAGCAAAGAAAAAAAAAACAATAATGCTGCTTTCTTTACGGTTTAGTAATCATTTCCGGTCCAATTTATACTTTTTATGGTTATTGAAGCAGAAATTAGAACAGTATTCCTAAAAATCGCGAACCAAAACGTGACCGAGGGCACGTCTCTCGTTTCGACCAATCACTAACGCGTCTCTTGTGACGTCGCGCTTTTGGCCCCGCATCGGTCACGTGAGCTCCGCTTCTCCTGGCTTCTCCCGCAACTCTCGGGCGTCGCCCCAGTCAATCCTGGTATGATTATTACCGCGACTGTTTAGTTGATTTGCGCGGCACACAAGTGCTGGTTTCGGCTGAAATTTGGGCAACGTGGCCCGAGACGTGCCTGGAACCCAGTTCAATTGCCAAAAAGATGTTCGAAATTGCCTTCATTGTCCCTTTAACGAAAAATTAGTGAATAACATAAATCGCTGCTTGCAATATGGCTTTATTTCCCTACCCTAAAATATATACTCGCAAAATGAACGCCCTTTTTTTCCCAAAATATTGACACAAATAGGGGGTGCGTGCATTACGTGGGGTAAAAGTTTTGCATTTACAGACTTTGTGCAAATGTTATTTAAGGTGCTAATATGACACAACAGAGTGATGAGGCATGTCTCCACTGATGGATGCGACCCGGGGCTGGTCATGGCCGCGCCACAGTAATCATGGTCTATAAATTGTGAATCTTTTTTAGGGCGCTTTCGGCACGCCTTTTGCCGAACGAAAAGCGCCCTACGAAGCTCGCTCGGCACGGAGAGCGACGCAAGTGTTCTTTACAATTTCTGTCCGAAAGTGGACCACAGACGACGGCGTGTTTGTTGACATCAATGCATCCAAAAGACAAAGCATGTCTGCGGCTGGGCAATTCCTCAACCCCAGCTTCAAAAGATGTGCGCGCCGCTCGGTTCCACTATTGATCACTTCCGAAACTATGCACTTGCAGCCATTACGAAAGCGGCTTGGCTTGACTTGACGTGACTTGGCCTGGCCGCTTGACGAAAAAAGAAAGTTGGCTTGGTGGGTTTGGTGGCTAGCTAAGTTGGGCGCAGATCGAGACTTGCAGAGCCGAAAATTTGAGGTGCATTCATTACGCAAAGAAAAAACAAAATTCAAAATACTGATGCCAGTTTGAGGGGTACATTCATTATGCCAGTGCATTGACTATGCAAGTAAATACGGCAGTACACCCATCAAAAAAGAAATTCAGTCCTTTGGCTCCTTGTACTTGCAAACTGGTTTATGACACGGGACGTGTCAACATGAATAGCCCGATGTTCAAAAGAGCTAGCCCTGTGAGGCGCTCTATGGTCGTTTTTGCCCACAGCCTAGTCTTTGAGCAACGTACCTTTGAAAACATGCGCTTTGCCGAGGTGTCAGTGACTGGCAGGAATTTTAGATTCAGTAGTAGCGTTCACACATACAGATACACATTTCCTTTTCTTCTTCACGCGGTGAACTGCTTCAAGAAAATTATGCCAGCTATTGTCACCCTGTCACATGGTGCCGCTGACCAAAAAGACCTCAGAGCAATGGTTAACATTCTTCTCTAAAAAAAGACGACAGAACTTTGAAATAATCTGTGAGGTGCGGGTGATGTACATCGTCGAAGTCAACTGGCCACCTCCAGTGAACCAGAGGGCTCCCTCACTCATTCTTCGTGCGAATGTAAAAAGAAAATTGGAGTGAAGGGGTGTTTGGGGGAGGAGAGGAGAAGGAGGAGGAGGGGGAGGGGGAGGTGAGTTGCAAGCGACCATCCTTTTGCCCCCCCCCCCCCCCCCCCCCCCCCCCCCTTCCTTAGGACCTTAGGATAGCCACTCTGATACTGTCAGAGTCGGAGGAGTGATTTGCTTTGCTCCTTATCTGCTCCTAAGAGATCTCCGACATTGCACCATTGCTAGTGCACTGCTCTTCATTTCTTTCATTACGCAACACTATAGTTGCTTATGAGTATGAACTAAATAGTCATGCCATTAAAATCATTACCAATATTTCATTCAGTACTTCCTGCAAAATATGAACACAGCATTATAAGATTAAGCCGTTTCTGATCGGGTTCATAAGGAAGTTTTCTTGATTTATTGTGCTCTTTAAATTTGGGCATTAGTTTAGCATGAGAAAACCTTAAAACTTCAATTGCTGATCTAATAGTGAAATATTGTCTATGAACAAATCCCATAGGTTCTCTGAGGTAGCTAGTTATGTTGCCATGTGCATGACCCAAAAGGAATGCGCCTCCGCACATTTAGAAGATTAATGTTTATTCTTACCCCCAGCTTAAAAGATAAGGAGGCCAGAATGACCTTGCCTAGTCAGTCTCCTTAGCTCACTTCCGAACATTCCACGTCGAATGTTCGAGATGTTGAGTTGTAGTAGCTGACCGTGGTTTCGCTCAGACTCTCCGGACGACGAGGTGCATTCACTCTCATGCTACCCAGCTGCCACGTCAACACACCCTCGCTCGTTGCAGCCGCCATCGATGCTCGCTGCTGCTTTCTCTACGTTTGTTTTTTCTTTTTGTTTGTAGCACAAGTTTGCAGATTAAACCTTTATTTCCAGTTCATCATTCATTGTCTTGTCGTCTTCATCCGTGACAATAACTATAAATTTTGCATAAGCAAGGAAAAAGCCAGGTTAATATAAAATTAAGTAATTAAGATCAGATTTTGTTTTTCTCACTTTTACAAATTGAAATTGGAAGTCCTCACATATTCATGGCACATCTGTACAATGGAGCTTACGGTATTTATTTGGTAAAATCCGTGGTACAATGAAAAATAAAAAAATGTGTATTGATTTGCCAAACTTCAGACGTTGCTACAGTTTCGTGGCAATATTTGACTCCTTTTTTTAATAAAATATTATTGAGTGCAAGAATAAAGCTACTGTGTTTTCTAGATGCATGTGCACAAAAACACGTCGAAGAAGGTTTTCTTTTTTTTTTCTTTCGCTGGACTTCTGTGCTGTGGAAAAGCGGTACACGCGACATCAGCAGAGCGGGTGTCGCTCCACCACAGAGCAGATACGTCGTGGGAAAAACAAACTCAACGAAGCTGACCTAGTCCATTAGAACGACCTCGAAAAATATTCAAAATTAGTAAAAAAATATATGGAATAAACCAATATTCTGTAGGATACACACAAGTTTCATATCTTTGCACATGCCTACAAATTAGTCCTGTATGCAAAGGAAGTTATGAATAAAATTTCACTGTTTGCAAAAGCTTAAAATGCAGAATTAATAACAATAATGATAAAATTAATAATTTATTTGGACCTCTTGAGTCATGGCTAAGGAGGCAAGAGGTAAACAAATTTTACCTGACTAGGCCCCACCCCCCTTAGATTACTCAGTGAACAATAAAAGAAAAAGAAAATGCACACAAGGAAATACCCCTTCACGAAAGTTTATTAAATCTACAGAGCAGTAGAATGCTCTGCAGTTTCATCACATTTGACTATGTCAGTATCTTTACCATATTGGTATCTCATAAGAGCAATGTTAGTAATTCATATTACTACAGTGTGTTCTGCTTACTTTTAGTATAAAAATTTACTTTAAGCAATATCACTACAGCGCTGAACTTGTGCTTTTTATAAAAAAAAACTGAGTTGCTTAAATAGCTAAACAAACACTATACATTACGCAAAGCTTAAAGGGATGATGCAACAACATTAACTTCCAAAGAAATTTGCCATTTGACATTGTTTCCTTTACCAAAAGGGATGGAAAACCGCCTCATTCTTTTGAGATATCACGATTCCGTTGCGTAACAGCATGGCAATGAACAGGAATATTTTGCGATTTGCAGCCGCGAGGGCCTTGGGAACTAGGGTGTGAATGCCAACCTGGGTGCATTGCGATAAGTTGGCAAGATGTGCCATTATGTGCTCAATCTAAAGCTCTCTTTTATAAATATTTCCCTTTCCATATAAGCAAATGCGGTAAAATTCTCATATCGTTGACAAAATTGTACTGTATTTAGAGAGCCTAGATTGTAGAGAAGGTTCATCTCAAACAAAAAAGAGCATTTGCAATTTAATGGCAGACGCTTCCTTTGGAGATTGCAGGTGGAAAGACAGAGAAGTCTGCAGAGGATCAACGCCTTGGGCACCTCCTCGCAGGTCGTATTGCAAACGCAACCCATGAACCATGTTACCTCAATTGAGCAGTTGGAAACTCTCTGTAATACAGGATCTATAACCATACTCAGTTTTAGTGGCCTTATCTGCCCGAACAAACCATCCCTTTCTCGAGTTTCACCCCGTTGCTGCAAGCGCTCCCCTCCCCCCCCCCCCCCCCCCCTCCCCTCCCCTCCCCTTCCCTTCCTTTTTCCCCCCTTCGCATCGCTCAGACCAACCTTCAAGGTCGCCATGTGAATCACAGGTAGAAGCATGCATGTGTTGGAGGCTCTGAAAGAGAACCCAACCAGACGCGCTGTCCCTAGTGCCCCTTGCTACACGTCACTGCGCACGTGACTCGGAAGACAGTGTAAGAGTTGAGAGCGGTTGGGAGGTGCCCAAAATTTCAATTGCTTGACAAGTTTTTCTTATAAAAAGACCTATTGTACGCAGGAAAAATTGGTTTTCAGTTCTTTAAATTCGACATGACAGGGAACAACTTTGACAATTATTTGACTGAAGTACAGAAATTGTGGCACAGCCCCTTTGATAGCTACAAGGGAGGTTCCGAGTAAGAAGAGCTCTCATTAATGAGTTACTGGATGAAAGAGTGGAGCAAAAAATGATAGACATTTACAATTCTTTGTAATGCCAAATTACAGCGCAGCTCTTCTGGAGGCGGAGGGGAGGGTGCAGTGGGGAGGGTATGCCCCCCCTCCCCCTCCCTTTCTTCTGCTCCCCTCCCATTTAGCGGAAAATTTTCCCCGCTATATTTAGCAGAAAAATTTCCCCACTAAGTTTAGCCAAAAAATTTCCCGCTAAATTTAGCGGGGAAAATGTTCCGCGAAATTTAGCGGGGAACTTTTCCCATAATGCAACGTGCGGTTACACCCGCCTGCATTATTCTCATAATGCAACGCACGTGGTTACGCCGACGCCGACGCCCCTCAAGTCGGAAACGGGCGCCTAAGAGCTGCACTCTAATATTGTCCCTGGACATTATTTGATATTGTGAACTAGCTAGTAGCTGATGCCATATTCATGACAACAAATCTCTCTTGTCTCTGGTTTCAGGTGAGGGCCTGCACGTGCTGCACACTAACCAAACAGAGGAACTGGCTGAAGCCTTCGAGGCAGCATCTCGTGGGAAACTGGCCAGCCGCAAGAAACTGCCATGCAAGCCTTCCGGTTAGTCAGCACCATCTCCCCCAGAGATTGTGAATGCATGCTGAGGTATACTGATCAGCCAAAACATTATGACCACCCCAACATTGTTAGAATGAGCGAGCCTAGTGAACACACCATCTGCATTATCTACCACCTTCTGATGCTGATGATAGATAATGACTGCTAGGAATACAGAGCAATAATTATACCGACTAAGTGTGTGTGTATATATGAGAAAATCTGCTGAATTAAGCAACTTTCACAAAGGGCAGATCGTGATGTCAAGGTCACTGCTGACTGGTTACACCCATTTCTGGCTTTTCTCCACTTGAACTGAAATCTTCCAACAGGGCAACGGTCCATGCCATAAGGCCAGAATTGTGCTACAGTGAATTGAAGAACATGATGATGAATTCGAGTTGATGTCCCAGACACCTAACTCGTCAGATATCAATCCTACTGAGCACATCTTGGATGTGATGGGGCACCAGCTCAGCGCTCACAAACCACCTCCTCATTATGTACAGAAATTTGGCGACCTGGCGCTTATTAATCAGGGACAGTCTTACTTGAGGCACTTTCCAAGGACTTGTAAAATCTTATGCCCAGATAAGGTGCAACTGAAAACTAAAAAGAGAAAAAATGTAGAGCCCTTCCACTTCACGTGAAGATGGAGGACCAGCGAAGCTGTTATCTTTACGACGTTTAGGACGATGCCTAGAGGACGAAGTCTAGGACAACCTCAAGGACGACGCTTAGAAGACAACGTCTTGGATGACCTCAAGGAGAATGTCTAGGACGAACTCAAGGACGACGCCTAGAGGATAATGCCTAGGATGACCTCAGGGACAATGTCTGGGACGACCTCATGGACGACTTCTAGGACAACCTCAAGGACGATGTCTAGGACGACCTCAAGGATGACTTCTAGGATGACCTCAAGGACGACCTCGAGGACGACATCTAGGATGACCTCAAGAATGACTTCTAGGACGACCTCGAGGAGAACCTTTTGGATGACCTCTCGGACGACCTCAAGGACGACATGTAGGACAACCTCAAGGACGACTTCTAGAACAACGCCTAAAGAAATTCAGCCTTTCCACTCTGGTGAAAACTAGAGTGAAAAGGCTGAAAAGATTGCCGCCATTTCTGAGCAACGGCGGCAACCAGGCAACTGGCAAGCCGGTTTTCTGGTTGCTGCCGTCCCTTATAGATTGCAGTAGCTATCCGGAGTTTTGTGTCTACAGTTTTTGTCCGCGGACACAATACTGGTGAAACTTAACAGCTCCGCTGTAAAAAAAGAAAAGCATTTTAAAGGTGGATTAACACGGTATTAAATGGGTGGTCATAATGTCTTAGCTAGTAAGCGTATACCACTGCTGCAGTCATGACATTTTCTAACTTAATGAGACAGAAAATGCAGAGGAGCATCGAACTGTACGGATGCAGGTAGCCTACACGGATGCTGCTGCTGTCTCAAAACTTAATGCCGCCAATGTTATGAAGGCCTACTAGTGAAAAATGTCAGCCCTTAATAAGCAAGTTTATGGGAACGCTGGTATGACACTCTTTCATTTAATGACCGTTTAGTAAAGTGAACGAGCAGCATACTTGCACCTGCTGGTACTCAACAATATTTTGATGAGTATAACTTAACCTTTCATCACACCATCAAGAGCAGTTTTACCATTACTTACGAACTAAAGTCCATACCCAACCTATAGTCCGCACGTAAAATTTTCTCATACACAACACACCTTAAAAATTTCTGCTTTATTAGCGCCACAAAGAAGCTCATCATACAAAAATCATCAGTAACATTATCCCTCATCTGCAAAATCCATCACGTCTCCTCATAACGAACGCTCTAGAAAACCAAATCCTAGCACATTCCGCACCTGTAGATAGTCTGCACACCGCAAAATGTCAACTTTTTAACGTGTACACATTTCATGGAATATAATTTAGAAGATATGGTAGATTGCTGCTGACATGCCATATGCCATGTTTCCTCCCCCTTTTGTCTGCAGTTCTGGAGACTCCCTCTCGGATGTCCCTTCAGCCACGAGCTCGGGCTCAGGATTCAAGTCAGTGTTGCAGCAGCGAGTCCCGACAGCCACTCTTGGGCTCTTCCTGCTCCGACGCTGGCTCGTGCGACGCCTGCTCCGAGATTGTGCGCTTCGCAAGCGACGCGCAGCTTTCAGACGACGTGTTCCGCAGTAGGACCTTCTGCAAGGTCCACTACAGGTGAGTTTACACAAAGTTATGCTGTGAAGCACATTGGACTGATGTCATGAGGCATTTTGTGCCCAGATGCTTGGTCTTTGTCTAAGACAGAATGAATTTAGTTCTGAGGTTTTTTATGCACAGCTCAGTGTTTGTCTCCCACTTTAAACGACATACTATGTTATCTGCAGCAAGGTCTAGCATTGAAAGGAACACTAGTCTAGAAATTCTAGGAATCTGGTGGTGACTTCATTGAAGCAGCCAGTGAGAATAAGCTATATGCAACCACTTGTATAATGGCAATAAATATGTCTTGGACTAAAGTGTCGAAAATCACACTTCATGCTGCTCTCATTGTGATGTTGGCCCCCCAAAAATCCTTTTCTGCTGAAAAGTAAAGTTCAATGCAGTCTTTTCAAGCTGAGTGAAAGTGATAGCTCATGTTTGGCCATGAGAGTACTGCAATAAGTAAAGACAGCAGATAATTAACTTGATTGAAAAAGCCGCAAATTTGTAAAATTATGTAAAAACTGAAAGACCACAATGGAATTGGGGAGTATTTCCTACCAGAGCCAGAAGAAACAAGCCCCACTATCATGGCATGAAAGATTTCATGAGTACGCTGCTGATTCGAGAGACATCCAGAATTGCAGCTAGGGCCCCTGAAAATTTCCAAGTTCTCCATGTCCAAATACCGACCTGCAGGCAATAACGAGTGCGCCTTTAATTGCAGGTGGCCATCGTGTGTGTCACACTGTGGTCATGCAGCGAGTGTCTCATCCAGCGAGGCCGAGAGTGCCGACACAGTGTCCCTGACCATCAGTGATATTCAGGAGACCCCTCCCAGTGCCAAGGAGATGGTGCCTGACACAACTCTTCCGATGAACCCCACTCCAGCAAATGGCAGCGCTCCAGCTGTCTGGTATGAACTGCCTGTTGTGCTTTTGCGTTGGTCTTGAATGTGTGAAAAGAAACCACAACATTGTGATTGAGGTAACTGGCCAAGTTTGTTCTTTGTCGCAGGATAATTTAGCCTTCCGAAATTTACACTAAGGCATCGGTTCTCAAACTTTTCGATCTCGAAGAATGATTATCTCTCTTGACTGATGGCCAGAAAGCCCCCTTTTAATCTAGCACTGATGTAGTGAGTACAGAAGCCGAAGCGCAGACACACCCCTTGAGGCAGATCTTGCTGCCGCAGCGTACCTGTAACAGACAATTACATGGATAAAATAGAATCCATTAAAAGGGTCATATAAAAACTAACTAGTATATAAAATCAACTCTTAAAGGGATACTACAACGAAATTTCGGCGCTCACTTTTTGGTCTATGTGTGTTCAGAGGAGCAGTATCACATCGGACACACCACTATCTTGTTAAAAAAAAGTCACGAAAAGGAATTTTAAAACGAATCAAACGATTAGCAAAAACCACCTGGTGCATGTCGCTAACGCCTCGTTTGTAATGCTCGTGTAGGAACCTTGACAGCTAGTGACGGAGACTGTCTCGCCTTCGGCCACGACGAAAGAAGAGGGGAAGGAGGAACTCCCCTCTTCCCGAGAATCCCCTTTGTGTGTCCCAGAAGTCGGTATTGTCCACCTACAAGATTATAGAAGATTAACCCGTCACTCAAAATTCTTGCAAAAGCAGCCGCTTCCGTGGCTGGAACGACTAGGCCATCCTCTCGACGTCAGCCTCGCCGTAGCTTTGCTCGTCCCGAGACAAACTACGTCACGATTGCGTTGGATGTCAAGTGCTCTTCGCTGGCTGTCCTCCGAGCGCTTGCCAGAGTGGGCCGTTTATAACAAAAAATACAGCTACCATGCTCAAAATACAAACGTGCGATTGTCATTTACGGATATTGTGGATCATATTCAACCTATTTTTGAACAGGACGGGTATATTTCAAATTTCGTTGAAGTATCCCTTTAAGATTCAGTACAAGTTTTCACTTCCTCTACCCTAAAAAAAATGTGCCATAGTAGCTTTTAGAACAATTTTAAGTAAACGTGTCGCTTTGCTGAAATTCCTTTCGGAAAGCTCATATACTACATGGCCTTTTTCTTCAGTAAACACGGAAATAATGGCGGCGAGGAAAGATTTAAACCAAACAAAGAATCGAGTTTGGATGTGGTTCACACTTTCGCAGGACGTACACTCACTGCGGCAAGTGCGGGAGGCACTACTGTGCCCGCTGCAGCTACGGCAGCCACAGCAGCCAGAGCGGCAAGTCTCCGGATGGAAGCAAGGGCTTTGCACCTCACTGGACCATGGATCTGAGGGTGGCCCCCTCGCAGGCCAGCGATGCAGCCGTGCATTCCAGGCTATCTGGAGTGGGCAGTATGGCAGGGTGCGCCCACCTGCCCAAGCCCTCGGACCGGTCGTCGGTCTGCTCCCAGAGCAGCGGCACCAGCAGCGCTAGCACAAGTGGCGCCAGCACGAGCTCTTCCGAGTACAATGTGCCCAGGAGTTTCCTCGAGTCGCTTTACGATCAGCCACGGAACATCATTCACACAGACAGCGAACTCTTCAGGTGGGGAGCTGAGATGTGGCGAGCTGAGATGTGGCATGAGGGAGTCATTGTTTGTTTCCAACAAATGTAAGCTATTCTATTTAGTGTGGCCATTTTGTCATCTGCTGGACATTGCTTATATTGTATACCCTCTTAATTCATTGTTCTTCAGAATTTTGCACTACAAATCATCTGGGAAAGGGGTAAGCAGTATATGACATAAGCACATAGTGTTTGACAGATATAGCATTGGCCTAATTATTTGCAATGTCAGCATTTTCACATACTTCGCATATTCAGCCAAATTGCAAAGCAGTAGTTGCATGAACATATACCACCGTAGATAGAAATTTGAATATTTTGGAAACATTATTGAAGTGCATCATTAACTGCTAGTACAAATACGTGACTGCATGTTTGTAAGATAACAGTCATAGGACCGGCTTTGTGCGTTAACTCCGGCTCGCAAAGAGCCTTTATCCTATTCACAGATCTCATCATAAAACAATGCTCGTGCTTGTGACTCACTGATTCATTTGCCACTTTTAACAAAGTTTAAAAAAAAAAAAAAAAACATTTTACTTACAAAGTCACAATACAAGAATTAGGTGGTTCCTCTTGAGCTCATCGACCGGAAATGATCATTAACATAGCGATTGAATTTTAACAAGAATCTACTTGTTAAACACAAGAAAATAATCAGAGAAAATCCCCTGTTCAACATGTAAATGTTTGGAAACATGTATGTTTTTAAACCAGCAATATTATGGAACAAAATTAAAATGAGGAATTGGCTGACAAGTGCAAACCTGCACGCCATAAGGCGTCCGTTCATTACATATACGAAGCCCTATGTGAAGTGAAGCATATGAAAAATGAACTCTCATTAATTCAAACTCCAGGAAGCCACGAATTTTGTTTAAAATATCAGAAATTCATCTAAATATGATGCAAGATAAAATTATGATTTAACATACTATTAATGGCTAGACATACAAAACAGATATTTAATGATTTCCTCTACATAGGCCGACTGATTATAAGCAGGTATGCCACGCATGAAACGTCTGTAAAATGTATGATATAAGTATATTTATCCCTCAAAATTGTTATTTATCATGGACTGTTTAGATGGCACATGACAAACCAAAACAAAATGAAGTTTGTTTATCAGGTCAAGGAGTTGTTTAATGCAAACTATTAAGCAGGGGATACATGAACAATGAAAACGGGCACTGCACAGCTGTTTTCATTGCAACTTGCGCCGACGCTGTAACATGGACCTGTGCCATGCCGTCACGTCAGAGCGTCCGCGCAAGCTGATGCGGATATTTCTACGTGGTGCCAGTTTTCCTGTGTGCTCTGCTTGAGCCCCGTTAGGTGCGCTTTTCACTGAGCACCGGTGGCCTGCGGAGAAGCAAAACCGACGGAAGCAAACCCTGCGGGTGTTGCCTTTCTGCAGTGTACCAATGCTCGGAAAGAAGCGCACTCAGCGGGCCCGCGGGAACAGAAAGTATGGTTTGCACGAAAACGCCGTTTGAATTAAGCGGTTTACGAATACATTGCAAATATAGTGGGACAACCAAAATTTTAAAATTTGTTTGAATTAACAAGAAGTATGAAATATCCAAGATTGAATATTGCGAGCCTACTGGAAAATTGATGGTTTACTGCACTCATTTTTCACTGTCCCCGATTGTAGTGTACAATTGAGGACATGACACTCCAACTAAAATTATTGTAATTTTCTCATCTGCCAATTAGAGCATATTTATTGTATCGGCCTTTAAATCAACATGTCAAGCATGGAGGTTGGAAGAAGAGCAGACGACATACCGGCTCAGACCAGCAAAATGAGGAAATCCCAAGTGAAGCTGGAAGTAGAGGATGTGGTCGGTGGCAATAACACCCCAAGGGTGACCAAAACTCAGCCAAATCCGCTGTTCTTTCCGTCCAAAAGCATCCTTTGGTTGTGGTCATCGTTGGGGGCATGTCCCTCGAAACCAGAAGTCTCCCCTGGCTTCACCTCTGGTAGTGTAATGTTGCCTCAAGAAGCTTCCTACCTCCATGATGTTAAGTAAACTAACCTTTATGAACACTGGAAGTTTCGCAAAATTTTAGTACTCTTGATGGAGATATGTTTTAGGTTGTACCGCTGCAGGTCGGTTCCACCACATCATTTCACAATGCACTATATAAGCATCTGAGTGCCTTCTAAAATGCAAACACGCGTCTTTGACATCTTCTGCTCAGATGGGCAAGATTAAGGGAATATGCTCCTTAAAGGAGCACTCCGGCGATTTCTTCATGGTCCTCGATTTGCTTCAAGTTTTGTTCAATTTGCCAAACAACATCGCTAAAATAGTATCCCAAATAAGTAACTTTTTCACTAAATTATTGAATTAACATTGTTGGTCCTCATCGTGTTTTCCAAAGTGAAAGTCTCTACTGGCAAGAACGAAAAAGTGACGTCAGTGGAAGGCAGGGGTTAATCACTCTTTGGACTGTAGAATTTGTTCCCAACCTATTCGAAGCAGTTTCATGATGCCATATGAATGCTTTGGAAGCTCGCTCTAGCACACAACAAATGATTGGCATATTCTATTTCTTAGACTGCTTGCTCAACTGGCAAGCCTGCCCGCCACTGATGTCACGGCACTGAAAAGTGCAGCGATATTTGAATGTTGGTTTTTGCATCATCTTCATTTGCCGATTTCACTATAACTATTATGAATTTCGCAATACTAAATAGCATACCAGAAAGGGTAAAGGCCGAGGAGTCAGAAAATATTGCTAGTCGAGGTAGCTCAAAAAATCGCCGGAGTACCCCTAAAGCCAGTTCACACGTGCATTGCAGCACTGAGATAGCACAAACTCGGTGCTACGTCAGTGCTACTGTAAGCGCTGACTCAACATTAAGTTAGCAGTGCATTGCGTGTGTATAAGCAGGAAGAGCCAAAGTCACCTGCATTGAAGCACTGATACAGCACGACATAGTGCAAACTCAACAGCGTGCCCATAACGCCAAGCTAGCGCTGCATATGTATGTGTGAACGAGCCTTCACTTGAAATTCGCTCACCAAATATGCAGAACTAATTGCAGTTCTCGGTTGAATTCCCGCACCAACAGGGTGCGCCCATCGTCTTCCGGTGCAACACCGTCGCCCATGGTGGACCTGCCGGCGGGGATCCACCAGAGCATGCTCCCTTGCCCGTGCACCTCGCGGAGCAGTCAACCGCGCGTCGACTCCGGCATCACCCGGTCCAGCTCAGGGTCGAGCGACTCCCCGCTGGGGTCGCCCAAGCGTCTGACCCAGGCCGCTTTCTTCCCCGCCCCTGTGGCCAAGCCCCTCAACAGCCCCGTGCCCTGCCAGACCCCCAAGTCTGCCTGTACCTGCGGGCTTAGGCCCCTGGCTCAGTACCTCAACTACGACGTGCCCAGGGCGGCCCTTGCCAAGCTTTACTTAAGAGTGAGCTTGAGTGTAATTTTTTTTTTTTTTTAATGTTCTGATTTTTTATTTGGTGTCTATTATCTTGTACTACGTCACTGGTTCTGAAATTGTTTTCCTAGGAAGATTCCCAAATTACTCTCACAGGTTCTCCGAGCCCCCAGATTTCCTTTACCATCCCTTCTCCTATAGCAAAGCATTTTTCCAGCTTAAGCACTCTTTTATAGCAGGCCTGAGCCACTGCAGAATTATGAGCCAAACACTCCTTAGTATATGTGCTTTATTGTTCACGAAGTTCATAAGCTTCTGCACTCCACATTTTGAGTGGGCGCTTGACCGGTATTTTACAGTAGTGCCGAGACTGGGAAAGTTCTTTAGCTGTCAATCAATAGGGATGGTCTTTTCTTAAAATCAAAACGTTTGAGGACCCCGTACTACATTGTCGAGCCAGCGTAGCTTCCACAATGCTGCAATCCCGCACTGGTGTGAGAGCATGTGGCATTGTATTGCATCTCATTCGCATGCACTCTTGCGTGAAGATTTCAAATGAAGCCACACACTTGCACAAGTAGCTCTGACAGCACTAAAGCACTGTGAAAGCTATGCTAGTCTTGGCAACATAGCACAAAACAGTTGACGCCAATTATATGTGCCACGTCTATTCTCCAGACTTGTCAAATGTAATGATGTTGCCTTCTGCGAGCAACAGCTGGCCCAAGTTTTAATTTGATAGGGGTTAATCAGATGATGCAGACAGAAAGTAACTGTGATCAGAGCTTTCATTCAGTCTGTCTGTTGCCCCAAAGACTGACTGTTGAAGCAAAGGTTGTACCCAGGAAATGAGCTAGGTAACATCATGTTAAGAGGCAGCACAACCCAGGCAGCACAGCTCAGTCAGCATCTTATCGTATTAAGAAATGCTTCTGTGCATGCAACTACATTTAGAACATTCTTGCATTAGGAGGAAGCTGTACTTTTAAACGTTGGTTGGAAGGCTTGGAAGGCTGACTGGGAACAAGTGAAGTTTTTTCTAGCACGGGTTTTTGAAACAGACTTAGAGTTTGAGTTTTAAAGGGAGAAAACCAATAGGTTTTCTAAATGCGATGTTGCTCACTAGTGCCCTCAACAGCTTCCAGATTACTCATCTCTTCAAATATTTTTTGAACAGGAAAAACAAGGACAGAGGAGCTCCTTTGAGGGAACAGCTGATCCCAAGGGGAATGATCTACCTACAACCCCTGGACAGCAGTATGATGTCCCCAAGAAATTCAAGGTAAATGTTTACCAAAAAGTCAGCTCATGAACTCTTTGGGAAAGAGAGGTGTGCTTTTTGAATTCACTGAATAGCAGTTGGTTAGTGTTTAAAGGGGTACTCCACCGGTTTTTTCATTGTTTCAGATTTGCTTGAAATTTTGCTAAATTAGCCAACAAACATTGCTAAAATAGTTTCCCAAATATTAGGTCAAAATATTGTTTTTTTGCGAAGTTATTGAATTTACAGTTTTGGTCTGCACCATGTTTTTCAAACTGAAAGTCTCTATTGCCAACAACAACAAAGTGACGTCATGGGAAGGCAGGGGTTAACTTTTTGGACTACAGAAGTTGTTCCCAACGGATTTGAAGCAGTTTCTTGGTGTCAAATGAGTGCTTTGGAAGCTCGCTCCTGTATCCGCGCTCCGGCACGGAACAAATGATTGGCATATTCTATTTTTAGACTACTTGCTCGACTGGCAAGCCTGCCTGCCACTGACATCACGGCACTGAAAAGTGCGCGAATATTTGAATATTGGTTTTTGCACCATTTTCATTTGCCGATTTCACAATACCTATTATGAATTTCGCGATGCTGAATAGCATACCGGAAAGGCTAAAGGCCGGGGAGTCAGAAAATATAGTTAGTTGAGGTAGCTCAAAAAATCGGTGGAGTACCCCTTTAAGGAAAGCTCAAGCAAACCTATTTGACTGGTGCACTTCTCAAAATATTAACATAAATAACAGAAAACAAAATTTCACAAAAAAAACTTCTGCTGACAAGATGTGAAAACATGTGACAAATTTACAACTGTATTCGAACCGGTATAAAAAATAGCAAAAGGTAGATGGTTCATATCAGACCTTGCTTTAATAGGTGCTGGGAAAGGAAAACTTGGACACCTTGAAAGATGTGCTTTAACTTAACGAGGTGCATCGCATTTGCAGGAACAGTTGATCCAGCAAGAGTGCCAGGCCTCCGGCCGAGCGGGCTGTGTGCTGCCAGTCGCCTGCAACTGTGGTGGTGGGCTTCTGTCAGAGCCCCTGCCCACCTGTCATGAGCCATGCACATGCCGGAGGGTGGCTTGCTGGGCAGGTAGCCTAGTGCCCTGCCTCCGAAGAACAGCAAACTGTGGTGAAGACAGCCACCCTGCCCAAGTGGTCCCCCTAAACTGCCCCACCGCCCCAGCTACCATCTGCAAAGAGCCTGGAAAGAAAGCTGAATGCGGGTCCCTACAAACTCCTTTCGTTTCTGCCGAGCAATTGACGATGGACCACAAGTTCCCGGAGGACCCTTGCTCGAACTACGCCAACTGCCAGTTCATAGAATCCCTCTCCCTCTACCAAAACACATGTGGCCTTTCTTTAGCCGTGCAGCAGCCTGAAAACGAAAAGACGCTAGAAGTTGTGAAAGAGCAAAAGGCGTCTGCAGGCACGAAGACCTGCGAAGCATCTCCTTTACATGGCAGCAAAAGTTTGGAAAGCACTGCGGACAATGCGGGTTCGTTGAAGAGGCCAAAAGTGAAGAGTTCCCCGTCCAACTCGTCAGGAGAAAGTTACGAGGTGATGTCATTTCGCAACGCTTCTGACTATCGCCTGACTGTCGTCTGCGACGGAAATTATGTGGCAATGCGACCGATCGAACCTTGTAAATGTGACAACGAGAATAGATCTGCCAGTGTGAGCCGAAGCGAGAACCAAGACACAAAAAGGACTCCACTTCCGCTGCGGCCTTTCATGCCTTACTTGCTTCCGTGCGAGGAAGAATTTGTGGAGGAGGCGTCTTCGGACGAGCCCGGCTGGAAAGCTGCCGAGGGCTCCAGAGCTCGATTCTTCAAAAATGGATGGTCCAATGGTGGAAAGTCCTCCCAGACAAAACCTTCGGCGCTTTCGAACTCCCTCGGAGACCTGAAGAGGAAAGTCCTCACCAAGCGAAGATCCAATTCTGCAGACGGTCGCCAGGAATCGGCCGAACTCTCGGAAACAGAGGACTACCCCGTGGCATCTCCTACCCGGGCCTGTCAGTCAAAGGAGAGGCGGAGCGCCCTGTCTAAGCTCCCCTTGCGAAGCAGAGAAAGGTCGGGGAACCACCCGGTAGACGTGACACCACCCTCCTCCGTGCCTTCGACACCGAACAACCGCTCGATGGAGAATCTCTTTCGCATTCCATTCCACCGGTCGGCTGACTGCCTCAAGCTCAAAGGAGACTTCCACTTCTCAGAAGAGGACCTGTCTGCAAATGGCAGGGAGACCTCCGACACTCGTGACATTCCCTCTGCCGGATCGAGCATCAAGCGCTCCTCGAGCGTGCCGTGCAAGCCCCAGCCGCTCGACCAGATATCGAGTCCCTCCGATTCGGGAGTGTCCACCAGTCTTCCTGAGAGCTCGGAGACGGTGTGCGAACTGGCGGCTCACGACGGAATCCTCCTCACGGGCATCCACTCCTCGTTACCAACGAGGCTCGACGAGGGCCCAGGATCGACTCCAGGGCACCGAATGTGCGACAATATGAGAAAGTGCACCCACATACAAGAAGGTGCTAAGTCATCTCCATTACTCGTATCATCACAAAATTTTGCATACAATTTATTTTCTCAAATTTTTCCAAAGAAAACAAGTCAAGGTTGTTTTGTAGATATGTCTAGATGTTCACATAGTGCGAGTGTTGGCCTACCTCTAGGTGTCAAGCCTTGTCTTGCAGCTGTAGAGGAGCAATTGCAAGAATTTAGTATAGTATTATACTACACTCATATCTTATTACCATTGTATTCCATTGATATGAATACCCCCTTTATGGACAAAATATTTGGGAACGAAATGGGTAAATGCATACATTGTTATCTCATTGTCCAGAAAGGTGTCCTTATTATTGAGACACGACTGTACCAGAATGGACGTTTGCAGAGAACATGTATTAGTGATTGCGTGAAAAGTCGGCAACATAACAGCTGTAGAAAGTGGAACCTGTAAGAGTGAGAATCGAACTACGATTACATAGGTAGTCTATAGGGTAGGATTTCGCTTTAGCCTATTTGACTGCCTATATGGTGACAAACAACAGCGGACTGCTCATCAGTGTGAGAAGGTTGAAACCTGCAAAAATATTGGTAGATATGCCAGCAAGACTAGATTTGGAAGATCAATATCATAGCAACACATTTTCATACCTCTTACAAAGCAACTGCTAAGCCACTTATCCACCTGGGAATTAATTTCTGCATGTAGGGATGGTCTTACATGCAACACATTCTTGGCAAAGCAAATCTGTTGGGTGATTTATTCAAGAAAAGAGAGTTTTGGAAGATCTTGAGTGGAAACGTTAGATCAGAAGTGAAAGGACAAGCGTATCTTTGAAGGGTTGGACCTGGAACATTCTCTGTGCCACATATAGTATAGGCAAAGGCAAAAAAAAGTACTAGGAAATTTCCACCAAGCTGGTGCATTGACCTGGACTGTGGAAGAGCTCATCTGCGAAAAGAATGGAATCATTTGCATGAATAAATGCTTGCAACTAGTAAATGTACAAGTTACATGATAGGTGAAAGTTTTCAGTTTTAGCATTGCACTTCTCTGAAAACAAAATAACAGCAATGAAAACAGAACAAATCTGTGACCCATATATGGAAAGCTCAGTTTTTTGTTTCCCTCGTAAAAGATTGCTTTCTCATTAGTGGTGAGAAAGAAATCTTTGAAGCCCAATATAAATCGCCTTAGAGCAGGACACAAGTTTTACCAAAATTTTACATGACAACCTCAGCAAAGACACCAAACTCAATCTCAGCTTAATGTGAGCTGCAGAAAAGCGTGTAAGCATGGAAGAATACTTGTACCTCCTACCGCATGTGCATTAGCACTGCTGAAGCACATGCTTTTTAAGTTAAGGAGCTCACACTTATAGCCTTTGCAGCGGGGCATGTTAAGGTGAGACGGGGTATAGAAGACGGGACCAGAGGTCCTACAGCTTGTTGGCATCTTTTGAAAAAATATGTATAAGTACTAAGCATAATATAAAGGCTTGTAAAATCATCACGGTGCGATTCTGACAACCACCATTATAGTTTGTTTCATCTTAAGTCCAGACGTAGCCGACGCTACGAGCTAAAGGAACGCAAATCACGCAGTGTCGAAAGCGCAAGACGTTGGGCTTTTTCGGTGAATGATTGGTTCAGCAATATAGAACACATACAAAAACATGATGGGCACCATGATGGTGTGCTTTTGACGCTGTCCGATTGGTTGGATCAGCTCATGAGCTGTGTCTGTGCTCGAGGTGAAATGAAGTATAGATAACATCAATCGGTAATTCTGTCAAACACTGGCAAAGTTCATAGTGAAGGATGAAACCAAACTTTCTGTGATTATATTTTGAAATTTTTAACAACAAATAGGAAGGCATAGAGGGCAACACTTACAAATTGTGCAAATCCATTATTAAAGGATTTGCAAGATGCAAACGCTGGGTGGCAATGTTATGAGCCGAAATCCGTTTTTACTGTCTGCAACTTCGAATGACGGGACACCTACGTCTGACAAGCACATCGAGCGGTGAAATTGGTTAGCCTGCACTTAATGCAAAACTGGTGCATCCTGATGTCTAAAGACAAAATGATAATTTAAAACCAAAGACAACCCTGTTCAATTTTAACATTAGAGGTTCTAAACACTTGGAATAGGCCTTATATTATGCATATTGAGATTCTTTGCTGAGCTTGTAATGTTTAATGCAAAAATAGTTTTACCTGTCACTACCGAGTGGTGCCACCATGCAAGGCAGTGTGTTTAGGCACTTGATTGCAGTTGTCCTCAACCATACTTGCATTTGGGACCATAGCATCAAGCAGTTCACAGGGCTTTGACCAGCCTCCTAAAAGTTGAAGAGCCTCATTGTGCATGTACCACTAATGCAAACAACTGTCACCCTGATTCTTGTTGCAGCTTTCGCCCGCTGCCCCCAGCAGCAGCAGCTGCAGTACGCGTTGCTGGGAAACGTGGGGCCGGCCATCGGCAAGACCTGCTCGGGAGGAAGCAGCACGACTTCTTCAGACAGCGACTACATCGAGACGCTCTCGCTGTGCAGCAGTGGTAGCAACGGCAGTGGCTCAGAATACGTGCGCTGCTGCGATGACTGCAAAGCTACCCCCGCATGCCCTGCCGTATCCTGCGCGCTCAAGCCACGCTCGGCCAAAGAGTACAATTCGGTTGATCGGTCGGGAGTTCGGCCGGAGGGAGAGGAAGAAAGATATGCCGCACACGTGCTTGCGTGCCACAGAGCCCACCATCATGCGCCCATTCATCTGACCCTACCCAAGGCGTCCTCTTCGTCCAGAGGTTCCCCTGCCAAGCAAGCCTTCACGTCGTCGTCCTCGGTCGGCTGCGGGTCAGCCTCCGACTTGGCCTCCTTGACTTAAGTCCATGGGAGTGCTGCCTAAGGGGAATGCAGAAAGCTCTAGTCTCTTCCAGACGAGGCTGCCATGACACACTGGCAAACAAACGTGTCTATGGTTGACAAAAAGAACAATCTGTTGCGTTCAAATCAAGTGTACAGGTTTCCATGGGCAAAAATGAACAAAACTGAGCTTTTTGTTTTCCTTCTCAATTTGCGATGGGCTACTGCTAGTTTTAATTTATCGTCGGAGCATTTATCTGAGCTGAAGCATCTATCCATTGCATTTTGGGAAGTTGTTGGCATTTCACCTGATTTGCTGTCATTCAGGACAGACCTCCTTTTTATAATTTTTTAAATGTCTCGATGAAAGAGTTTGTGCTGATGCAGTCACACTGGAGAGATGACAAAATGCGTGCCATCAGAAGTTAATTTGAGATCCGTTTATGACTCCGGATACCAAGTTTCCTGCATTCCTTCTTTGTGGCTTTTGGCTCGCTTCACCCTGGAGCTTTCAGATGAGCAAATTGGCTGCTGTGAGGACGCCGTGGTCAATATGAGTGGCATGCCTAGTTGTTAGCTTTGTAGATACACATACTTCATTGATTGTCATCCTGTTTTATTGTCAGAGACTAAAGGCAAGTCTCGCATGATTTCCTAGATGTACAAAGGGAGGGGAATTAATTTTAATGTTTGTACAGGTCACTCTATCGTGATGTTACTTCTTCCCACATGCGAGTCAGTGACACGAGGGGGGGAATAAGCTTTCTTTAGTGCCAGAGATACGTATGCGTCGTATAGCTGTATAAAAATGTTTCCTTTTTCATCGAAGTTTTGTGCAATATAGTTACATACAGCCAACATCTAAGAGAGGAAAGTAGCTTTTTGGTCTCACACCCACTAGCATTGTCTGTCTGGTACTTCCGAACACTAATAACAGTGGCGGACTTAAGGTATGCATACGGATTGTGACAAGTCAGAGTGTGGGTCTTCCTGTTTTGAAAGGGCCCTTTGAAGGTTCTGTTGTCGACGAGTGCAAATATACGGGTGCCACCCATGCACCTACTTGTGCACTCGAGACCTATAAGTATCATATCACGTCATATGGCATATCAATGCTCAAAGGTTGAATGGAAAAGGTAACACAAAGCAGATTAACACATTCTAGTCATTTACTAAGCAAATTACCTATTCTTCCAAAAATGTTCCAAATAGCCGTGAAAAAAAAAAAAAAATAATTTGATGCTTGAAACAGAGTATGAATTTTTCAGAGTTGGTTACTAAGGAGATGGAAGTTTGCACAGGGCCATTTTTGTTTTGCATTTTAGATTTCACTTTATATGGCATTGAATACTGACTCCAAGGTGCTATGTTCAATGTGAGCTGGACAACCCATAGAGTTTTAAGACTACTCCTTTAAATTCGCTCTGGACAACCAGGCAAGTAGCCAGGATTTTGTTTCGGGGGGGGGGGGGGCCGCCCATGACAAAATGCTGTATGAGGGGGAGGGGAGAGGAGGTCCCAGCAAACCGGAAAATTTCGGGGCGGAGCCCGAGCCCCGTGGGCCCTCCCCCTGGCTACGTGCCCGAGACAAACTCATGCAGCATGCAGGCACTGCTAAATCCAGTTTCTTCAGAAAGTATCACTCCCAAGGATAAGTAGGTAATGGGCTTCCGGCTGATTTCTGGTGACACTGAACATTACAGCGGTCCTCGTGCAAGCATGCATTTCAATGAAATGAAATTCTACGCCTAGACTCTAGAGACAGCTCAAGTAAACCATGATAGTTCATCTCTTGTGGGCATTGCCTCATTGTAAGATAATACATAAAAGTTTGTCCAGTATATGGCCAATAGCAGTGCTGGTACAAATACCAATATAGCATCCCGTTAATGTCAGTTCTTTCCCCTTCCCAATTTGTGTTAATAAGATATTCCTTTTGTTTTTGTCTTTCTGGCTACATGTAAATAGGCCTGTATAAAGGCACCTCTTTGGCAATTCAGGCAACTTCTGCCTGGTAGCCGAACTGTCTTTGCGGACGAGGTGTACCCAAGGCGTACATATGGGTTCCCGGTTTCTGTTTTCCACAGGAAAGTCGTTTCCAAAGATACAGTGTCGAGTGAGTCATTGTGCAGTAATGTGTATGTCGATTTCAGCATTTCCCCGAACAGCTGAGTTGGTGTAGACTATAGGCAAGCCTGTCTAGGAGTCACAATAAAAAATGACTGTACAACTTCCACTCTGTTCATATGGTCTTACTTTGCCTCATACCAAGTATAAGACAAGTACAACATGTTGGTTAAGTGCAGCGGTAGGTTAGTGCAAAGTGTTAAGGGCAGTTTGAAAGGAATTATTAGTTAAATAAAAACCTTAATTACAGTACCTGTAGGGTCAGTTTATGCCACCATTTCCCTTCTGCATTGTATTGATATGGACAATTAGACCTACTATGTTAGATTTCAAAATAGAAAAGCAAGTCAACAAATGACCACAATATTCACATTTAAAACAGCAGAGTCACGGATAGATATATTTCAATACCGAGCTGTACATTTAATACATGAGGCAAAGTATTCATTAATTTATCCCCTATGAATCTTGTTTGCAAAAGGGCATGAAAAACATTTGTCGTCATTAGCTTAAAACCCAGGTAAGTGTACACAATGAAATAGATAAATGACTGTGCATTCTCTTCTCAAATCCTTCCAAAAAATTAATGCTAAATGTGAAAAAAAAAAAAAATGTATGCCTGGCTATTTGATTGAGACAGTTTATAAAACAACAATTCCTTTCCTTGCAATCTGCAGTCTCTAGAAATAGTCCATTAGCAGTGAACTGAATGCAGTACATCCTTGAGATATGAGAAGTCCCCAATTACTTTTGGAGAATCACTCTGCTTGGGGATACATCGTCTTGGCTTACTAGCAGTCTGGATTTCTCAAAAATCAACCTCCACATCTGGTAAGGTTAAGCAAGGTCTCGGCAGCTTCTTATTGCCGCAAGTTTGTTTCACGCTGTTTTCAAAATTGGACGTTTCCCGCTCTTCTCTTCGCTTGCATTTGAGCAGAAAGAAAAAGGTGAATTGCTCAAGAAAGCTGGGAGAACTATGCAAGCTATATGTAGATTGCAAATAGAAATTCTGGAGGGGATGAACAAGCACACTATAGTTTCAATGAGAAGCATTTAGGAGGAAGGGAAGTGGCACAATTCTCATATTGCATGAAGTTTTTGAGGAAGTCTGCATTCACATGAACCAAAGATATATCTCAATAAATCCTCTCCGTTACATAATGCATTGCTTCTCTTTTAAAGATGACTTTCGGTAACATTTGAGACCAGATTCTGCACAATATGAATCTAAACTACGTATGTTGAGTTACGTAGGTTTAGGACCGGCTAATAGTGTAATACAGTGGTTCTCAAATAGTGGTCCGCGAAGGCATCCTAGGAGTCTGCGAAGCCCTGTCTCCCGGCAATAAAAGTTGTCTTTTATCAGATTAAGAATAAACATTTCAATTTTGGGGTAAGTTTTCTCGTGTATAGGTCAATAAGAGAAATCTACTTCGTATTAGCCCTTAGTTATATCCATTTATTAAATCACTATCATAATTTACCAATAACTTTTCCTTCCCCTCACCACCAATGGGGTCCTCCATCATCTCCGCCGATCCACAAGGGGTCCGCGAAACATCAGTGGTTGAGAAACACTGGACTAATACACGTATGAATGCATGCCACAATACCCTTTTTTAAAGTCATATGCCGACTGATAGAAGACCTGACAAACTGTACGACGTAACAACCAACATCGCGGAACGTGCAAGTAGCGCAAGCGGGGGTTCATATCACGAGCGAATGACATTTTAGCTAACAGCGGTTACGTGAGTGAGTCTACGTTTAGTGAATGATGTGAATCAGTGGGGTGCGTGTTAACCCACCCAACCCCCCCGTTCACGCCACTTCGCGGTGATAATCTGTGGCGGCTCATTGCAAAAATGTTAACCCGCCTGGCCCACCTGTACAAGCCGCTTCGCAGATGCCTAGTCCGCTAAAGTGTCTTTCAATGAAAAGTCGAGGGTGGGACTTAGTTCGCTATAACATCGTTCGACCAACTGAGTGTAGCTTCAACTTGTTCTCCTGCTGCACGAAGGCTCATGCAGCCGAGGTACAATCGAATGCACCGAGCTCGCACTTGTGTCTGCCACTGTGCAGCGATTCCACAGCCTCCCCCGGAGGGCAGACTTTCAAAAGGGGCCTATTGGGCCGGTTAGCACCATATTTTTGAAGAGCATGTAAATTTAGCGGCCATTTGAATTTGCACATTTGTTATTGAAGTAGCCAGTTCCTAAAGAACACAAATTTCATCACATGTTGGGCAATAAGCTGTCCCATTCCGGACAGTTTATTGCCCAACGAAAATTTTGAGCTATTTCATAGTTTATATTTATTTATTTGTGTACATGCGTATGTGCCTCTTCGTGCCAGCATCCAAAGCTTGAAATTACAATACAGATCAATATGCGCTTATGTGTCGTAGATTGTTTTACTGCATGCTTACTTGTCATCCAGGGGTTTGCATCATTTTGTGCACCCAAGTTTGAAATCGGGCGCTCAGTCAGGATCCTTGTCACTCGTAATTTATGCTGGCCATCTTGCCAACACCGATTGATTAGATCCAGATGAGAGTCTCCATTGCACGACGACATCGTTGGTGACAGGTTAAGTGTTTATGGGAAGCTGCTCCCACCCACGACCTATTGCTCCCACCTGATTCCACTTCAGCAGAGCAAACTCTGGAGAGAAAATTGCCTCCTCTCCAGCATTTGCTCTGCTAAAGTTGAAAGAGATGGCGGGTTGTCACTTCATTTACCCGTAATGAAATGTGCCCCGCACACTCTGTAATATATAAAGCATACTTGTCCAAGTCCGCCCGTCGGATGCAACGGAACCACAAGGCTGGGTTATTTAAAAATTCGACCTTGGCATAGTTTTTGTCGTCTGGCTGGTTTCTAAAATGATTGGTGCAGCCGAAGATCACACAATTCACCATTTTGCAAAGACATATGCCCAGTGGATCAGTAAATGATGCTAAACAAAGAGTCAAATCATGCTGACATTGATGCTGACTACAGAGACAAAGGTGATGCTGACCATACTGGACCTGCTTAACAGGAGGCTTAGGGTTGCCAACTCTTCACTGAAAAGAGTTGGGTCAAGGGTGCAAGGGAGGCAACGTTACTCTTAACTACTCAGTTGGAAAACTGCCACAGAGCCGGCTTTGAAAAAGTGGCTTCGATTCATACTCGAGAACCCAACTAATGGCGATCGCAATGCCGCCATTTCTCCCACAGCGGCCACTCCGGGTACTGCACGTCAGCACGCATCAATTCAGGTCGAGTCACGTAAGGGCTGGTGGCACCAACTCGCAGTGACGTTTCGCAGTAGCGATATAAATAACATTCGTGTTTTGACTAGTTGCGAAAGGGTGGCACTGTTATTGAATCTTGTTTGGCCTCGGAGGACGCAAGTGGTCCGGGTTTCAAGGGTTTCAAAGGGGTTTATACAAAGGGTGATGATCATAACAGGCGCCCGCCAAGATTTACAGCTTGACATTGCTCTTGCTTACTAAAGTGGTTAAGGCTTCGCAGCCAATGCTAGCCACTGCAGCATTGCTTCGTGCGATTCACACAAACTTTTTGTTTCGCAGCGTGGCGCACATTGTTGGGCGCGCGTTAGATCACATATAAAATTTCTAACTGGACGACGCAACCCAAATCCAGGACATATAGCTGTTTCGACAGGTACGATGCGGGATTCGGGACGCTTTATGGAAAGTCGAGATAGTTTTGCAAAATCCAGGACGGTTGGTAATGGAGGATCTGGCTGAACCATAGTTGAACAGCTTGAACGACCACCAGCCACGGCGCGCTCACAAAACCACCAAACTATTCGCCTCGAGACAGAACCATGTTGCCCCCATTTTGGCCGCATGGTGGACGACGCACAGCGGGGATACCGCTGTGCATCGTCTGCCGAGTCTGCGCACGTTCAGAAGCATGGATCTCGACGATGCAAGTTTGTTTCCGGCTGAGCTGAGCCCTCCTCATTAAACGCTCGTTGTTTTTTATGTTTCTTCCTACTAAAGGTTGTATTGTATCGTTTCAGATGCGTGGAAATTCAGCAAAGGGATTGTGCAAAAGTCAGATGCTTCCAGAATCTTAGTGTTGTAGTTTGAATGCAACCACTGGTCCCACATATTTTTGTCATCTTGCACAAACCATACCTTTCGTAAAACATTGAATGTTGATCAGAGCTGTGGTTTGATTCAAAAATTAATCCAACTGATCAAATCAATTGATAAATCCGTTAAGTTGATTTTTCCCATTTTAAACTTCACATTGCGAGACCTACAGAAATATGAACACGGGAAGCCTTTTAAAGTGAAGTAATTTTTAAGTTATTTAAACAGTATAATTCGTATAATTACCCTCGATGACAATCGCAGGCATGCTAAAGTGGTTTACCGTGCAAGCCTGTGTCCTAAAGCGGGCATCATTTTTTACTTTTTCTGACTTTCTCCAGCACAAGTATCCGATTGAACGCCGAAAAGAAAAATCGAAAATAAAGCATTTGCTTGAATAATCTGAAGGTTAATCAATGAACTGCCCAGTTATGATATGCATTAGGTGAAGGCGGAGAGTGATCGGAAAGTACTGTGGGAGTCACTAGCCCTCATCAGTACAAGTGTCGCTGTGGCCGATGCTGTCTGTGTCGTGGTGCGAGTCGTTTGTTGGAGTTGAAGAGTCTACTATGTTTCAATAGAGGTTATTTAGCCACAAATTTATAATATTAGCCTTTTAACATCCGCAGCCCTCACCGAAAGAAATGAAGCAGGTGAAACCACTACCGAGAAAAGTATCTAGTAACACGCACGCTACTGCATTGCTCGCTTACACCCGCTTGTTCTAATCGCGGCAGATTAATTAGAGCATTTTGTTTCACTTGTCCTGTCAAAGAACAGTTTCCGGATCGTAAAGCGAAGCAGGCACTCTCTCCTTATCGCAACGTAGTAGAATTGTTCAGACTCCGAAAAACCTACCGACACCACGGCACAGTAAAGGGAAACATTGGCTGCAGCGGAACTCAATTCACCGCATTCGGTGGGAGTTGGCACGACGAGGGCGCCACAGTATTTGGTGTCCCAGTAGACTTCCGGTAGTGTATTTATTTCTTCTTCAGTAACACACAGCGATCGGAAAATAAGATTTTCCTTTGGAGAGGTATCTGTAATAGGTTTGTAAGAACCTACGCGCTTCGTGGAACGTAGTACAAATAACAAAAGGATGTGTGACAAGAGGAAAAGAAGAGGAAACCGGAAGCGCGCAGGGGTCCGCCGATAGTGGGTGGCAGTGAGCTTGTTTGCAAACAAACATTGGTGAATAGCAAAGTGATTTCCGATACAGCACTTACTTTTGATAATGCTAAATATTTATATTACTCTACTGCAAAAGCTAAAAGTTGCAAAACGAAAATTCATTGAACCTGCGATTTCACAGCCCACAGTGCCCGCATTATGCTATCCGGGTCGGAATTCATTGTTTTCCTTAATTCCTACGTTGGTGAACCGATATATCTATTTTAAAAGAAACAAATATTTAACATCAATAATGCAGTGCACCCGGCGACGCTTCCGTCGTGGTGACCCATCCTTCTCAACGTCTGCCTAGAGCAGGCGAAGCATCCACACAAGCGATTATTGAAATTTAAGCCGCACGCTGGTAAGACAATTCGATCTTCACTGAAGCACCGAACGGTACCGTACCATTTTCGGCTAAAACTGTTTTCCCACCGATACAGTGTGACAAAATAAACGCAAGAACCTACACTATGGTGCCTGGAGCGCGTCTTGGACTGGTGTGTTTAGCATAGAGATCATATACTAAATCTAGAGGAAAAGGTCCGCCATTTTCCCATACATTCTGGCTGCCGCAAGCGGCGGACCATGCAGGCAGACCCTCTGGGTCCCAAACACGGTTACATCATCAGAGCAGTTTCGTGAACTTCAACAATCCACGAACTTACCGGTGGAAAAATACTCGCGTTCCTTTCGAAGGTTTCTTTTTGCATAGCGCGCAGATGTACGGCCTCGCGTTAACGCTAAACTAAACCATATACCCGGCTTCGCTGGTGGGGCGCGGCTGGGCGCGGTTGAGGAATACGAAACTGCGCAACCACCAGATTTCCGAGATTTCGACAGAAGGGAAGTTAATGCAGCGTAATGACTTTATTGCTTTTTATAAGCGTTAGAATAGCTCAGAATTTAGTTTACAACGTTAAATTATCACTGTTTATATTGCTGAGAGTTTACACTCTTCGCGTTTACCGCGTTTACCATGGCAACGTTGCTTTCTTTCTCTCGTGTTCTGTCGCTCTCTTTCGCGATCGTCCACTCGGGACCCAGGATGTCGGCGCACGGGATTTGCCACTCCTCCTCACCCACCTTTACCCCCCTGGTGTTTAGCGTCCTATCCCGCCCATACATCAAAAGTGGTCCCGATGTGGCAACAAATGACGCGAGTGTCATGCTGTTGCCTGTCGCGATCCTGGCGGTTGGCCGTAGAAATGCTGACAAAAAGCACGAGCGAAGGCGAGTGTCGCTGTCGTCACGGCGTCCCTTTACGTCCCTTTAGGCGTCCCAACTTCCGGCTGCACTAGATTCCGTGAACTGTCACAGTGGAAAGCGACCTGCAGCAGAACAGGCATCTGCTACATACACCATAACTGTTGAGACGCCACCAGGGTCGCGACCAGCGACAGCATGACACTTCTATGACGTCATCAGGCGGAAATCGAGGGACCACTTTTTTGGCCGCGGTAAACACACCAGTCAAAGACGCGATCCAGGCACCATACCTACACTAGAGTATTCCAGGGACTCTACCTACACCATCTCGCGCACAAACGCGGAAAGCTTATGAGGCGGCCATGTTCTTTTTTTTGCTTTGATGATGATGATGATGTTTGCGCGATAGTAGCGCCACTTGTGTCGATCATGGGACCAATAGTCAACCTGCGCGAACCGCCTAATTTCAGTTTAATCATTTTTTTACCTTCCCAAGTAGCTTTACATGTTTTATATTATAATTTTAAATGCGGTATGTATCAGTTTATATTCAACAAGCGTTTGAACGTTTGGCGAAGTGTTGAGCGAGAATGCATACGCAGCAAGGCAACAATGCAACGGCTCTTTTCGAAATTCACGGGCTGATCCATATCCAAAACATTTGCAAGATTCGTGTGATAAAAGAAGTGTAGTCGCGCAGTCTTCGAGCTTGTTCTTCCGGTGTTTCGGAGTTTATTCTGTTTATGACATAAAATTAGTGTACCCGCTTTTCGTATGTGAAGTCTATATACAGTTTTTTTTACTGCTGCAGCTGTTCAGAGAAGTCTGGAAGCTTTTGCGCGCTCATTTGGACGGTGAAAGGTGAGCTTGGCTGGAGAGGTTTTTTTCACCTCAACAGTCTGAGGGGTTTCGAGTCAAGCGATGATCATTTGGGGGCAGTTCTTCGATGCCTATCGCACAAAAGTTTGTCCTACCACTGTAAAGCCTCCGTTTTACTGCGATCACGCTCTTCAGCTACCGCTGTGCACTGGACGCCAGCAAGACCTGCGACAGACAATTTGTGTCACTACGCAATTGCATAGCCGTCACAGAAGTATGTTTATTTAAAATCTTGATATTTATGGGCTTAAAATGAAAACATATAGCTAGATATCAGAGTGCAGCACTCTACAATGTGAACATTACATACAGCATACCGGAATGACTACAGTGCATAATTGTAGAACCTGCACCATGAATTCAAACAGTACAGAGGCATTTGTTCTATGTGTGTGTGTGTGTGTGGGGGGGGGGGGTTTCGGGGCTGGGCTGGGGCTGGGGCTGGGGCTCAAGTGAAGGTGGGTGCAACTGCTAGATCGGGAATCACGGGGTATAAGCGCCATTTAATTGCTAAATTTTGCTGGGAGTCTATGGGGCAGAGGGTAGTTTCATTTCCTAACTCAGGTCATAACAGCCCACTAATGTGCTTGAATAATTTCCTTAAGGTATAAATGATTATTTTTCCACCGCCACCAGTTTTGTTGCGATAGGTAACACGAAAAATGATAAATTCTGTTATCTTGGACGTTGCTGCTTGTCTGGCAACCCTGCTTTCTCCTCGACGTTTGCAATTCCCAGAGTGAGAAGGAAGCGAGAAAGGCTGCGCCAAGGCCTTCGTTGCTTGCAATGGGAGGCGAGAGGAGGAAAGGCGCATAGAGCAACAGAGTTGCAACAGAGCGGGCGTCTGCTCTCGTGCAGGCAACATTGGCGCATATCCTTTCCCAATCCTCTCCCTCGGGTGCCGCGATTAAATTGCAAACACTCTCCAGGTTTCGAGTTGCACCCACCCTCACTTGAGCCTCCCTAGTTCTACGCTGTGTCTAGAGTGCCGTCCGACGGCACTCTTGCGGAGCGTTTAAGTTAGAGGTCTAAACGGGCCGATATCTAGAAGCCCGGCCCATTGTCTCTTATGCCCGTGACCCGCTATCTATTTCCGACAGCCGGCCCGGTCCGGCACAATGCTAATTTTCGCGGGCCCACAGAGACCGCCCTATTAGCTCAGTATGAATAGCTTACAAATTGCGTGGCATGACAGCTCCCTTGTCACTGCTACACATATGTTGATTACGGTAACCGATAGTCAATGCTGTAAGCATCTTGTTTTTCTTTTTTTTCTGCTATTATTAGTCTGACAAATCTGCGGGAAAGGACGGAAAAACAAAAATGACAAGCAGCAGTAAACAAAACCATCTGTCAAAGTTAAGAAATAATGGAAACTTTACGACAGGTTTGGACAAAAGGCAAAGTTCTGAATTGACCACTCCCGGTGCATACTAACCCCCCAAAAAGATTATAGAAAAAAAAATTATTGCTGTTTCTTGGGGTGGTCTGCGAGAAATTGTTTAGGAGAAGCACTCCTCGGGAGAACTCTGCACCCATATTCTGGACACACACATTTGTACATACAGATGGTATCGCCAGTGAGGGTGTGCATTATGTAGGCACGTATGTGTGCATGTGGATGGGGAGAAGCGATAGTACAAGGGCGGTGCCGCGAGTGCTTTGGAAGAGCATTCGCTCCACACACCGAACGTACAAAAACATAAACACACACACACACATGCTTTCAGCATTTGGGTCTCCCCAGCTGTGGTCCCTCCCCCAACCCCCTGAGCAAACTTCCAAAAAAACATAGCTGTTATAAAAAGAAAGTAATGACTGGCTTGGTTTGTTTCAGCCCCCCTTGTAAATTTAAACGCAAGGCCCGTACCCGGCCCAGGCCCTTCATAAATGTAGCCGAGAAGCCCGGCCCACGGGGCCGGGCCAGCACGTGGCCTGCGGGCTGGATCATACCCGTGCAGATATCTAGTTCAAGTACCGTCCGAAAGTGCTAAGCCCAAGTCACGCTTTTCTGACATGTTTTTTCAGCCGTTCGCCGACAATTTGTTTTAACATAAAGCGCGAGCAAGACAAACGCTACAGAAGTGAGCAGCATGCTTTCATATGTATGTTTATGCCTGCACGTTGCAGGTGCGTGATCTTTTAAAGTTTGCCGAAGTGGCACTCTCTCGAATGTTGTGATTGTGATTTAAAATTAATTTTTGTTTAAATATCATTACGCTATTGAAACAAGTCAGGGATGTCATTTTTTGGTTTTCGGATATCAGTTGTTATAAAGAAAGCTTTATGAAATCTGAGTATACATATATCTAGCAAGTTTAACACTAAAAAGGTACAGCAAAAGTAGGCATACTAATTTGGCCACAAAGGGCCAAAAGCAAGACATTCTTCACTAAAGACGGCATTTGCTCAGTAGGACGCCACTCGAATGCGGGCGTAAAGTGCCGTCGGACGGCACTTGAACGCTCCACATGAGTGCCATCGAATGGCACTCCAGACACTGTGTTGATTCAATGGAACTGCCCTCCCCCCTTGCAAAGGCCATCACAAGTATAAACAGAAAAATATTGGTTGTATTCCCGAGTTCGGCCTATAAAATGGAAAACGGTGTTTGTCACTCGGTGCTCACTGACAATGTGCATTATCAATGTCTTCGTTTGTATGTTCACTCTTACTGTATGTCTCCTTTCAACACCTACCTTGCCTGCACTGGATGGCTAAATGGGATGGAGAGCAAAACTTTCTGCTCCAGCTTAGTAGTCTCGGCTTGGTGTGGAACCCATGTTGTGAAAAAGACAACACTGCCCAGAGACAGCAGACAGCCAGAAGTAACAGATGGACCAAGCGCTGACCTTATTGAATAGAGGAGAAAGTGTTCTTTCTATGTGTCCCTTGGCACTGTTATCCTTTCCAGTTATTCCATCCCAGATAGCTCATGTGCATACCCTTCTACAGGTTGATTATACACATGTAAAGGTGCTCACAACACTAGGCAACAATGTTAGAAACTTCAAAGTTCCTGCACTCAATGAATGTCCAGCGAATCTCTTGTGTCGAATTCCAGGGTTTTCCGGTGTTCGGAGCAGCCCCGAGAAAGCGACCCGGGATGGCGGCCAGCCGAGAAAGGCGGGCCATGGCCGGCAGCCGCATGGCCCAGTTGCTGAACGCCGAGGAAGACCAGGACGACTTCTACAAGACGACGTACGGCGGCTTCCAGGACGATGAGGACGACGTCGAGTACGAGACCGAGAATGACGAGAGCGACGTGGTCGACTCGGACTTTGACATCGACGAGCAGGACGAACCGGTCTCAGATCAGGAGGGGGACGAGGCCTCGGGAACGCGCAAGCGGCGCGTGGTTACCAAGGCTTACGTGGAACCCCTGAAAGAGAAAAAGAAAAAAAAGGCAGAAAAAACGGTACTTTGATTTTGTTCTCGTTTCTAGTGCCGACTTCTACATTCTTTAGAAGACTTTGCATTCACGTCCTGGCTAACTATATATTTTTATAACTTTTGTGGGCTGCACTTTGAAAGTTGGCGGGCCACCCCTTGTTTTCACCCAATTTGCTTTCCATTTTAAGTAGGCTATCTCTCGAGATATTGCAGCACGCCGTTTCTGAATTCTTGCCATAAGCCTCGGAACCTTGCAGTACCTTTCTCTGTGGAAGCCTCCTGGTTTTGTGACAGTAATTTGCTTTACCACACTTGGCTGTCTTTTTGCCTGCAAGCAACCAGAGGATGAAATTTGGACTCTGTTCCAATAAATGTGCAAAGTATCTTATATGCACAGCCCTGTTTGTCTCTTTATGCGTGAAGAGGCATAAGTGAGCAGTAAAAATAAATATCTCATTAGTTTTGAACTAAGCTCTTGTCACGTATGGATGCAAGCCACACATATTGGCCTTAGTTTATGGCCTCATGGTTGTGGCTTCGATATAAAAGGAACCGTACATTCCCAGCAAAAAATAATGAGTACATTAATGTAATTACAGTGCAGGAAAAATATCCTTTCATGAGATGGGGTTCAGCAACACCTATTTGTAGTTGCCTATACTGTTCTTGGAGGTTCCCAGGATTGCAGCTAGTTATACTAGATTTGCAGATTTATTTGATAGTGTTTCTCTTATGTCAGTTGAAATACACTGCAGTGGTTTTTTCCCACAGTTTGTGAAAGTCAACCCATTTCTGTCTTTACAGAAAGCAGAAAAGCCTCCCAAGAAGCCCAAACGCGCTTCAGAGGAGCATCTGGAATCATCAGCTGACGGAACGTCATCCACCCCATCGGTAGAGCGCAAATCCGTGCGCCGTTCAACACAAGCCAAGAGTCGCGAGGCCGAACTCCGCCGCCAAGAACAAGAGGAGCAGCGGCGGCAGCGTTACACACGCAAGCCGGACAGCGAACCCTACTATCACCCGACCCAGGAACAACTCCTCGAGGAGGCCAAGATCACAGAGCAGGAGAACTTGCGCTCCCTCGAGTCTTACCAGCGCCTAGAGCTTGAGAAGAAGAAAGCCAAGATTGTGAAGAACGCCCACCGAGGCCCCACGATTCGCTACCACTCCATCTCCATGCCCCTCATTGAAGAAGTGGAAACGCAGTCGGGGGGTCCCTCGCCACGGTGCTCGCGCAACTTCATCACATTTCCAGATGACGCCACTCTTCGGGAGAACTTTCCGAATGCGAAGCCCAAGGCTGCGAGTCGCAGCGTGTGCCCAATCACGCGGCTGCCTGCCCGCTACTTTGATCCCGTGACACTGATTCCTTACGCCAACCTGCAGGCTTTCAGGGTACTGAGGGAGGCATACTATGCTCAGCTGGAGCAGAAGGGAGACACCAGGCAGCCGGAAGTGGCCGCCTGGGTGGAATGGAGAAGGCGTAGCAGGGCGCAGAGGGCAGCACTCGCCAACAAGGCTTCTTGAAAGCATGGTCGCCGCAAGATAAGCTATCTGGTGGGGCTGCTGTTCGAAGCTCGCAGCCAGAATGGTGACGAAGACTCGGGGTGACTTCGCTCTTAGGTTTTTTAGGCTGTTCATACACTAATCAGAAACTTGAAGAAAAGTTTCATCTCGGTAAGATGGCAGTTTCGGATGACCATCTTCTCCTTCTCAGCAGTGAAATGCTGCCCATAGTTGAAGTGCAAAGGCAAGGTAGGTACAACTTGGAACCAACTGTGTGCATCATCTGTGCACTTTACTTCAAGTTCTGGATGTCACCACATACAATGTGCATACTCTCTAAACAGCTGTAAATCATTTCGTTTTCTTTCTCTTTTGTACAAAAAAAAAAAAAAATTGGAACAAAACATTATTTTGTTTTTTTTCTCAGACCTGGGGGCGTATCTTGTGTGAACAATATTTTATCATACCAAAATAATCTTTTAAACTGTTCTGGACATAAGTGCCCGGTAGCAGTACTTAGCAGTTGGCACTATCCTCGAAATTTTTGCGAGATTTCCCATTGTGATCTGTTCAGGCGTGGTTGGACAGATCACGACGGTAAGAAGCTTCCCCACTGGCTACGCCCCTGCTTCTTATTGTGCACTGGTGCCCTTCAGAGAAGCTGCGCCTGCTAAGTTGACGTCCAAGTTCTGCGTACGTCACTTCGCCGTAGCGCAGTCTCGTGTGAAGTGGTAAACCAATCCTCCGAGGCGGAATAGTGGACTACCCCGGGATGTTCACCGTAAACAACTTTATTTTCGTGGGCTCAATATTTTGCGAAGTGTGTGTTTTTCCCCCCTCTTTCGTGACATCAATGTGGGAAATGTCCCATAATGCAAGGCGCGGTTACGCCGACGGCAACGCCGCTCAAGCCGGAAAGGGTGCCTAAGAGCTGCGCTCTAAAAGTGCATAGGGTTTATTCAAGCTGTAATAGCATTCAGATGACAGAAATGCAGTTTGTTTCTAATGCACACTTTGTTACTAATCCAGTATGTGTTCTTTGTTCGATAACTCCATGCTTCATTCTTGTCTGTTTTGATTGTTTGATTTGGCATGTATTAGCATCCTTTTGGTGCTTTGTCAAGCTGATTCACTCTGTGTGCTTCATAGCATTGACTATACCCGTAAATATGTGCCCTATGAAAGCAGTCTGCAACGTCAACACATATTATACATGTGCATTGGGCTATTTTAGCGCAGTGTTCGCTCTGACATATTTTTGTACATCCGGTTGAAAAACGTTCCATACTTTTTATTATGTCGCAAGACTAAGCAAAATTTGCTCTTATAATCGAGCGCGAAGAGGAAACGCATTTGTGTTTTCTCATAGGAATGCATTACCGGGTCAAATTTAAACTGTTTGCTTTCTGCTTCAAAATGCAACAGCACACTAGCGCCACCTGGACCTCTAGCGTTTACTGTAATAACTCTACGATTCGAACCACGCTACACATGTTTCGTGTGTTCCGCAATTATATCAGTCGTTTTTTAATGTTTTCCGCGTCTATTGGCTTCTTAAAGTTCTGTTATGCTTTGCAATTGACTGGGCAACTTTGCTGTGGCAGATCTCTGCGAAATAAAAGCTGCCGCAGCCGTCAAGTGCGAGCAGTATCACCAGCTTGTCGATTGAAAGATGCACACATCCGACCCCTCCGGACAGCGAAGATACTTGATCGAAGGAATCAAACTTGAGTTCTTATGCAAATAAAAATTGATAGAAAGATTAATTAATATTCGCCTTAATATAACTTCTTATTTCAGCCTGAGCGGAAGTTTTCATAACACGACCAACTTGTACTGCATAAAATGCGTATTACATTAAATAGTAGTTATTGTCGTTATTTTTTTAATCTTTGAGGAGAATGAATTGCTGACGTCAATTTTTGTGTGCATGCGAACTTGTGAAAAGACGCTCGTTTATGTGAAAATTCCTGAACAAACTCCAACAAAAAAACTAAAAATTATATATGAAGGACGGTTTATGTCAGCTGCTAAAACGAATGGGAATGAAATACGCTAATGTATACGACCCACCCGCATGCCCTACCTCGCATATTATCGAGCCGTTCGTCACCTTCCAGCGGTCGCGTTTCATTTGCGTTTCCCACATCTTTCTCAGCACCTTGTCACTGGGAAAAGGGACAAGCCGATTTCATTTCTTGGATGATCCCTTGCACAGTTGAACACAGCACCACGGCATGTCTTGCTGAACAGAGCTCTCGGTCTTTTACTCCGAGTGCATCACACACGGCTGCTGTTGCTGCCGCCGATACGGAGAATAGCCACAATATGGCGGCGCCGTGGCGCGAGCCTGGTCAAAGCAGGGGGGTAAAGGTGGGTGAGGAGGAGTGGCAAATCCCGTGCGCCGACACCCGGGGTCCCGAGTGAAAGATCGCGAAAGACAGCGACAGAACACGAGAGAAAGAAAGCAAAGTTGCCAGCTGAAGGACGACAGTCGCAATGGTAAACGCGAAGACTGAAAACTCTCAGCAATATCAACAGTGATTCTAACGCTTATAAAAAGCATTATAGGCTCCTTGCACATGACGTCATTTCCGATGCCCTCCAGAGAAAAGGGGAAGAAGGAGCTCCCCTCTTATCAGGATCCTCCTTTCTGCCTCCCGGATTTGTACAGGCGTCGCTATTCTCCCCCCAGAAGATTAGAGAAGATTAACCTGTCACTCAAAATTCTTACAAAAGCAGTTTCCCTCTCCTCCTTTTCCTTGGTGTTCAAAAGTATGCGATGTGACGTCAGTGCAAGGAGCCTATAGTCTTTACGCTGCATTAACTTCCCTTCTGTCCAAATCTCGGAAATCTGGCAGTTGCGCGGTTTCGTATTCCTCAACCGCGCCCACCGGCGAAGCCGGGTATTTGGTTTAGTTTAGCGTTGACGCGAGGCCGTACGTCTGCGCGCTATTCAAAAGAAAGCTTCGAAAGGAACGCGAATATCTTTCCACCGGTAAGTTCGTGGATTGTTGAAGTTCATGACACTGCTCTGTGATATATTTGTTAAATCGAAGGCAGTTGGTAGCCATGTGGGACCCCGAGGGTCTGCCTGCATGCTCCGCCGCTTGCGGCAGCCAGAATGCTTGGGAAAATGGCGGACCTTTTCCTCTAGAGTTAGTATGTACGATCTCTATGGTTCAAAGGTGTCTCCATCCTGTTATGGTGTACTAGAACTGGGCAGTGTGTCGTCCGCGCCGAGAAGCAACGGAGGGAGGAGGTCGGCGCAGCGATGACGGCGCGCAAGAACGCCAGGGGGCGCTGCGGGTAACAGGCGTGCTCCTTCCCGCTCGGATTGCCGTGTGGTCAGGGGTGGGCAAGATACTTCGAAATTGTATCTTCGATACCGATACTCGATACCCTCGAAAATTGTATTTGAGATACCGATACAAGATACAGATGTAAAACTAATCTTCGATACAGATACTGAATACTGTATTTTAGATACCTCGATACATCGCTAAAACCTCATCCGAAGTACTTTAAAATGAGTGTATCTTATTGCTTTAGATTAATTAACAAAGTTATTAGTTGAATTCTTGTGTTTGTTATATTGCGTCTTTTTTTCAAACGTTTACACAAACGTACAAACCTCCGTAAAAGTATTGCAGCCAAGAGAGCAGCGAGGTATAAAGATACACGCTATTTCAAATCCACAGAATCTACCAAACCAAAACGTTCTATCAATAATTGAGTTTTAGTCTCCGCAAGGTTTTTTCAGAAACACGGACTATGTGGAGTTAACGAGTTATAGTAGATCGTGTTTTCAGGGAAAGATATTTGTATTGGGAGCTCGCGCTGCCACATCGAAGCATGCTCTGAAGCGCGCGCATGGAGTGGTATCGATCCAATGAAAACGATATACTGAAACTCCCTACTGTCGCTGTCGGGGGCTGAAGCTCGAAAAACAAATACAGGCGTTGAAAGAATCAGGAGAGCGTGTTGGTTAAACATTCATGAGGAGGATTTAGAACGCAAGTAAGAAGAAGGGACACACAGTAATATGAGACAGACATGGCAGTCGGTGTCTGTCTCGTTTTCATATTAGTCCCTTGAGTTTACTTGCGTTCTGAATCCTCAAGAAATGACAGACACTTTTAGATAGACGTACAAGTAGGCAGCAATTTAGCACCATGTTTTGCGTCTTTTCGTTCTGGTCGCTTTATTGTAATATTGTCGCGCAAGAGCTTGCTGCCGTTTTTGCCGCCCTGGCGGTTGAAAAACCCTTCGGTCACGATGGCACCCGTGGGACCGCAGCCTTAAGCAGAAGCATTAGCTCAAAACGCCGGTCTGAAAGTCCGCCACGATGCGGGCGTAAGATTAGCGACGCGAAGGAGAACAGCCGTTCTACAGGAGCCGAGGAGCACGTTGGGGTGTTGTATCTAATGAAGGCGCTTCTCAGAGAAGGGTATGAGCGGAGCATATCGAATTCAACTCGAGGATCTTGCAGGTAGCTCAGGAACTCAAGTTTGACTTGATCTTCCTGACAACTGGGGCTCGTGCCGCAGTGGGCTTCAAAAGAAAAGAATGCATCAGCCGATACGTCAGAGGCTGCAGAGGTTGATGGCGCGCACGCCAAAGGACGCGTGGTGTGCTTGGTTGCATTTACAAAGTCAATTACAGCTTTTTCTGTGAGTTGCTGGCCATGCTCGCGGACATCTTGAGGTTCTCGTGACAACCACCGCAACTTAAAGTAAGGGTGAAGAACAGCAGCAACAGTCGCTTCATTTGCACTTGGTTTCATTCGCAGAAGCTCGTCAAATCTGCGAATGAACACAGATGTAACCGCATCCAAAAGTGGTCTGCAGTAGACGAAGTCCATACCAGCCTTCTCCTGAAGCTTTGATTTTACGGTAAAAAGCGTTGGTAGCAGCTCCCCGAAGAAGCAATCGGACTGCGCTTGGAGTCGCGTCAGAGCGGAGGGGATGGGCTGCAGGATCTCACAGTACTCGGCAATAAATGCTAAGTCTCTTTCTTGGAATGTCTGCAGATTTAGTCCATCGCAGACATCTCGCAGTTTATCCTTCGAGCGAAGGAGGTCTTTCATGCTGTCATACAATGAATTCCAGCGTGTTAAACATGGCGTCTTCAGAGTATGCCCTAGGATGTCCACAATAACTTCAGACGACTTGGGTCCTCGAACGCAGTTCCATAGAGCCGAACACTTTGACATGACCGATGTGTTAGCACGTTCAAAGGACGGTGTCGACAAGGCTGCCTTCGTATCTGAAGTTGCCACAAGACTCAGCGTGTGACATGCGCATCGAAGATGACGAGGCAAGTTGATTTCAGCATCGTCCAGGTTGTCGGGTTCGACCATAATTTCAAAGGACAAGTCGGCGACAACATCATCTGCCAGTTAAAAAAGGAACACATTTAGCCGAAATACTTAAAAGAGCACTCAAGATTACATGTTTGGAAACATTTTGCGGTGAATAACACATATTCATAGAAACTAAAAGAAAAACAGTTGTGCAATAATCAAAAACACTCTCGTTTGCATTAGCTCCAGTGGCTTCATCTTCAATTATTTGTATTGCGTATCAAAAGAAAAATTATATGTATCACAAAAATTAACCAAGTCAGCTGCACTAGACAAGAGGAAAATTAGAATCGGTGCATAACATGACGGATATTTTTCGCACTTCTTGCATTTGTAGTCGCACGTTACCCACTTGGGTTTAGGTTATTGAGACAGGCGTAAATCAGTCCTTAAAAAATCTGAAAAAATGTTTGATAATAAGTACAGCATTACCCTTACCCTGGTCAGTAATCTCAGAACAAAGGCCGAACTCCCTGAAGGCTTTGGCGAAGTTGCTGGCGTTGTCTGTGACCGTGGCTACGACCTTCTCCCGCGAGATGTCGAAGGACTGCCTAATGTCTTCCAGCATTTCTGCTATCCTGTCGTACGTGTGGCTTCCAGGAAACCTCCTGCAGGCCAGTGCAGCGACCTCCGAGAAAGGGTGTCAGCATCGATCTAAATAAATATACAAATAATATCATTCATTAGTTACTTAATCATGATTTTCCACAACTTCTACTTTTTAATACAGAATATGTTATAGGAATGGCCTCAGGCACTTCCGGCGACGCCTTCTAGGTAACGGAGGTGCGGAACACGAAAATTGAATATAAAAGACACCGGCAGCGCTCCTATACGAACCAGCGTCCCTCAGATTATGAATCCGATGTCTTAAACACTGAACTACTAAGGACTTTTTTACGAATCTCTGACCCTCATACTGTGAATCCGATGTCTTAACCACTGTAATACCGCTCTATGAGGAAACCATATGCTTTGATTCACCTTATACGTGGGCGAAGCATAAAATCTACGTGACCTACGCGTTCCACTCCCGCTCGAGCGCTACTTTTGGCAGGGCTTTCTTCCGGAGACGCTGTTTCCAGCAAGCTGATGGAAGCTCCCCAAAATAATGCGTACACATTCTGTGTTACCACTGCCTTTGCCACGGTAGTGAAGGAAAGGGACACATTTTGTTTTATTCAAAACACAAAGCGCTTACCCAATGAACCGTGACACCCATGAAGCTACGATGGTGAGTGGACCAGATGTCAGCGGTGGTTGCAACATAGCTTTGACCAGACAACTTCTCTCGCGCGTCATCCAGAAACTTTTCCCATTCCTCATCAATTCGCCGACCTAGGGAGCGTCGCGACACCACACTAGTCCCTGGGCGCAAGCCTAAAATAGAAAAAGAGACAATGTAGTACAATTATAATGCAGTCTGATTTCGCATAGAATTGAAAGCTCACCTGTTACAAGCTGTATGAAGCCTGGCTCTTCGACTGTCGATAATGAATGCAACCCATCCACAACGAACTTGACGATCAGATTGTCTACTTTAGGCTGAGTCAGGTGACTCCCGGGAGAGCAAAACAGTTTCGTTTGGCGCATTTTGTCAGCAGGGGCGTCGGCCTTTCTCTTGACTGCTTGTTTTCTCCACCCTTCTTTGTACTCATCGAACCTTCTTAGCTCTTGTGGATGCACGCGCTGAAACAAAATAAGTATCGATTAATTATATTGCCGCCACACAAGTAATATCACACAAAGCGTACTTCCGTAAGCTATGCAAATGCACCGTTTTGATACATAAGACAGCACTGAAAAAATAGATACATATAGATACACTCTGTTCGACTCAATGCATTTCTTGGCATGTTACAAGCAAACAAAAAATCTAATTTATGTTGATTCTGCACCTACCTTTAAGTGAAGCTTGAAATTCGAGGTTGAGGAGTAGGCGCCACAGATGGTCGCTTTACAAAACGAACAGGCAGCCTTTACTCTGTCGTCCCTAGATGAAATCACGGTAAAATACTTCCCGTCCAAGATGGCACAGCGAGGAGTATTGTCGTTGTCTGCCATTGCTAGCCCGTCGACGCGGCGGAACAAATAACATTCAACTCCAAGACTGGGACTGCGAAGTGCGCACCATACAGTCGGAAATATCAAGTGAAGTTCCGCGAAAAAGAAAACCAGGGACAGAGCTCAGCCTGGCCGCCTAGCGTTTTGCAGACGGCGCCCTCCTGTCTGGCTCCTGTAGTGCTCTGGGCGGCCGTGCAACCCGGGTTTGCTATTGGGGAGGAGGACAGACCGTGACGCCCCAAGCGGTTAACCTAACAACTACACGGATGGGGACAACAAATACAATGACGCAGCATTCGGCCGACATAACCGAACGCGGCGTCAGCGTTCGGCTGGAGTTCGTGTTCTCCGGCGAGGGGGAGGAGGGGCTCTTTTGTTTCCACTCGGCCTGCATGAACAATGCAGCATGCACGATCCCAGCTCAGCACAAAAGCCGAAGTGGGTCAAGCTCGCATTCTCTGAGGATAGATCCGGCACTTAACGTTGCTTCGTCGATTGTTAGTATTTTTTACATTAAACTGCGCCCCGCGCTCTATTGTAGAAGATGACATGGCCATGCCCATAAGGCCTGTCGGCATGTGCACAGGCCTTGTGTTGAGTAAACACCAAGCGTGGGGAAAACAAACGGTCCAGAGCGCCCCCTATAGTTCGATCTCCTGCCCAATAGACACACAAAAAAAGGACAATGCCCGTGCAGAGATTGCGAAACCGCTCGACTTTCTTTCGATCGTGTTTCTTTGTTTGTTGTTTTAGCCGCGGACACAAGATTTGTTTACTTGATGTTGTCTTTTCGGAGGCCTTCTATGCTCTAGTTTCCCCTGAACAAGAGTGAAAGAAAACGCAGCTTCGATTTAGAAGCGCACTTTTGCAAGTATCGGGTATTTTTACAATACACGATACTTTCAAAAAGTATCTTCGATACCGATACTTCGATGCATGTTTTTCTGGCAAGTGATACCAGATACAAGATACTCAACTGTATCGAAAGATAGTATCGAAGATACATGTATCTTCGATACTGCCCAGCTCTGCGTGTGGTCGTACTGCTTGTGATCGCGTGGTTCGCGTCGTCGCCTTGTTTTGCTGTAGTTTTTTCTTTTTTAATGGTTGAGTGAAATGGATTGTGATCGGCGCCGTTCAGTGGGATGTAGACAACGCGTGCAATGACGGAAGAACGGCGGGACAACAGAGACGGGACGTGTTTTGTGTCGGGGCAGTGATTTCCCTACACCCCTCTACGGGGGTGTACTCCCCCCTTGTTTTTCCGAAAGCAACCCTTTAATTCGCAACGACTCTTATATTCTCAATGCCCCCCGAACACCCCCTCCCTAACCTCAATTCCTGGGGCCCGTGCCGGGTTGCAACAGTGGCTACCGGTCCTGCAAAGAAGACCGTTCCCTTTTTCGTGCCCCTCTCGAGTTCGGTCGGCGTCAGTCGTCGTCCCGCAACATTAAAAGTAGTGACAGAGAGACTCTGCTTCATGTAATGCAGGCAGTCATGACAGTCGTCCTCTACATTTTTTTTTTCGGACTTTTCGCACTCTAAAGTATCTGCTAAATCGGTTTTATAGGCACTGGTTTGGACACACCGAAGGGTCCTGTGCACGCTGACTGCATCAGAAAGGCTTGGAGAAGTGACTGTGAAAATGTGACGTTAAAGGTTATGGCCTCACATCAGCAAATTTTTTTTTTCCTAACAGCTTTAAAAAGATGAGGGTTGGCCCAGCACTCCGTCTCTTCAATCAGAAGGTGCTAAAAGGCCTCTTTTTTTTTTTTTTTTTTTTTTTTTTTTTTTTACCGCAAGAAAATTGAAGGGCCTTATGGCCCAGCGGAAGATACTGAGTCATTTATCCTGAAGATGTCGAAGCTCATCAAGATCATGACCTCACGTTAAAGAATGTAGAGCAGGGGGGGTCTCAAAGAGGCGGCCCGCGACTGTTTGGGATGCGGCCCGCAAGCCTCCCGCGGATTCGAACCTCAATTCCCATGCCTCGAGCGCCATTAAATATAGTTTTATATTTTCGATTCATTTTCGACCGAAAAAGCTCTGCAGCCTGCAGCCTCTGCTCATATAACATGTACACACATTTTATACTAATCTGTTGTGTGTGTGTGTGTGTTTGTGTGTGTGTGTGTGTGTTTTTGACGGAGTATTTCTTTTGTTTAAATATTTGCTTCTTGGCCTTTTCTCATGTAAATTAACCGGAACGGCACTTCCACTAATAGGCCACAAGTGCGAGATCTTTGCTCACAGAGGCACATCGGCTGCACGAACTGTTGCTTAGCAGAAGCAACTGCCGAAGATAAAGCTATGAGCTCGGGCTTCTAGCTGACAAAAAAAAAAAAACATTTAAAATGCAAGTATTTTCTCCCTTGGAAAGAAAAGAACTGCCATATGAAGATATTCTTTTTATGCCCGTTGAGCCTAGTGAGTTATGCGACGGGTCAAGGACGGTGTGCTTGTTCTCGATTTAATGAAAACTGCCAGTACGTTGGTGTCTTATAACATCAGGAGTTGTCCCAAAGTAGTTGTATATGCAAATGAAAGCTAAAGATGGCAAAACGTTGGAGCTTACAAAAAGCGGAAAGCATAAGGTTCCTTCTCTAGAAATTCTCTGGGGTGTTACTGTTACAGTTGACGTTTGCAGCGTGAAACAACACCGCTGATTGTTTGTTTATATTTTTATTACAGAATAGCAAAACATTGCCCCGAAAAAACGGGAGCCAACGAAGAGGGGGGGGGGGGGGGGGGGGGGTTCTGCGTTGGCCCCTTGCCCTTTCGGGGGAGAGCAATCTGGGCCTCACACTAGAATGAGTTTGAGACCCCTGATGTAGAGGTACAAAACGCCACAGGCGCCGACTACGGGGGAGCTCGGGAGCCCCCCTTTCCCGAGCTCTTGGGAAAATACCGTCGCCTCCGGAATCCTTGGGTGCACCTCATTAATCTCATCAGTGCGCTGGTGCCCAGTGTATAATTAAAAATTTATCTGTGCGCCCTGGTGCCCACACATATCAATATATAGCTGGTGCTCAGTGGATAAATAAGAATTTATCCACTGTGGTTACTACCAGAGATGGTTGAGTGGATACATTCGCTGTTTCTTTTGTGTAATGATTTTTCATTTTTGTTTATGAATTTGTAAAGTTTCATTGTATAATTCCTCTGGTGCCTGCTTTGCGACTGCTTGTTTGGGGTGGCTAAGGGCCAGTCAAGCTGTTTTTACAGCTTTTTTCCTTAGTCGCCTTTCAACTTTTTGTTGGAAAAATAAAGGAATTATTATTATTATTATTATTTTTCTAACTTCGCACAGTCCTGTTTGAAGACCCTACGCAGTAACAGCAAACACGATAAAGGCTAGTGCTGGAAATTCCTTCGAAAGCCCGTGGAAGTAGTTGCGAGAGTCGAAAGTAGCACCTCCATGCAGCCTACGGAAGTAGACGTTATAATCCGTTTTGTAAGCCCCATTTTGTTTTCCCAAACGCTGGAACAATTCATTAGGGTAGTGCGCTTCAACCGCGGAATTCATTGATCACAACTACAGTGACAGCGAAATTATAGGGTCACAAAAGCACATATTTGTTTAGGTATCATGCCATCAGCATGCTTATCCTACGTTATCCAGGGGATTACACACGTTTGGGACGTCTCTTTCAAGAGACTTCCCGAACGTTTTCCTGGGGGATGGATTTCCTGCCTATTCAGAACGCAACATTGTTAGCGCGAACAAGCGATCGCCGGTTTTTCTATGAGAAACCAAAGTATGTCAGCAAAGTTCTAATTGCTGGGGAGAAAGCTCATTCGGGTCTCTAATGCAGGTGATAAAAGTTCGTCCTCACTAATACTCTTTGAAGTAAATCCGAGAAAGCGCCAATGTCTTGCTCGCGCTAGCAGTGTCGGGATGTGTACTGTGGCGTCCTGCCCGAAGATGCACGTCTCGGGCAAAGCATTTGGCAACGAATTAGTGCGATAAATAATATGTGAAACAGCAGAAATAAAGAATACCGTAAAGAGTTAGCCAAACAATATGAAACAATCGAACTCGTGCGGAACGCCAAGCCAGCCAAGCGCTACCGCTGCCTGCGCTCCGCACTCCCGCAGCACGCCTACTACACGTTGCGCCCTCTCGCGGCCACCGATCCGGTCATCGCAGAAAGAGCCCCCCTTCCGCCGGCGCTCGCTACACTGCCCAGTCTTCTAGTACACCATAACCCTGTCAGCGGAAGCGGCCGGCAGATGGAAGCACCCTAGGCGGTACGGACATGCTGCTCCATCTGGCGGCGGTCGTTGAAACCGACGCGCGCAGCGGCCAATGGGAGCCGCGTGCCAGCCAATGGGACCTTTGGGATCAGGGAAACTAGGTGCCGTTTTCGCGCTTCAAACTGGTGGCGTCGCTCGCTCCATGAGACAGTTGATGTTTTCGCAATAAAACAGCGCACAAAACGCAGGACAAGGTGGAGAGACATATGGACCACACAAACTGCGCTCGTGTGTGTCTCTTCACCGTCGAGCTCAGTCGCGGCGTTTTATTATATTGGTTTATTTACGACTTTACTGAAATAAAGAAACAAGTTGCCTGCCGTTTTGTTTCATTGTATCCACGTGAAGATGATCTTAGATCAAATATTTGTAGTTTGTACTGAAGCTAGTGGTATACCGACCGTGATTGGAGTAGCTTGGCAGATGAAAATGCGCACAATTCCAGGGGAAAAAAATGACCGCGTTTCGGTTTTACTTTGATTCTGCGCACATGGTAATTAATATGTGTGCACTTTTTACAAATCCCAATAGGACACTTCCTAAACTTTAAGGATCAGGTTAAAGCTTATATTGCCTCCATCATTCAGTAGCGATACCGAAACTGGGCGTCTTTTATTATCTACGTTCGAGAACAAGACAGGGTTGCCCAAGGCCATTTTATTGTTGTCAAACACAAAACTAGTTTCCTTCAATAATAATAATTATAATTATTCTTTTATTTGCGAAGTTTAGTTGTCTTATTCGACAGCGCGCGAGTCTATGCGGAGCGCAAATTCGTCTGCTTCTTTTGTAGAGGTTGAGGTGACGTGAGAACGCCGAGCTCTGATTGGCTCTGATTGATGGATAGTGGGTAGACCTCAATGCCAGCTGCATCGAGGGCTACCCCTGTCGTTCAATCCATCCAATCAGACCTCGGCGTGCTGCTGACGTCACTTCAGGGAACGCGACAGAACAGCACACGACAAAACAGCACGGTCAAAACAGCACTCGTCAAAACAGCACAGCGTCAAAACAGCACGGCGACAAAACAGCACGCGTCAAAGTAGCACGCGACAAAACAGCACGGCGTCAAAACGGCACAGCGACAGAAGAGCACGTGCCAAAACAGCACGGCATCAAAACAGCAGGACGACAAAACAGCATGCACGTAAAAAGGCTGTAATAGGTAGCGTTTTATGAAAACAAAACAGAACGTAAGGAAAAAGGGTTGGACAATATTGCATGGCATTATTCAACAGCGGTAGAAAAACAATAAAAAAAAAAAGTACGCTGGCGGCGACAGTATCGCACTCAAGTCAGTGTCCCGAGTGCTGCTGCTGTGTGATTGCTCAAAACAAAGTTAGCAGTAGTTACTACTACTTAACTACGCTAATCTTTGAAGAGATTGGGTAGTTAGAGGGGATACCTTCGCGTCGATGTTGACTGCGTTGTCTGGTCTTTTTTGAAGTATCAGGGAAAGAGGAATAGTTATTGGGGAAAAGATATCCATAAGTTCAAGTTATGAACTGCCTGGCTTGTGGCAGTCCGGTGAGGTTCCGTAGTACTCGTCGTTTCGTAATTACCACCTAAGCTTAAAACGCCCTCCCCCCCCCCCCCCCCCCTTTCCAAAGAAAAAAAAAAAGCCGGGAGATGCGCCGATTACAGATGCATTGATAGAACCGGTAAGATAAGGTGACTTTAAAGGGACACTGACACCCCCCAAATTTTTTTTTTAATTTTTTGCCAGGCGCTTCATTATGGTGTCGGAGGACTACCCAATTAATATTTTGCAACAGAGTAGCGTATTTTTTTAATAAAGTCAAAAGGCGCAACTGCTCGAAACCGAAACCGAAACCCGACTGAGGTCGGAGAAGTGGAGAGAAGAGAGTGAGTGGCGGAAGTCACGTGGCTACACCCGACCATGTTTTTTTTTTTTTTTTTTTTTTCTCCTTCCCGGTAGCAGACGACATGCGGTGTTTGGGAACTGCTCGCCGTGGGATTCTTTTGCAGTTATGTATGTTCCGCTCGTTGTTCTCTACTCCAAGATGAGTTGTTTTGTACATTGAGGAGTTGGAGATGAGTAGTGAGTGCCCGTGGTGAATTTTGATCGACTCCGAAAAGAATACACCCAAGATGTTGCGTGAGAAGCTGGCTCACATGTCCCGCGTCCGAAACAGAAGTGGCATTGTGCGACAGAGTTTCCGAAAGATCAACGGGATCGGGACCAATGGCTGGCTGCAATTCCTCTAAACCATTTACGGGCACCTCGGAAAGCGGATGCTACCTGATTTATATGCTCCTTGTATTTTGTGGAAAGTGATTACATTGAAGAAGAACTTGTAGTTGGGCTAGTTAGTAAACGCTGGTATTCTGTTCGTCTCTTTCTCTCTTGTGTCCGTGTTTTTGCGCCTTGTAACATGAATACCAGTGATTACATTGAGTTCGCAGGTGTCAAAAAGGATATCCCATACCATCTAATTCAGCGACGTGTCGTCCACAACATTTGTTTCTTTTTTTTTTCTTCCGTAATAATTGTAAAAAAAAAAAAAAAGAAAAAGAAATGTAGACATCAGAAAATATTTAGAAAAAAAAAAAAGTTTCACGGGGGATTGAACCCGGATCTACCGGGTGCGAAGGGGACGTCTTTCCCACTGAGCTACTGGGGCATATCGAAAGTGGGGTATCGTTTTCCTTAGTAATAATTCAGCCGATAAACTGTAAGTTGGAAAGTTTGCTGCCGATTTTCCTCTAGCAAAAGCACTCCCGGGTCGAAGTCGGGATGCACCACGCATTGGCGACATTCTCACCTAGTAAAGAAATCGTACGCGTGCATATTCCACTCGAAGTAGACACGTCGCGCTTGACGTTTGCGCGAGCGATGTCTTCAGCCACAAAAAGGGAGCGACGGCTCGGCGACGTCTTCGTGCAAATCGGCTTGGTGGTCGGGCGTGTCGTACGGGATGAATACCAATTCTTTTGACCAGTCCCAAATTTCTCTTTTAAAGGCAGACAAAATTCGCCGGTACCGCGAACGACAGTTCTGAAATAGAGGTCCCACGCCCGTCGTCCGCTGCCATCGCCGTCCCCGCGAGTCCCACGATACGCGAAACGACGCATCAGGCAAAAGTGACCCCCGATTGGCCGCCGCCATGTTGTACAATTTTGACCACTAGACACGTGACCAGGCCAAATCTATGACGTAACCAGACCAAATCTCTGGCGTCAACGAAAAGATGGCAGCGCCCAGTGCGTGTCGGAAGCGTTGTGGGCGTTGATCGGAGTGTGTGGATTTCGTGAGCGGAATTCGGTTTTTCAGGGTTTTGTGTGCTCTCCTGCGTATGAATAACGTGAAGTACGAGGGAATGAGGCTTTTCTTTTCTTATTTAACTCAGAGTAAGCCAGATTCGGTCCCGTGCTTCTCGTACGGGCTCGGATCACTACCTCGGACGTCGCTCGGTCGTTCGAGTTTAATTAAAGTATCCGCAATCGTTAACCACGGGAGCTCCTCCATAATCGCTGAGTCGAAGGATACGTCGAACCCATCCGGAACGCGGAGTCTAAAGGTATGTAGGACGTAACCAGAACGCGGAGTTCTAACGGTACGGCGGACGTGCCCGGGCAATTTTCTTAGCTCGACCGTCAAGATTCGCATTTGAAGCAGCGAGTGAAGTGTTGAAATCTCCGAACTGCTCGGTGCTGAGCTAACTACGGACCACTTCACTATGTGATCCGTAGTGACGTGAAAAAGACCGACGGCGGTCACTCCGGGCGGACGGCGGCTCCCGGCCGCCTGCCGGGTGCCTTCTGTGAAGGGGCCACAGTCGTGTAAGCAGTACTGTACCAGCTTCTCTTATAGTTATGTTGTTCTCGAGCAGCTTCCCGATCACTAAACCCCGCAAACGCGTGCCGAAATTTCAAAAGGTGTCTGCCAACCTGGAAAGCCTTGAACTCCCAGGGAATTTCGGATCATCTGGGAAAGTCAGGGAATCATTCAAAAAGTGGGCTAAATAAGGGAAGACGACTAGTGAAAGCGGCATGGCGGTTGCTCGTCGGCACGGCCATGCTGAATGACATTGCCGAAATGTCATCCTTCGACTCAAAAACTCGAGGAATTTGATCAAAATAGTCAGGGAAAAACTTGACAAAGTCGGGGAATTTGAAATCAGTAGTTTGTTAGACACAATGTTTGATTTTCTTGGCACTCCACGCGTTTTTACACACGACAGGCACACGCCCGTGTATCACACGGCAGCCAGGCCAAGCGGCTGCCAGCCACTTGTGCAAGGTCGATAAGACGCAAGCGTGTTACGCTTTCGGACTGCTGTAAATACACCAGCGGGAGCGTCCGGCCGCAGTCCGACTGCCCACGCTAGGACACCCGACACAGACTCCGCGTCCTGGGTACGTCTGACGTATCTTTAGATTTTGCATCCTGGGTACGTCAGACCTATCTTTAGGCACAGCGCCTGATAATAGTAGTGAATAGGGTCACGTTCAGTGCGCAAGTCACTTTATTACACTCGGAGAGCGGAATTCCATTCCCGTTGCGCAGGCAGTTCCCAAGCTAGGCATGCACTTGAAGACTATGTTTCACTCTTTCATAAAGCAAGCTTTGCGGGACCCCTCCGCCCTTGTGCACCCATTCGCAGGTCGTGTCGCCAACTCCCGCAGGTTCAGTGAGTTGCCGAGCCACTGCAGCCCTGGCGTCGCTTGGTACATACAAGAGGCGACTCACGTCGGTCGTCCAGCAGCGTACTGGAGGGACGCAAAGCTAGCAGCCTCCTTGGTGCACGCAAGACGAGGCTGAGCAGAGCTCCAAGCTCTTCTGACGCACATGTGCACTCCAATGAGACCGGTGTCGCACCCCGATTCCTAGAGATGTGGTCGCACTGGCAGTCTTATTGGTCCCTGGGGGCCGTCGAGGAGTGCCAGAAAGCAAAATTCCATCCTTCTTGCGCAGGTAGTTCCCCAGCTAGTCACTTCCTTGACGACGTCGCACCCTCTCTGGAAGCAAGCTTCGGGATGCTCTTGTGCACCCATTTGCAGGTCGTGTCGCCTTTGCTCACGTAACTCTTGCAGGTCCAGCGAGTTGCCGAGCCGCTGTAGCCCCGGCGTCGCTGGTCGTGCATCCTGGTCCTGGTCGTGCATCAACCACCGCTGCCCATTTCCGCTGAGTGCTTGGGTGTGGTAGCTTGACGTGCTTTCGCAGAAAGCTGTATGCCTTTGCCGAGTAAAAATGGAGCGTGAGGGCAAACTTGCGCACATCCTCTGTACATGCGTTTTTGTTGCGCCTGACTCTTTTTAAGACGAGGTTGCGCATTGCGTTGGTGAATGCATTGTCAAGTATGTCAACTGCTGGCTTAGGAAGTCGTTTCCTCAATTCACGGAGCAGCGTGTTCAGCTTCCTAATCCTGGCCGTCTTCCGATTGATCTTCTTCTTTGCCTGTTTCAACAGTTTCCTCGCCTTCTGCAGCTTTTGCCTACTCGTGGCCAGGACCCTGTGCAGTCGTGGTGACACAGCTGCGTACGAGTGGTCACCGAAGGAAGTGTTGCGTCGCTTGAACACAGCTTCAGGGGGAGTCTCTGACGTCGTAGCCGGAGAGGGGGAAGTAACAAGCTCCAGTTTTCAGGTACTTCGGGCGACTAGTTGCACAACTTGCAAAGGTGTGTCTCTTGTATCTGAAAGTGGTGGTCAACGAATCACTAGAAAAGTGGCATCTTTGGGATCAAGTTGATAGGTTCGAGTAAAACATTCAGGTTCTTTGCAACACTTTCAACCACCACCATTATAATAATTCCATGGCATGCTGTATGCTTTTTACAATCATTCAATCATAAGTGGGTTACGTGTTTTCAGTATATGCTGATATACATAAAAATATGACCTCCAAACGATTTTTCTTGAAATCTGCAAAAACCGAAAGAACCCGAATTGAGCTTGCTTTGAAGAGAAATTGCACTTTCCACGGCAGGGAACCTTGATAAACGCCTGTACTTTTGTTGAACCACAACACCGACCGCACTGAACTGTCTGCGAGGCTGCTCTTTTTCTTTGGAAATTGTTTTTATGTGCTCCATTTAGCAATGAGTAGTGCATATCATGTTGTGTCTCCTAGAAACGCCACAGATATGCATTTGCTTTTACCACATAAGTACCGTGACACTCCGAGTTTTAGTCGATATCAAAAAGACACCGATAAGCTCAAAATTCGAGAGAACAAATAAGCACCAAAAAATCACCCCCATTTTCAAAAAAAATAAAACTACGAGAGCACCTCAGCTTTCTTTCATGATGTGAGAATGCGTGAGCATTACCTTTGGCCGAGTTATATTGACGTCAATGAGCAAGGTTGACCCAATGAATAGCACACTAGTTTTGCGATCATGAGAGCCTAGGTTCGAAACCGGGCAGGGGATAATTTATTTCTAGGTTTATTTTTTGTTCGATCACGTGATTAATAATTAAGTCACATGACGAAAATGATAACGTGAGCACAGCTGTTTGTTTTTCTCTTATTTTCTTTTTCCTTAGATTGCGTCGCATTGGTCACGGCATTTGGACACAACTTTTGGTTACAGGTTTTGGCTGCACCCTTTGATCACGGCTCTTCTTTTGCTCACTGAGCCAGGTAATACTCACAAATTAAAAAACACCCAAAACATGGAACCCTATTCATAAGCCAGAACTCCAAGCACCCCCTTTTTGTGGGTCAGTGCCAGTTCTGGCCAACGCATAAAAGGTGTGGTCACATATCACACTGCACAGTATAACCTGCCAAGAATGCATGCCCTGGCACACAGTCTTGTGGAATACAGGCAGTCTTGAATGTCACCGCTCGTTGTTCTGCTGACAGGTCTCACCCTCCAGAGAGGCAGCCTGGATCGACGACTGATCAGCCAACCCCAGGAGAGGCCCAAGCTGCTGCTGGTTCTGGAAGCAATGTAAAGCTGGTTACTTCCCCCTCTCAGGCTACGACGTCAGAGACTCCCCCTGAAGCTGTGTTCAAGCGACGCAACACTTCCTTCAATGACCACTCGTACGCAGCTGTGTCACCACGACTGCACAGGGTCCTGGCCACGAGTAGGCAAAAGCTGCAGAAGGCGAGGAAACTGTTGAAACAGGCAAAGAAGAAGATCAATCGGAAGACGGCCAGGATTAGGAAGCTGAACACGCTGCTCCGTGAACTGAGGACACGACTTCCTAAGCCAGCAGTTGACATACTTGACAATGCATTCACCAACACAATGCGCAACCTCGTCTTAAAAAGAGTCAGGTGCAACAAAAACGCATGTACAGAGGATGTGCGCAAGTTTGCCCTCACGCTCCATTTTTACTCGCCAAAGGCATACAGCTTTCTGCGAAAGCACGTCAAGCTACCACACCCAAGCACTCAGCGGAAATGGGCAGCGGTGGTTGATGCACGACCAGGACCAGGATGCACGACCAGCGACGCCGGGGCTACAGCGGCTCGGCAACTCGCTGGACCTGCAAGAGTTACGTGAGCAAAGGCGACACGACCTGCAAATGGGTGCACAAGAGCATCCCGAAGCTTGCTTCCAGAGAGGGTGCGACGTCGTCAAGGAAGTGACTAGCTGGGGAACTACCTGCGCAAGAAGGATGGAATTTTGCTTTGTGGCACTCCTTGACGGCCCCCAGGGACCGACAAGACTGTCAGTGCGACCACATCTCTAGGAATCGGGGTGCGACACCGGTCTCATTGGAGTGCACATGTGCGTCAGAAGAGCTTGGAGCTCTGCGCAGCCTCGTCTTGCGTGCACCAAGGAGGCTGCTAGCTTTGCGTCCCTCCAGTACGCTGCTGGACGACCGACGTGAGCCGCCTCTTGTATGTACCAAGCGACGCCAGGGCTGCAGTGGCTCGGCAACTCACTGAACCTGCGGGAGTTACGTGAGGAAAGGCGACACGACCTGCGAATGGGTGCACAAGGGCGGAGGGGTCCCGCAAAGCTTGCTTTATGAAAGAGTGAAACATAGTCTTCAAGTGCATGCCTAGCTTGGGAACTGCCTGCGCAACGGGAATGGAATTCCGCTCTCCGAGTGTAATAAAGTGACTTGCGCACTGAACGTGACCCTATTCACTACTATTATCAGGCGCTGTGTCTAAAGATAGGTCTGACGTACCTAGGATGCAAAATCTAAAGATACGTCAGACGTACCCAGGACGCGGAGTCTGTGTCGGGTGTCCTAGCGTGGGCAGTCGGACTGCGGCCGGACGCTCCCGCTGGTGTATTTACAGCAGTCCGAAAGCGTAACACGCTTGCGTCTTATCGACCTTGCACAAGTGGCTGGCAGCCGCTTGGCCTGGCTGCCGTGTGATACACGGGCGTGTGCCTGTCGTGTGTAAAAACGCGTGGAGTGCCAAGAAAATCAAACATTGTGTCTAACAAACTACTGATTTCAAATTCCCCGACTTTGTCAAGTTTTTCCCTGACTATTTTGATCAAATTCCTTGAGTTTTTGAGTCGAAGGATGACATTTCGGCAATGTCATTCAGCATGGCCGTGCCGACGAGCAACCGCCATGCCGCTTTCACTAGTCGTCTTCCCTTATTTAGCCCACTTTTTGAATGATTCCCTGACTTTCCCAGATGATCCGAAATTCCCTGGGAGTTCAAGGCTTTCCAGGTTGGCAGACACCTTTTGAAATTTCGGCACGCGTTTGCGGGGTTTAGTGATCGGGAAGCTGCTCGAGAACAACATAACTATAAGAGAAGCTGGTACAGTACTGCTTACACGACTGTCGCCCCTTCACAGAAGGCACCCGGCAGGCGGCCGGGAGCCGCCGTCCCCCCGGAGTGACCGCCGTCGGTCTTTTTCACGTCACTACGGATCACATAGTGAAGTGGTCCGTAGTTAGCTCAGCACCGAGCAGTTCGGAGATTTCAACACTTCACTCGCTGCTTCAAATGCGAATCTTGACGGTCGAGCTAAGAAAATTGCCCGGGCACGTCCGCCGTACCGTTAGAACTCCGCGTTCTGGTTACGTCCTACATACCTTTAGACTCCGCGTTCCGGGTGGGTTCGACGTATCCTTCGACTCAGCGATTATGGAGGAGCTCCCGTGGTTAACGATTGCGGATACTTTAATTAAACTCGAACGACCGAGCGACGTCCGAGGTAGTGATCCGAGCCCGTGCGAGAAGCACGGGACCGAATCTGGCTTACTCTGAGTTAAATAAAAAAAGAAAAGCCTCATTCCCTCGTACTTCACGTTATTCATACGCAGGAGAGCACACAAAACCCTGAAAAACCGAATTCCGCTCACGAAATCCACACACTCCGATCAACGCCCACAACGCTTCCGACACGCACTGGGCGCTGCCATCTTTTCGTTGACGCCAGAGATTTGGTCTGGTTACGTCATAGATTTGGCCTGGTCACGTGTCTAGTGGTCAAAATTGTACTACATGGCGGCGGTCAATTGGGGGTCACTTTCAGCTGCCAGTTTATCACTCTAATGCCCTATATATACCTCGTTGCGACGCACGCACAGAATGCTTCCGGTTGTCTGTGGAACTTTTTTTTCAATCAACGTATTTGCAGCTTTTTAGAAGCCACAAAATATGGGTTTTATATTTTTTTATATTTTTAATATTGAGTGTGTGCTTTCAGTGACCCACGACTTCGATTAAATTTGGTGGTCGCATCGATACCTTAGAAAACGGCCCGTGACCGCGGAAAAGAGAGTGAGCGAGTCTCGAACCGGCCAGTTCTTGATCGGCGGTTTTCGGGCGGAAAAAAACCGAATTTCGAGCCGCAAATTATGTTCTGGGTAGTTGAGCTCTCATATGTCACGTACAACTAAAAACCTCGGCGAGCATAAATACCCTGTCAGTGTCCCTTTAATGTGAAGCGTATTCAAGGTGTACCATAGGCACCGATTCTGCGGGGTTCATTCGCCGTGAATAAAATCTCCTGGAAACACGCGGCTGGAGCTTACAGGCGAGAAGTTGTACGTTTTGAGTTAAATTCACTAATTATTGCCGACGAAGGCCTTGATCGAGTGGAAACCGGTGAAGCAGAAATATGCCACAGCCTCAGTGCTGTTGCCGTATCGTGGGCTAAGCACACCGTTGCCGCACACGCTTTCTGTTTTTTTTTTTTTTTTTTTCTTTTAACAACTAACGGCAGCACATTGCCGTGCGATTGAATTATTTATTGTAGACGATATTACCAGCAAACTTGCGCGTCAAAATGAGCACAATTGCTCGAAAAAATTGCGGTGGCTTAGCTTGGCTATGCCAGGCGCTATCAAGCGGCTCCGGTGCAGCGTCAGACTTGGCTACTGCGCAACGGAGGCGCACAGCTGGCCACGCGGGTGGCGCCAGTTCGTCTGCCGCGGCTATGACGTCACTCCTCTGGAATGCGCAGACCGGCGAGGCGGGCGCGGCGGCGGCTCCGGCGCGCCAGCTGTGCGCCGTGTGACGTCACTGCTCCTCGTGCTTGCGCAGCACGGAGCACGGCTCATTATGCGAGCCACGCTAAACTGCTCAACGTCAGAGCTCACGCTACAAAATATCCAGAATACGCACCAGCAGGGGCTTCGGTACTGCCCAAGAAAACGTCCTGCCCACTCCGAACTTGCTTCCAAAAGAACAAATTCGAAAACTTGGCCGTCGACGAGTTGGCTTTCGACGAATTGGCCTAGAACCTCAATTCCTTTACAGTGCTGCATTTGAGACGTGCATTTTTTAACTTGAAACGCTATATTTAGGGTTCAGCGTCTTCGGGTTAAACCGAATATAACCGGTAAAAGTACGCCGAATTCATTTTTCCAAATTCAGTATCAAGTGAAAAAGTTCAGTATTTTTGAGGGGCGTTTGGAGTGGTGTGTGTGTGTGGGGGGGGGGGGGGGGGGGGGGGGGGGGGGGGGGGGGAGAATGTGACCCATAACTAGGGTTTCGTGTTTTCGGATAAATTCGAACAACACCCGCCGGTAAAAGTTTCGTCTATTCGGATTTATCTGATAAACTCTGAATTTCGATCTGCCGATCCCCTCCAACCCCCCCCCCCCCCCCCCCCCCCCCCTTCCACGCACACACACAAAAATATATTTTACAATTAATGGCTTAATCAGCGCGTAGGGTAAATGGTCCTGGGAAAATGCCACCACACATATTTTTGAAATTTCGTTCAGGACAACAGGTCATTGTACTATCGGGTGAAGACTAAAGTCACTGTTTATGTTTCCGGTTTGGATCATACTATTTGTGCCTGAGAGGAAGGAGAGGTTGTGTTTTTGTAACCGTGAAAGCTATGGACCATAGAAATTATATAAAGTGGGGAAGAGGACAGTTGAAACTTCTCCATTTCATCCTTTTCCACTCTACGTCTTGTTGCCGCGCGGTAGGTTGATGGAATAGCATGGAATGAATACAGGCTTCCCAGCGACTACCTCCAGTAGGTTATTGATTTTAAGGTATCGACATTTATCGAAATAACACTTGTGTGCCACTTTTATATTAGGACAAATTAGTATTGCCAGTAGTAATGGCACCAACGCCAAATCCATCTGAAGAAAATATCAATTGATACAATCGCGTTTTTTTTTTCTTTTTTGTTTAGCATACGTTTACATTTGGATATTATTTGTTTATTTTTAATAAGAAACACTGCGAAATTCAGCTCCGAATTTCGGAAAATTCGGGATCAAAAAAAAAAAAAAATAATAAACTGATAAACTCCGAATTTTGGCAAAAAATAAACTCAGAAAAAACCCTCCGAACTTGACGAAAACTAAACTCCGAAAACACGGAACCCTACTCATTACTGATCATATGACCACTTTCTTTCGCAGTTTTCAGCTTGTCTGCGAGATCGGTTCAACTTTCGACAAAAGCTCCGGGGGCGCAGGGGTCTGGGCTTTTCACCTGATATAGGGATTTGTGTCGAATTCTTTGTTAAAAGAAGAGAGTTTGATCGTGAAATCAAACAACGGAAATCAAGAGCGTCCGTAAATGCCGCGCATTGTTTAACACCGCTAGCTTCCTTCTACTAGAGGAGGGCATAAATACGAGTGTTTTATTTTGATTTCTGCCGCCGGCGCGAATTTATCACCTCTTGCAGTCGTGAAAATGGGGGGAAAACGCACCGAGTACAATGCTTGCTAATTTCTCCATTTTGATATTTACCTCTCCGACCGAAGTGGCACTGAAGCTCATGCTCGTCCTGTGGACAAATACGAGCAGGCGACGATAATGTCAGATCACGATAAGGCCCCAGTGCGTCTTACAGAACAATTCAGTCGCGTCGGCTGCCAAAGACAGCAACAAATAAGAAGACCAGTACCTGGTACTCAATATACATTTTACACAAACGCTTTTAATTATTGCATTTTCGTTACTATACTGGTTCTTGTCAATAAACCTAATATAACTAAGGAGTTTTTGAGTCTACAAATATTCACCGCAATAAACCGAAAACTTTTGTTTAGAATAAAAACCCCAAAAAAAAGTGCGCGTAATTTCAAATAATACGAACCGAAAACGCCAAACCCTCGCTATATTAGTGAGTTTTAGTAAACCGTGTTTCCCGCTCCGCTAAGCCCCTCCGCTACCCGGAACTCTACAGCCAAGGCCATCGGCGCGCAGGCGCAGTGGCGATTCCGCGCTCCGCTCTGCAGAGCGGCTGCACGAAAACGATCTACTAAAACTCCCTATTGTCAATAGACAGTTTTAGTATAGCGTTGCTGGCTCTTACGTACGCAATACGCAATAGTATAGCGTACGCTAAAAATGACCTGGTCGGACCGAATTTAGTTGTGCGTTACGTTTTCGAGTGAACACCGCACATGATCTTGGTTAGATTTGCTGGAGTTGCTGAATTCCGCGTGCTTATAGCGCAACCATGCTCCTGGAAAGAAATATTGAAAATGAAAACGTGTCCAATCATTTTATTTAAAATTAAACCAAGCCGCAGCTGCCTCGTCAAGCGCGTTTTTCTGCAGGGTACAGAGGCTACGAGTAAAGGCCGGTTCAGACACTTGCGTTTGAGTGCGTTTGACTGCTTTGCGTCGAGAACCGAAAGCGAGTCACCGGCACATCTGTGCTTCGTGTGAAGCGTGCAATCCAATTCAAGGAATCATCTTAGCACGCGATATAAGTAGCAGGGATGTCCTGGTTTCTCGCTGCCGCAACGCAGTCAAACGCAGTCAAACGCAACTGTCTGAACCAGGCTTAAGAGTGCGTAGCCAAATTCGATCACGGAGCCTCCGTCAATCTTCCCTTTGAAACGGCACCTTTTATCAATGCTATCGCGGAATGAAATTCATGACCTACTGATGTCCAGTACATAGCGAGAACTTCGGCGATTTCTTTTAGAGTCGCTCGTCCGTCGGCGATGAACTGTGCGAATAGACTTAGCGTTGAGCAGATCGCAGCGTTGACGCACATTCCAAGCGGCGAACATGTTCACTGTGCACTCCTTCAGCTGCACGGCGATCTGATTCGACCGCCGTAGGTCCCGGAAAGAATTTCCGAGCTGAACTCCACGCAATTTCACGTAACACGGAACTTTGAAAACACCACGTCGCCTTTGCTGCGCCAGTCGAGGTAACCGCCATCTTGAAACTGGTGCTCTCGTTGGGTCCGAGATCTCTCGAGAACGTCCCGCAGAGCCCGCTAGCCCGCCACGTAAAATCACCAGCGTTGCGTGCGTACGCAATACGCTAGCTCTTCTATTGCGTTCTGCGCACGCGCACTCCCGACCCGCAATTTTATTGCGTACGCAAGGCTTTAGCGTACGATCCACTAAAACTGTCTAATGTCATGTTCTGACGCTGTGCTGTTTTGTTGCTATGCTGTTTTGTCGCTATGCTGTTTTGACGCCGTGCTGTTTTGGCACGTGCTCTTCTGTCGCTGTGCCGTTTTGACGCTGGGCTGTTTTGTCGCGTGCTATTTTGACGCGTGCTGTTTTGTCGCCGTGCTGTTTTGACGCTGTGCTGTTTTGACGCGTACTGTTTTGACCGTGCTCTTTTGTCGCTTGCTGTTTTGTCGTGTGCTGTTCTTTCATGGTGCCGTCACTACAACCCCTGCAAAAGAAGCCGACGAACTTGCGCTTCGCATTGACAAAAACAGACAGAAAGGAAGGACCCAGCAAAAAGAAGTCGGTACAAGATTCTAGTATTATTACATTTTGCATCTGCGTCGCTAAACTCGTCAAGCACAACTTTGTGTCCGAAAGTTGCGGAACGCGCTAATTGGACTCTCGCGACGCTGACGTCGCGCCGAGCGAGGTGTCAATCATTCGAAGCAAAGTTCATCGAGGCGCGCGTGCGGCGCGTGAGGGGCGCGAGGAGCCCGCTGATTGAACGGCTTCGCCGATGACGTAGCGCCCATTTGTCCCTACATCCCTACGCCAAGCTAAAATTAATGCTTTGCAGATTGTCCCTAGGCGACCTGCTGACGCTCAAAATCCCTCCGAAGTTTGTGTAAAAAAGAAACCTCGTTTGTCGAAGTTGTCGCTGACGTCAAAGTGACGTTTCCGAACTTTGCGAGAGCCGTGGTTTCAGCTCGAGATCTTCGCTTCGAATCGAGGCGAAGTTAAACTTTGTCAGCATGGCGGTGCCGTACGCAGCGGCCAAGGTTATCTTTCGCCACCGTCGGCGTCGCTACTGAGACCACCGGGGACGCCTTTCAACTCCCCGACGACGACTTTCGGCGACAGTACCGGCTATCGAAAGCCGTTGTGCGTTGACTCTGCGACGAGCTTCGTTCGCCGCCTCGGACCGTGGAACAACAAGTTCTCTGCGCGCTCCGGTTTTTCGGAGCCGGTAGCTTTCAAGGCATGGTGGCGACTGACAAGCACCTGTCAGTCTCCCACATGGCAGTGAACCGGGCTGTCAGAGCTTTTGCGGCTGCCATCGCTTTTTTTTTTTTTTTCTGTAATATTCGAAGAGGTACTAATAAGCTGGTATACAATTCAGAATGTTGGAAAACAAACAAGAACCGGGGTAATTGTTGGGTAAAGTCGAGTCTCCCGGCAGCCGGCAGAATTATTTCCCCGAAATTCTACTGGCAGTCGTCACTCATTGGCGGTCAAATCAGTTCATCGAACGACGTGTCATCGACAGATCGTTTCATCGGCACGCGATGTAATCACATGAAAGAGATTGTCTTCCGTTAAGGTGTATCCACACGACGGACCGGGCCGCGGACCGATTGATCACGTGATGTGCGGCCCGCGGGCCGCCCGGCTGCAATGAGCATCCACACGGCGGACCAAAAGACCAGACGACAGAGCGAACGGGCCGGTCTAACCCTCGACCTCACAGCTCGGCCAAACGCACGCAGCGAGCTGCTTTAAGGCTATTTGTAAGGAGCCAAGATGGAGGTTGAACGAAAGGGACGTTTGGCCGCGGTGGCCCTGGCGTTGACTCTTGAGAACGAGAAGGACTTAAGTGAAGCGAAAAAGGCACGGGGACATCTTTAGATGATTATTTGAGTAGTCGACGCGAATATTGTCCCACAGAGCGGGGAATTGCTCCACGAGCGCGATGAAGTAAAAAGTTCCATCGTCGCACAACGAAAGGTTCGTCTTCTTCGTCTTCAACAGTTGGCGCCCCCCAAAAAAACGACTTTGGATTCCAATCCAAACAACAAAAGTCAGCTTGTTGCCAGACTTAGCACTTCAATTATACTAAAAACGCCTCGGTCCGCCGCCAAGGTCCGGGCGAAAAAAGCGCTTGGCATTTCTCAGAAGCGCGGGCCGCGGACCCCCGGCGGACCTCGAAAAGCGGTGACGTAAGATCACGTGATGCGCGGCCCGCGGACCAAAACAGCATTTTGGTCCGTCGTGTGGATACACCTTTAGAGGTACTTTACCACCACGCGTCACTTCACGGTGATTTCTTCGAGCCCCCTGCCGTTATTTTTCCACGCCGCGATCACCCCTACAAAGTTAAACGCATAACCTGTAAGTCATCTGCCTTTTCCCGCTCATTCATTCCACGTACCACAATCGATTGGAATAATCTACCATCGCACATTGCCTCAGAAAAAGACACCACGAAGTTTCAAGAACAAATTCAAAATACTGATGCCATCTAACTTTTGCTGTTTTACATTGTTGTTTCATCTTTTCCGGAACGTGCAGAGCAAATGTGTACTATTTTGTTTTTACCTTGACTCAGCTTTATTGCAGTGTGATGAGTGAGTGTATGTTTTTTTTATTCGTTTTTGAGTGTATCCTTTATTTTCTTTTTATTATTAAGTGTATTGATTGTTTTCTAGTATTCTGATATGTTGTTCAATGTGCACTAGTTCCTATTGGAACGATTTATGTACCCCCCCTATGTAATACCCTCTCACGAGGGCCTTTAGGGGTAATATGAATAAATAAATAAATAAATATACACATTAAGCATTTTCCCACCTTTAAACATGTAAGTGGGGTGTCCCATAACTAACACCTTAATAAGTGTAGCGATGGACCTTATAAAAGAGATGTAAACTTCACACCTTTAAAAATATGTGATTTTTTAAACACGTTTCTTCAAACGTATGATAATGCCTACACCTTTTTATAAAGATGTAAAACTACAATACCCCTTCTCGTCAGGCTCGTAGCCAAGGGGACGGGGGGGGGGGGGGGGGGGCATAAGGCCTGGCCTTCCCGCTCCCCCCCCCCCCCCCCGAAATTTTCCATTTTGCTGGGGCCTCCTCTCCTCCCTCCCCCTCATAGAGCACTTTGTCATCGGCGCCCCCCCCCCCCCCCCCCCCCCCCCCTTAAACAAAAATCTGGCTACGTGCCTGCTTCTCCTCAAGGTGTAATTACCGCAGGACATTTCTTTTTTTGGGGTGTACACAGTGGCACGGGACCTATTAATATGACTGAACAAATAAATTACACAAACGAGTCGCCGAAACAGCACGTTGCTTCTTGGCGAGTGTCGAGGCAATATCGTCCGAAAACCGGCTTCAATATTGGCCGGATGTACGGTTTTGCGCCTCGTCCCTACATCCGGCAGGTATGGGAGTACCGATGCAAATAAACGATTTATGTCTAATAGCACTGGCACCACTGATTTCTTAGGAGGCTAGAACGTGGATAGAGGCCTGTATTGCTGGGGTCGAGCGGCACCACCGGCAATCATCGCTTGACACGATCTTATGCATGCTATAGGAGAAACGGGAAAACTCAATTTTATTACTTTAGTAGGTTGTTCTTTACCATGAAACTTCTATCATGTTTCCGCAAATAACAGTTAATATTGTGGGCAAGAATATTAAACGCGTTAGAATACCAATCTTGTTTAACTAAATGTTGTGTGGTTGAGGGTCCAGGGCTACTTTGTTGGGCATTAACTGCATGCTATGTGTTTAATGAGACAAGGGCTACCGAGAGTTATTGTGGAGTCATCCGTGATTTCGGAGTCATCAAAGCTCAGCAAACCATAAGTTAGAATGCCTTTACTGGTGATTTTCGCATCGTTTTGACCGCTTGTACATAGTGCTTCATGGTGAAAGCTTTTTCTTTGAACTCCTGTGAGGGCTTCCGTGACAAACTGAAACTCGGAGCGTGCCGTTCAGTCGCTCGACGTGCCATTTATTTAGCAACCGAAGCAAGCGACGTCGGTAAAGTCAATCGTGCTCCGGCCAATTTTTTTTTAATCGATGTTCAAACGCTTGACGAATGTCTATTTGATCTCCAAGAACCCGACATAAACATCGCAGCACGTCATAAAATGCTCGCCCTCGAGCACCGCCTACAAGCTACCAATTTTTGCATGTTTCTTCCTTAGACTTGCGTGTATTGCCTCATGGTGTAAAAGGCCAAAGCAACAAGGACGAAAACGAAGGGAGAACTAGACAGGACGCGGCATATTGCCTGTCGTCAAGCGATGGCCGCCGGTGAGGCCAGTGAAGGGCTCCCAATTCGCGATACAGACTTGCACTAGGAGAGTTCTAACGCATTACACCCGCCGAGTGCTGCACGGAGAACAGGCCCCGAACGAACTTGCCGAATGCACCCAGTGCAGACTGATGCTGTCGCCATAGATGTTGTAGAAAAGTACCGACCTCAAACCGAAACTAGCGCCTTTTTGTTCGACGTGATGGGTGGGAATGCGAGAGCGCAGTCGCTGCCATCGTTTAAACGTTGGTTGCTGCAACGTGGAACTTACATTTGCGATGACTTCCACTTAAGCAACTTGGCTGTCAGAGATATCTACAGACGGCGTAAGTTTCCGAAACCAGTTGACAACAAAACAGCATACGCTTGAGGAAATTGATGGCACTGTACGCGCAAGAGCTTGCTTCGTTTTAAGCATAGTATTATGAGTGAACCACTGAAAGGATACGACTTAAACCTAGTTCTTTGGAACATCTAGCAATACGTTTCAAGGCTTTTTATTTCCCTGGTGAGGGCATTCAGAACGAGAGCTTTCTCAAAACAAAATATGACGGGGCAAAATAGCTGCCGTTCAAATATGACTTTGCTTGAGTCTCGGGCAACGTCTCCATGTTTAGCCTTCCTGGACGCTGAGTGAATACGTCACAGGTTTCTGCTGTGGGAGCTTCTGTCGAAAAATGTTCTACTTGTCACCCAAACACAAATGATGCTAGATTTCGCGGCCTCTGTGATTGTCCTGGGCCTTTCATTACACACTGGTAGGTTTCAGCGTCTGTACGGCTACAAAACGACTCAAATTTCGCAAATAAAAGACGGGCCGTCAATTCCTCCCTTCGTGAAATATCAGACGCTTACAATTGAAGCTCGCGTTTGAGTTTGTGGCCCGCGGGACGCGATTTCGAGCAGAAAACCAACTTTTTCTTTCAGTTCCGCTGTGCGAATGCCTCATCGTAGCAGACGAACTCTCGTCGTCTGCTCTCGCTCCTCGCCTGGGCGAGGCATGACGGGATTGTCGGCGCTAGAAAGCCCAAAGACGACGTACAGCGAGCGGCGTGAACGCTCGCCTCCCCGCGCTGTCTCGTGCTCTCGTGCAGGATCGCGGGGGATTTTTCGTCAAAAGTTGCGAAGTTGAGCGCGCGCAGGGAGGAGGAAACTTTGCGGCGTTCTTTTGGTCACTCCCCTCGCTACGTCAAAAAGCGAAGAATGGTTTGCTCCACGAGTTTAGCTACCCTGGTCTCTCAAGTGAAGTGCCGTTTTGCCTTTTGAAAACTTTTTGTATAAAACTCAAAGTCAAACTCCCTCCAAATTTGCGGGAGTTTCACAACTGAGGTTGTCTAGTAACGTTGATCGCTGTAAAACGACATTTTAGACGTATGTATTGGAAAAGGGTGGTTGAATCACGTTTTAGAGGTGCAGATGGGCTGCGGTGTATGTTTTATTTTTATGGTTAATTAACCCCCTATCCTACCCACAGTCATGAATGTTTAAGTTCAGACTACATAGACTTCAGCAGTAAAACAAAAGCTTGACAATAACATCACTTAGTTCAACTTGATCTTTAAAGGCATATTTATCTTCCACGTGATGAGTTGGCATTCCACAAAACGCCGCATCTAAGATGCAAGTGACTTTTGGACTTTACCTTTGCAATGTAGGCTAGCAAGTGGATGCAAAGATGCGGGAAGGCAACAATTTTCTTCTAGGTGGACAGGCCATCGCATGAATCTTATAGTATTCATAGTAAAATGATTGAGAATAAAGACTGCTTGTACTGCAAACATTTTTTTTTCTGCTGCTTCAAAAAGTGCTTCAAAATGACTCGAACTATACTCTGTTTCACCTTGTGTTGCACCGCTTTGCAATGTAGGCTAGCAAGTGGATGCAAAGATGCGGGAAGGCAACAATTTTCTTCTAGGTGGACAGGCCATCGCATGAATCTTATAGTATTCATAGTAAAATGATTGAGAATAAAGACTGCTTGTACTGCAAACATTTTTTTTTTCTGCTGCTTCAAAAAGTGCTTCAAAATGACTCGAACTATACTCTGTTTCACCTTGTGTTGCACCGCAGGAAAGGCTACAAGCGCGAGCTCCTTGCTCTACGGCACACCTCGGCGGCACAAGCTCTCGTGCACCAAGGGCCGCTGCCAACGCTATGAGCTCGCGGTTCTAGCCTTCGCTGCGGTACAACATAAGGTGAAACGGAGTATAGTCACATATCCCTGCGGTACCATACATGAAAATGGACTGTAGTTAGATTCGTTGTTGCAGTAATGACAGTGAACGAATACCCGTGATTAACACCATCCCATAAAGGAGGAAAGGCTTCATGTGTTTGGAAAATGGCACACAAACACTGCATCTTCATCACCTGAAAACAAAGGTTTTTCTTTTACTTTGAAATAAAGAAGCAATCTGTCACCACAGACATACCCCTTCCTAATTAAACATTTCAACTGTAGCTCGAATTTTTTTTTTCTGTTGCTTTTATTATTCGGTGGAGAAATATAATTCAAGAAAATAGCGCTATTATTTCAAAATTGGCTGATTCTTCTTGATAATGGAACTTTATATAACACGCTGTTTTTTTTGTTATTTTGATTTTTTTTTCGGAATTACAGCATTGCGCATGGTTGCACGGCCTGACCTTATCAGTGCGAGGTTGACACATTCGAAGTAGAGAATTGTGCAAGCCGTGTACTCATAATTTATGCAAAAAGATTAACGTAAAAAGATTTTAAAAACTCGCTCTGCAGTTAGAAGTTACGATGAAAGAAAGACCTTCTGGACAGCAGTGGGCGAGGCGGCTAAGGATTCACTTGTTGGGTACTTTAGGAGGACATTGTGTATTATCATGCCCCTTGAGATTTGTATAAAAGGGTCTTGTTCTTGCAAAAGTAGTTGCTACAATTCCAGAAATAAGGGTGATTGGGTAGGTAAGCTGGCGAGCGATCATGCTGACAAACCCAGGAGACAAGGGGACACACAAAATAGGGGAAAACAACACAGTCTCAAAAACACAACTGGCAGCTGTTTTTGTCCGCCTTTTGTTGTGCCCCTTCGTCTCCGGAGTTATTCAATATGCTGCAATTTAACCTAAAAAGAAAGAAGTTTTTTTTTTTTTTTTTTATAGCATTTTTGTTGCTGCTGTGTCTGGTGCCTCTGCCGAGTGTGGCGATCCGCTTCCCTGCTATTGGCCGCCGACTCGACGGTCTCACATGTTTAATTCCGCTGCCTCGAGTTCGCAGCGGCCGCGAACCCGAAACGCCTATATCTTATCGAAACGCATGTGCATTCATCCGGACCAGCTGCTATGAAGAGCGGCCGCTTGTTATGGTTGGATCGCGATAGGCCTCGGCGGCAAAGGACAGCAAGGTAACGATCGGGGAGTCTTCGTGGAAAAAGGACAGCAGTCTGGCGGCCCGGCAGGAAAAGCCGCGCGTTGATGTGGTGTTGTTCTTCGAAGCAAAGCGGAATTCCACTTCAGCTTCGTGGTGGTGGTGAAATGTGTTCTATAGAAATCCCGTTGTGTTGAACGGAAGGAGTGGCACGTCAGAAATGAAATCGTCAAGAACGGTCGTCTTCATCGAAGGGTGTCCGTGTGACGCGGTGGAGAACGCGATCAACACTGCTTCGATACCGTGAGTCACATGCCCTTGATGCTCAAACTGCTGATTCGTATTAAAAAATCTAGTTCAGGATTCGTACTTTGGGAGTTTCCGAGAAACGAGAACCGTGTTTTTCGGCCCGGCTAAATAAACTGCATCGCAGAAAGCTCAAACTGCGTGAGAATGTGACGCTGACGGTTGGGACAGAGCGTAAAAATTTCAGAACATGACGTTACCTTCATCAAAAGGTCGCTGAGGAAAACGAAACATTTTTATGAGTCGACGTCTACCTAAGCCTAATAACGTCAAAACAAGAAATGACACTGTGGGAACATGCGGTGTTGGGAAGTACTTTAAGTACAATGTACTTAAAGTACCATTTCGAGTAGGTTTAGAAAACTTGCACTTTACTTGAAGTACATTCTCTGAGTATGTACTTTCCGAGGAAAGTACAACTCCCGACTTCAAAGTACATTTCTCCAATTTGGTCTCGGTGAAATTTAGCTCTTTCAAGCACCACGCGCTTGTGTCCTTGGCTTTCCCAGTACTGTACACAACTTCTGAGATCGAGTATAAAAGTTCACCAACCTTTAACAAAAAAAAGAAAAAAAAAAGAAAAAGGCGTATAGTCATGTGAAAATGTACTATCATCTTTCGAGATATAATCCGGTCATTTTTCCGAGTGAAGTAATGGCGGCTATAAGACCGATACAAATAATTCCCTTTTAAATTGATCGTGTTAAATAGTTCGTAAGCGAGGGTAACACAACTACTCTGTGGCCGCTTGACTTCATCCGAAATTCGCCGCCATTTCCTATAATAACTGATGCACCGCCATTACCACTGGGGCAATGCATATCAGTAGAACCCTGCATATCCATAGATATCCGCAGTAAACTGGCGGATGTGAAAAATATGAATCAGATTTGGCGGATTGCATGCAGATCGGGTCCGCGTGTCCGGATCTACATTTTTGCTGACGCAGCACATAAACGTGTGCGACTGCACAGTGTAGAGTGAATGCATGAGCAATACTATGAAATGCATCATCAAACGTACTGCGTGAGAAAACTACTGTCTTAGATAAAGTGTGCCAATCGGGGAGTAAAGTGTTCTCTACGTCAAGAAAGATTTGATTCTCACCCAAGATTGCTTTCGAACGTTCTATCTCGCCAAAAATGCTGTCTCCAGAAAAAGTAAAAGATGCAAGAGCATCAGCCGTCTCAGAAAGCGTGTTCTTGTTTGGCAGGGAAAGAGCAGAAAACATTCTTAAGAAAACTTAAAACGTACAAGCCACAAGAAAGTAAAAGAAATCTGCAAGTGGCTTCTTCGCAGTAGATCGAGGAGACTGAAGAAAATCCTCTGGAGTGGTGGAACTTGAGCCGGTACGAGCTTTCGCACCTCTTTCTTGCAGTACAATTCGTGCATGCCACGCTGCAGCATTAAGTGCACCAATGGAAAGATACTTCTCAGTAGCGGGTATTAATTTTAGAGAGGCAAAACAGTCAGGATCCCTCCATGTTGTCGAAAATTTGTTTCTTCTACACAGACCTCGACAAGTGAAACGTTGCGTGCGTGTACATTTTCTTTTTCTCGACAGTTGGCACTGAGTGTTTTTAAGTATATGCTTCCGAGCATGCAACTGAGGGTTCGTGTCTAAAACTGAACCGATAGGAGGTGTTGCCATTGTGATATTTTCTCAGTTATGTACTCGCGCCTTACCACATATACACAAGCACTCTGTTGCGGTGAGTGGTTTTTCTCTCCCTCTTTTCTATTGTTTGGCCCAAGTAAAATGGCACAATAGTTTGCCCTTTGTTAATTTTCATGTTTATAAAATATGCGCTTGTTTGAAGTGGGTTTTACAAAGAAAAAAGGGAAATAAATATTACAATTCCTTTCTTGCGAGCGCATCGTCTGGACAGGGTGTCAAAGTCACGGACTCTCAAGAAGACAATCTCATAACTGCGGTCATCTTTCAAGTGACGCGAAGTGCTTCTGAAAGAATTATAGCTTATTTTATAAATACGATAAAATACAACGCGATAAAATGACTTTCACCGTAGTTCTAACATGAACAGTTATTTGTACAAAGGTAAGCAAATGGCTTCTAAAATACCATCCAGATGCTTTTTTTTAAATTTTATTTTGATTTATGTTTGATTTCATTATATAAAATGAATCTGCGGATTGGATGTAGATACAATTATTTGCAAACTTTGCGCATATGGATACGGATCTGATGTGGGTGATCAAACTGTTATGCGTGCAGTAATACATATCAGCTAAAAAACAACAACACAGTATAATGGATTGGATAGACATAAAAAGTAACTTACTTTGAAAGTACTTCGCATTTATAGTACTTTACTTCAAGTACATGGTACCCAGTGCACTTACTACTTTACTTGAAGTACATAACCTCTAATTTACTTTGTACTGTACTTCAACTACTTTTTAGGTGTACCTCACCCAACACTGGGAACATGTAGCATCTTTTTCAGTTAAAAAAGGCGCAGCAAAAAAGAGGATATTGTTTTCTTTCTTGCTGGCAAGTCTTTTTTTTTTTTTTTACTGAAATATATATTACAGGCGCCCACAGCATTTCTTGTTTTGTCGATATTAGTCTTAGCTAAACTTCGGCTCGTAGAGAAATTTCGTTTTCCTCATTTATCTTTTGATCCAGGTGACGTCATATTTTCAAACTTTCGCGTTCTATTCCAACCGCTGATGTCACATTCTCACAAAATTTGAGCTATCAGCGATGCTTAGTTTATGTACTCGAGCGAAGAAACACGGATCTAGTTTTTCGGGAACTCCCTGTACAACTTAGGCAGTGTTGTTTGGCGAAGAATATATACGTTTACGTTTGTGGCTTTTTAGTGTGATAGTTCATTCGAAAAGTTTCCAGAACGTCCTGGGGCTGAATGGGTCATCGATGAAGTAGCAAAACAGCTTAATTCAAAAGCAGTTTTGTTTTGGCGTAAATATGATCATTAGACGTTCATGCAGCCGTTACTTGAATTTCATTTGGCATGGAGCGAGGCCCAAATACCGACATGTTTAATTGTTGCGCCAGTGTTTGCTCAGAAGGTCGGAATGAAACATTTGCTTTTAGTGCTAATTTATGACTTCTGCTTAGAATGCCAATTTCAATGTTTGCGAAGTATCTGTACTGTGCTAATTACACTTGTCCATAACGCGGAAGCGCGTGGCTTTCTCTGGCAAGCGCTCGGCTGGTGGCATTCGAGGCAACTAATCTAGTCACCTGGGGCAACATGGAACAACCCTCCCGAGAGGTGTCCTGCTCGCTCCATCCGGGGCCGCCGGCACACACTATGTCGACTTGATAAGATGTATAATGAAACATTTTAGAAACAAAACATTTGCATTTTTTTAATGACGTCATTGTTTATAGTCTTTTCGGGTTTTATATTTGTTTTCTATTGATACGGCTCTTTATGAGCTTGTTCAGAAAACGCCTATATGAACGCTTTGTCACGCTTGTCCAGTGTCGCTCCTCGTCAAATATATCGCGTTCGCTCCTCGCGTGGGAACTCGCAAAAAAAAAAAAAAAAAAAAAAAAAACGTCTTTTTTAGTGTTGCAGCACGCGAAACTAATTTTTCAGATTTCTTCAAAGATGTAGTACATCTGACTCACCTACAGTGCATATATGCATAATGTATATAAAAGCTTTATACTGAGCACAAACGAGTGCCTTGCTCCATTGCAAACAGACGGCATCCACTTTATGCACCAGTTTAGGAGAGAGAGACCCGTTGTCATGGTTTGTAGCCTCTAGGTCGCTGTCTCACCACGGTACGGTTGTGCGTCCACGTTTTGTCCCATTTCCCCTGAATGTGCCTACCGTGCCGTAAATTAGAGACAACCTGCGGAACCAGTACTACCGGTACTTGCACTTATAGTCACTGACAGGCATTATGAGCATTGCTGAGGCGTACCCACGGCTCAGCATTGCTGAGCCGTGGGTACGCCTCAGCAATGCTTGACTATATCAGACGATCTATCCACACCGCAAGCAAGATGGTTGCACCCAGAGGCCGTACTTACAAACGCCTATAGTCCACTACACTCGTTATTACATCAACAAAAGAAGCAAGTTGTGTTCAACGTCATACGCTAGGCGAAGTGGCTCTTACAAGACTTGGTTTTCTGAGAAAAAGAAAAGCGATGCTTTTTGCCTCTGACCCGTGTACGCGTTGTTCAAATAACAAAGATGCGGAAATTATAAACGCTTCGCTAGGAGTCGTGTTTGTTTTTATATTTTTATACTAAACTTGTTTAGGTGGAAACGACTGAAGGATGGTTCACAGATTTCTGTCGGCTGCATTTGCAGCGATATTTTCTGTTTTTATATTGCGCGGGCGGACTTTCCATCGGGGGAGCTGGCACCCCCTGTCGGCTTTCGCGCGATTTAGACCCGTACCACCGATCTATAATATGGCGCTCTTCTATTCCGAACCATCGAGCGCGAGGAATGTGCCGGTGCTGTGATTTTGGTTTTCTTCGTACGAAGCACGAACGCAAGAGCATAACTGAAGCAGGGCATCTGGCCGCTGCCATGCCTCTGCTCGTGGGGGCAAGTGCGTGCAATTACAAGCTTGCCAAAGCTACGCTCGGGCGCAAACTGCACATTTATTTATTTATTTATTTCACGAATGTTGCCGGCCCACCGTTGTGGGTCGAGGCATGGCCGCCCCATGCTTGAACACATGAGGCACCTGGGAGGCGCCACGCTTGCAATTGTCTATACTCGTCGCTTTTATACATCAAAGTACTCCCAGAAGCCTCAGAAGTTGTAGTTCCATTCTTCAGATGTGGCGTTAAACTGAAAAAAAGGATGTTATTCTATGTCACATTTTCGTTCTTAACCTAAAAAATCTAAGCAAAAAAAAAAAAAAAAAAAAAATCAGCGGTTAGTTGGCAGCGGGATGCATTGGCGCACGGTCACGGCCAGTCCCCTCCGTGCGGTGGGGGCCCTCCGTCCCCGTGGTCTCCGTGCTCGTCGGGAAAGGGAAACGTTCGCAATGTTTTATTATTGCAGAGTCATGCCTTTCATAACCTCACAATTGTGTTCGCAGTTTATTATTATTATTATATTTTAATATGAAATTTGGAAAGGATTTGCGCAAATATGTTTGCAAGATACAGCTCAGTACACCCGAGAATAAAAGTCTGTGACCCTCGGAATTTTGAAATATACTGCAAAGGGTCAAGGTAATCGAGGAGCGAGATGACTGTGATGATGGGAACCCTGAAACCTCAAGGAGAAACCGACGGATGCACCTTTTTTATTGGTATGGCCGTGGCGGCCAAGGTATACCGGTGACCCGACGTCCACTGTTTGCCGACACACGACCTAAAGACCTGCGCACTTTTTGAAAACAGGTCAGCGTTTGCCCCCTCCAGGTGTGGGCAGCTCGCCTGCGCAGAAACCTGACTTAAAACAGAGAATATCGTCTTGTGTTTACTCATTCCGAGTTGTGAGGTTACAATGTGTCGCTTGTATCGCGATACTTTGCCCGACTTAGGCATCTCATTACATTTGTTGCCCTTTTTAAGATAAATTTAAAGGATAAAAACACCTGTTCGGTGCAACTTGCTTCGGAATTTATAATATGAACCTTCCTTATAACGTGATCCATCTCAGTCAGCAAAAAAAAAGAAAAATAGTGTGGTTTAAAGAAGGTTACTTGCAAGAATAACAAATTCAACTCCTCTCACATAGCCCTCCACTCTTTCCACTTTAGCGGAGCGAACGCTGTAAAGGAGTTGAGTGGAGAAAAAGTGCGGCCCTGTTGTCGAATCTCCCTACACTATGGGTGACTCGGAAGCTTATAATATGACAGTTTGAGATGCGCCCTCACTGCAAAACAGGGTTCATTTAGGGCAGACGCTTTTTGTCAAGCATGGTACGCAGTTTTTACCGTTCTGTAACGATGTGGTTTAACGGAAGTGATGTTTTTTTTTTTTTCTTTTTTTAGCGGAATTAATAATAGATAAAGAGTTCGAGGTAATGGATAGTGCATAAAATGGCACAAAAAGAGGAGCACAGGCATAAATTACCTTTCGCATTTGCCACGAACTGCAACCTTTCCGCGTAGCACCGTTCGGGAACAAATGTATTTCTTTGAGTATCTGTATCTGTAATCTGGAATAATTTTTCGCCGTTATTGCCGAAAGATGTCAGGGATATGCTGTTGAATAAAAGACAAATGTATATCACTATTTGTATTTTGGCCTAAAACACGTGTATCTCAGAATTTGCATTCCCGAACACATTTTTGAGTATCTCTGCCCAGCCCTGGGTACAGGACATTCTTAAATTTGGCCAAGAGAGTAATGAGGCAACCGGAGCGTCATGATTCTAACCCGAAGAAGTTGGACCATGTGTAGGCATCTCTTAGGAACGGTGAACCTCATTTCAACCCACCGACCAATGGTGCGTATGAGTGTTATTTTAATAATATTTCAAAATAAATGCCAAGGTTAGAGAGAGGAGATACCTACGCTAGTGGTCACCGCCTTGTGCTTGTGTTCATTCGTTAAGAAAAAAAGCATAATTTGTGAATGAATATTTGAACAACAATGTCAGTCTATCTTGAAATTGACGTCTTATCTCGGCTGCAAGAAGTCAACTCTCCGAGGGCATCAGTACGGCTGGTAAGCAAGCAATATGGAATAGCGATTGCAGAAATGCCGGCCCGTACGAAACCTGTACGAATAGAAAGCGGCAGGAGTTCTGGCGTATGCCTGACCATCCTGACGCGATGTTTTACTCGCCTACTGTGAATAGGTTTCTAGCACTTGGGCTTTGCAACGGGGATACGAAGGAATGCAGGAAGAGGTAATAGAAATAGAGGGCAATTAATGAAGCCTATAAAGGTTCAATGCATTGTCTGAAACAAATCTACGCAAGACCTACGATAACATAGAGTTACACAGGTAACCGAACTCGTAGGTTATAAAGACACGAAGGACAAAAAGACAATAAAAAAGTAATTGAGAAATTGAAATCTTGAAGCAATGGAATGGATGACACCTTTCACTGCATATATTGTCGAGCTGCGATGCGTTCTATGATATATCACGCATTAAAGGGGTACTCCGGCGATTTTTTCAGTTACCTCAACGAATAGTTTCTGAATTTCCGGTCCTTACCCTTTCGAGTATGGTACTTAGAATCGCGAAATTCATGATAGTTATTTTGAAATCGGCAAATGAAAATTATGTCAAAGCCAACATTTAAATAAACCCGCGCTTTTCAGTGACATGTCTTCACGGGCAGGCAGATTCGGCCGTCGAGCTGACAGTCTAAAAAAGGGACTAGGCCGAGCATTTGTTTCGTGCGCTGCGCGGGCGCATGGATCGAGCTTCCAAAGCCTTCATTGGACAATATGAAACTAGCAATATTTATGAAGGCCGAGACGAGGTCATATTCCGCGTAGTTCCGCGGGCTCTCAATCCCAAGAACGTGCCTCGCGCAGCACTTTAATTCCTTCTAATAACTTCCTTTATTATTTGGCGACTCCAACGTTGGCCACATCTGCCCTTCTCCGATGGTGGAGAGAGTAGAGGACAAATTTACAGTCGTAAACACATGGCAAATACGAGAACACACAAAATTTGATAACACACAACCACGATGGAAGAAACACATTTAGCTGATGACTCTCTGTCTGACGTGGCAGCCACATCATGTTCGGCGCACCGAGCACGCTCATTCGCACGGGGATAGATGGCGCCCAAGTATGGAGTCCCTCCCAAACCGACCGCTCCGGTTGTTTCTTCCGGCGGTGGTCCCACATTTTCTCGCTCACCATTTTTTGTTGTACCTTACCGCCGCCACGCTGCCATCAAGTCGCCAGAGTCCGTGGATCTGTGTTCTCTTCCTTCTTCTTCCTCTTCGGGTTAAGGCTCACCTTCGTGCACGATGGTGGCACCTGTGATCGACGCAGCACCAAAGCAAAACACGAGGCCAACCACTGGCCGCACACCACCACCACACCACCACACCTCGAAAAAGGCAAGCACGCTACGGCGCCGACCCCGTGGCCGCCAAGAAGGAACCTCATACCGCAGCGCCCTCCGCGGCGGCGCGGAACTTTCGAGGCTAGCTCCGAACACGATCTGTTCGCTGGCTCTCCGCGGGAAGAACGGCCAGTGGCATCACCTGAACGCGTTTCTTCCACCGTGCACACAACACACATATTTGGACAGTCCCCCACCCCCTCTTCCCAAGATCTCTGGCGTAGGGTAATTACGGCTTATACCATCAGCACACATATTTACTTTCCCGTTTTTCCCATATCTGACTGACACCTTCCAAGGCAAAGCCCATCTCTGTCTAGGTGTACAGTGAAACCCGTTTAGAACGAACCCACGTACAGCGAATTATTGTCCATATCGAACTCAAGGAAAATTTAAAGAAAAAGGCATGTAAAATGTATGTTTTATAAGGAACAACATATTGTCCATTTCGAAATTTTTCTCTCCAGGAAGGCTTCCAAAAGCGCACAGACAATCGTCTTCTAGCTTGTCCCTTCCCAAAAAAAAGAAGTATGAAAGAAATAAAGTTTCAAAAGCTCAAGTTGCGAACAAAATTGAGCGAATCAACGATTCAGAAGGGAAGAGGCTAAAAAAAAAGAAAACACTCTGCACGCACGAACAGAAAAAAAAAATATATTTTCAGCCCAAAGCGTTAAAACCCTGCGCGCATGCAAAAAAGAAAAAGAAAAAGAAGAAATCTTTCCAGCGCCGTGTTACAAGGCGGAACTGAAGAGATGAGAAAGAAAGACAAGCTCTTCGCCTTACAACGAACTCATCGCAGAAGTTCGATGTAAATGTTTTTTTTTTCTATATCGAACTCTATATCGAGCTGATCGTAGCGTTTCCTGCTGTTTGTTATATACGGGTTTGATTGTATACCTACTTGTCTGATTGTCACCTTCGAAGCCGGCGCCCACCTCTACACAGGTATAGGCCTACCCCACGGACATGTCGCTCCTGTTCGAACTCGAGTCATACAGGATCGTCACTGGACCTTCCGCCATGCCTGCGGAGTTTTCTTTAATCTGCCGGCGTAAGGAAAGCTCTGCACTGATGCGCCTCCGAGCCGGTCATATTAGCAGCATTGAGTCCCTTTTTACCAACGACGGTGTGGAACTCGACGGTCTCACCCTCGTTGCGCTGCGCATGATCCTCTACAAGTCGTACTGCATGAGGGCGGTCCGGCAAATGAAGACGTACGAAAGTTACGGTGTCTTTCGATGGACAGTTAGTTCTCTATTTGCTTCAGTTTCCCCCCCCCCTCTCCCCCCCCCCCCCTCCGATAGTGTCAAGAAACTACCACTCTGCACAAGGCGCATATAGTTGAGTAAACCTCTTGATAAAATTAACATTTCATTGTCATTAGCTGTCTGTAGGGTGCCGAAGCCGAGCATTCCAAGGACTTGACAGTCTCAAATGCGCAACGCGTAGAAGCTCATAAGTCTCGTCACGGTGACATCGAACAACAATACAGCGAACTTAACCTCTGGATGCTCAGGCTCCGCATTGTTTTCTGTCTTCAGATTATTTCTTCACCAGCCATCAAAAGTCCGCCATTCGAATGTACAAATGATGCACATTTGATGATAGCTATCGATGTAGCTAAAGTGAATTTCAGAAAGGGTCTATTCCTACAGTCCAAAGAGTGAACCCCGTCCTACCGCTGGCGTCAAAGCAAGAACTGAAATAAAGTTGTCAGCAAAAAAGATAATATTGTTTTCTTTCTTGCTGACTGGTATCACTGAAATGGATGCGACAGGCGCTCATAAAGTAAATTTTTGCTTTGACGACATTAGGCTTAGATGTACATCGGCTCGTGGAGAAATTTCATCTTTCTCAGTTATCTTTTGATCCAGGTAACGCCATGCTCTCAAACTTTCGTGTTCTGTCCCAACCGTCAGCGTCACGTTCTCACGGAGTTTGAGCGTTCTGCGACGCATAATTTATTTGCGCTGGCCAAAAAAACAAAAAAACAAAACACGATTTGCTTTACTCAGGAACGCTTGGTATGTAGTTGCAACGAACTCTTCCGCGTTCGGAATCATTCAGACAGCTCCCAGATCGATGAAATTCTCTTCGCGTTCTATGCATCTGTCACGATAGCGTGAAGCGTGTGGGGCGTGATGAAACCTGGGGGCAACCAGATTAATGCGGCCAAAAAGAACCCCAAACTGAAGCAAGTCGACGATGAGCACGCCAGCTGTCCGTTCCCTGCCTGACGCACAAATGTCTGCTCGAGAACGCTAATCGGATGAGTGACGAACGTGGCGTGCCGCGCAGGTGCATGAGGCGGATAATACCATGGGCGGCAATAATTTGTGAGAATGCATGCAAACGGAACAGAAGTAGGTGGCCGGACTGCTAGCGAGAGTGGCGTCGAGATTTGTTGGATGGTAGGGTGCTGGAAAGGGGATAGAGAAAGCGCTCGTTAACGAAATTAGCCTGATTATGAAATTGCCTTATTCCTGTCCGAGGCACAGCTCTCTCGTTTATTAACGAGCCGCGGTAAACCTAATTTTCAGCGGATGTTTTTTTTGGTACACTTATAACTTTATTAGAAAATAATATCTCAATTAATTAAAGTAAGCGCATTATTCTGTTTTTTTTTTAAGGAATCGAAAACAGAAATTTTGTGCCCTAACTATTGCACGCTAGCAAAACCACTTGATGGTCTCTGTATACAAATTGCTTCATCTTTAAAAAGTAGCGGGTGAAAATTGTCAAACTTTTGCTGATGGCCATGCTACGAGTTCTTCATTCGGTGAAAGCAGGTACAATTTCTGTTTATGCACACAGGGTACATGTTTCAGGGAAGACTTTATAAAATCCCTAAAACTAATGTGGTTGACGAATAAACTCTTTCCGGGAACAAACTGCTAACCACAACGAACATAGAAAATTGAGAAAAAAACAAAAAACTGATGCGTTACATAATTAATTACATTTTACTAATAAACTTTCAATGAGTGATAGTTAACATATGTGTTTTATAAGAAACTTGCTAAGCATAATGAAGAGCCACTAAATTATCTCGTTTTAGAAAAAAAAAAAATAAGGCAGGGGCAGCATTTTACGGCGTTCCGATAAAACGCTGAATTCGAACGTGTTACTATGTTTCGGTTTCCTATCCAAGCGCATCTCTGAACCATGTGTGTGTGTGTGTGTAGGCGTTTTGTTAAGATATTAGGGGTGAAAGTGAGAGCCAATCGTGTACGCGTGCAGTCTTTGAACCAGCGGTCCTGCTCCCCAGCACAAAAATCGGACGACACACGTGTGTCATACTCCCTTCCATCCTAGGAGGGAGGCGAGGTGGTGGCTTCGCGCTTTGGCCATGGGGAGCAGAAAGGCTCGCAAAAATGCGCTACGCCATAAAATGCTGCCCCTGCCTCATATATATATTCTAAAATGAGATTATTTGGTGGTTTCCGATGGTGCTTAGGAAGTTTTCATTAGAACCAAATGTTTATTTTGACTAATTTAAAAGTTGATTAGTATTTTTGCAATCCTTGAGGCCCGCCATGGCTAACAATTTGTTCCGCGAAAGCTTTTTTTTTTTTTTTTTTAACCATTTTATATTTAGAGATTTTTGAAAACCTTCGCTGAAAGTGAAACACTTTTTATACATTTATAGCTTATTAATACAAACCAAAATAACTCCGGCCATGCAAGAAATTGGGACACAAGCAGACAAGTGCGTAGGCGAGTAATGAGAACATAAATCCATTAAATAGTTTTAAAGCACGAGTTATGATGAATATTTCTCCGTTAAAATATTTCTTATAAAAATCTTCCTAGTTTCTTTACCCGATAATGCTATCGAAATTTATATGGCTTCAGAAACGAGTTATATGAAAACTATGTGTCCTTCAGTTATACTATATATACATATGCAACACAGAAAAATAGTAGATACGGCTGGAAACCTCGGTAAAAGAACCTCATATACAGAGCAAAACAAGTAGCCGTCTTCTCGCTAACGAGCGTAGCTTGTTAGCCAGAGCGCTGTGTCTGTGTCTCCTCCTTGTTTGTCCGTCGTCTTGTTGCGCTTTTTATTCATTATGAATCCCTAACTTGCTCAACTTTCTACCCTCGTGAGCGTAGCTTCTTATGTGTCTTGAGGGACCGGGGAGGGGGGGGGGGGGGGGGGGGGGGGGACTGCAAACAGACAACATTGTTCTAAAACTCGCCATAATTTTGTTTGTGCCTAAGCATCACAAAATGCCCTCCCCCCCCTCCCCCCCTCACACAGAGACACACACAAAAAAAAAAAAGAAAGAAAGAAAGAAAGAATGGAAGAAGAGAACGAAAGCAGAACATGTTTTCTGCACTGCACAAGCGAGCATCTTGATGTTTGTGGTGCTAGTATGAGTTCATTAGCGAAACCTCGGCTGCCATTCTGAACCTTCACAGAGAGTTTCTGACTCCAACCATAAGGTACTCCATATCGAGTCATTTCGTCCCTTTATTAGTATTTTATTTGCGCTCGTTTCACACCTGTTCGGCCACGGATCGGTGTCGCCCGACCTGTCCTCCCGCTGCCCGTCAGCTTTCCTAGATGAGGCACGTCGGAAGCTCGCTGCCTCCGCGCTTGACGCCGACGTTGATGCCCGACACTGAAAGACGGCCACCCGCTCAGCACGCCAGGCGGAAGTATTGGCGCTGCGCCCCCAAAGGACAGTCCGCCGACACTAGAGAGTTTTAGGGAACCGTTTTCGCACTTCTGATACGGTACGTATCAGAAGTGCAAAAATGTCCCATAAAACAACCTCGCATCCATACATGTTCGAAGCGTACATCCTTCCATCTTGCATGATGCGTGTCTGCAGTAAATTATCTCGTGCTGTCTGCAGCGAACAGCGTGTCTTTTGTATGATGTATTGGGGCAGTATGACTGCAGCTTTATGGTTCCCTTTTGCGACGTCACTGTCATGGTTTTCCCCGCCGTCACGTAACGAGTTGTGATTTCGGCTACTTATAATAATTCCATGGCCCGGACGTGTAGCAAAAAAAAAAACGCAATTAAAGCTCGGAGCATAGCATTCTTAAACTAACACCTTCAACTCCAACAGTCTGACCAAATGTAGAAGGCTATGGTCTAACATTTTTAATGCGAAAGCATTAACTATGCAATGGAGCGGAGCCGGTGCCGTCAGTAACAGCAAAAAAAAAAAAAAAGGCGAAAAAAATGTTTATTTTTCCATTGGCTGAGCAAAACGCCTCCTAGATAGCCATTGGCGGCCGCTTCGAAAAATGTGGGTGGGAAGAATGCAGGTGAAGACAGCTTTAACTATGTATAAGGGACGAAAACAGGAAATAAGGAAAAAACATTGGTATGATAATTCACGGGGGAGCTCGTCGTTGTTTGAGGCTAGAACAAGAGTATGGAGGACTAGGATATATAGGACAAAGTACGAGGAAATGGATACTCGCTGTGCCGTGTGCCAAGGGGAAGAGTAGAAAATACAACATGTATTGTTCAGCTACTGTTCAGCTGGTGTTCAGCTGGATGATAAGTGCATTTTAATGCCAGAGAGGAGATTGGAAGTCTGGTTGAAATAATTTAATAAGAACTGAATGACGTAACACTAACTGACTCAGCTGGGGACGAGCGGGACAGAGGAAAATTGAGACTCCCTCCCACGTGTCTCAGTCGGTCCGGTGCCGGGATAATAGGCTTGACCAGAGGAAGATTGGCGACTCCCTCGGCGGGGGGAAGAATCGGGTGTGGGATGTTTTTAGTTTTTTTCCCGATCCCCCAAAGGTCATCCCAGTGATATTCCACACCGCCTGGTGATGTTACGAAATGGCAGAGGGGAAGCAAATTGGCAAAGAAAGGAAATCATACTTTTGGTTTCTAATTTTTACGCTTGGTGGGGCAAGCTACCGACCGTTATGAAAGGTACACCCGTTAGCATCCATTCATCCATCCATTAATAAGCTTTTGTTTAGTTTGTTAAAAAAAGCTAAGATAGAAAGGGCTAAATGGGCACAGGTTCTTGTTAGGCTTATCGTGCATGCTGAAGCGGCAGTTGGAAAAGTGTGAAATTTCGCGCTAGGCCCCTCGGTGCATTAGTAATAATGTTTGTGTCCCTTGTGCTACAGTATCCCGGATAATAGTTTAAGAGGGTAATGTTGATAAACTGTTGATTTTCCTTGCTCAATTGACGGAAATGCTTTTTTTTTTTTTTTTGCTTGCAATTTTTTTTATTTCTTAAGTAAACAATCTGGACGTGAGTATGGGAATCTTCATATATTATGAATAAAGTGTTTGTTAAATTGAAGCCAACCAACACTATAAGTTGGTACCAAGTCGCAAGAAACAATAAAGAATCTGACAGAAACAGATGATTACGACTTAACCTCGCACATTAAAATAAAACTTCAAATATTTCGTATATCCCGATGTACGAATTTATAGTCCAAACTATATATTATATCGAATTTTTATTGAACGTTTTAGTACATACCGAGGGTTCTTCATACGATAAAAACTGAAATATTTAAAGATGGTCTTTTGAAAAAAATTTATCTTGAAATGAGTATTAATTTAGAGTTTCCACTCGTATTTTAAGGCGTTTTCCGCCAAGATAGCTTTATTTTATTATAACAGTACTGTGCTTGTTGAATAGGCAGTAGTTTGAGCTTACATTTCATATGTATAATTTATGTCATAAAATAAATTGTTACATAGGTTATTATCATCCAAACCTGGCAAATTATTGTCAAAGCAACCAGGTACTGAAGTTTTTACAAAAAAAAAAAAAAAAAAAAGCAAAACCAGAAATCTTTTTTTATTAATACCTTGCGCTTTTAATTTTGTATTGAAATGCACGTAAAAAGGTATTTGAGTCTGTAGAATCTCTTAAATACGAGACCTCTGACGATTACCCGAATCCCCAAGGTTCGTCTTTGGCCCTTTAGAGGTGAAAAACTCGAAGATTAAAAATGTTTTCGGTTTTGTTCTAGTGAAGAATTCGGCCAGCATATGTACATAATTTTTTTTTCTTTAAACGTTTTTAATGCATGAATCTGATTTCCTGCACGATTTAAAATGAAATCGCCTGTGTATGATGCAGACATGCTTCGAAGAAGTTTCAGGTGTGCCCGCAGATAACACTGCCATCATGTCTGCGGCCAACATTGTGAGTGTGTGTGTGTGTGTGTGTGTGTTTTGTATGATGTACGAGCAGTGTTGCTGCTGCTCTACGAAAGTTATATGGAAGTCTTCCAAAATCATTAGAAAGACTTGGACGCACTAAGATAATAAAACAGAAAACGAACCAGGTGTTCATTCCTAGGTTCGATCCCCGCCCCCTTATGTTTCAACCAATACATGATAACATAGAAAGAAAAAAAAATATCACGCGTTTGCGCGGGTTTCTTATCCGATAACTAGACGAACCCCCGGGATACTGTAGTTACCATAGGAATGATTCTTCCCAACACCGCGATGCTCGGGCGGTTTGGATATGAGCACGTGTTGTTTCCTGCCATTGATTTTTCCCATTAACGACAAGCGGTGATGCAACCCGAAGACGTTGAATGATTGGCTCGTCTGCATCTTGACGCCAATCCGATTGATTCCGTTCTGAACACTGGTACACGGCGCTCCAACGGATTTTGTAATTTTAGGTGGCATGCTCGCGCGATGATGGGCCGGAAAGTCGATAGGTGTTGCGCGGATATGCGCAGGCATTTGAGTAGCGTTCGAGAGCCATTTCTCCTCGCTTCGAGGAATCAATCCATTTAAATCAGTTCGTTTCCAGTCAGAACGCCTGTCTACTTACTTATTCTTCCTTTAGCGACGCTCCTGTTCTTCGGTGCGTGGGCGAAGCCGGTCGACGTGCCTGAGAGCCAAGCACGGGGCTCCTCGTGAAAACGCGCGACGCGTACAAAGCTGCCGTCGGCGACCGGTCTGAGTCGATCGAAGCTATCCGTCTTTTACTCCATTTCATTATATGGTAAGCCTGCATGGCGTTGCCTGCAAGGACGACAGCCTTCACTCTGGGCAAGGCAGCTGCTTAGACGCATTTAAGGCCATTTCAAACTATTATTTTTTTTAAAATTAATAATATGAAGTATATGCGCTTTCTTAGGAACGCGCCAAATTCCGAGAGCAGTATTTCTATTTCTCTTTTGCTTTTGCCGACTGGCTCGCTGCACGATGTACCCGTCTGAAATGTAATACTGATGAACAAGGAAATGGTTGCCGTTCTTGGGACCCTTCAGAGGATCCTAAGAACGGCAAGAACATTGAACGGCAAATGCCGTTCAACGTTCTTGTCAACTGCGAGTGTCGCGTGCTTAGTGACGTTGAAGGAACGAACACACGTGCGAACGTACAGTGCTCGGCGAAACGAAATAGACCAGCGCAGCGCGTGGATTCGCTTGAGTATAACTCGTGCGAGGAGCGCATACAGGTAATCCGAAGTATACAGCCAGCATATACTGCTACCAAATACCATTGACTACCAATAGACGCTTTCAGGCAGCTGTGCATGGGCGCCGCCATAACCGACCTTCAGGTTTTGTTCCCGCTTATTCCGTTCGCTTCACTTCATCATTACCACAGCAGGACAGGCTATTGCCATTTTAGATTCTACTGCGGTCTTCTCCCCAGCCAAGGCCTTTGTGGAGGCTCGACAACGCCCGCTTCAGTGGCTCGGCATTTCGGTAAGACAAGAGAAGGTCGGCTATGGCGGCTCAATCTGGCGCGCGCTGAAAGCGTCTATACTGGAAACTCGACCCAAAATACATGGGGTTGTCGGGAGACACAGAAGTGCTGCCATCTCTCGGTGTGGGATGGTAAACTATGCGCTCGAAACTAGAAGGAAAATAGTCATTCACTACACTATTTCTTCTCGTCACACTATCAGGAATTGTGAATATATGGCAAATCGGTGTGCCGATTTCAATTGAGCAAGAGCTGATACACGGTATTTCTGATAATGAGGTGAGCTTCATATTAGCACTAAGTATTTAGATTATATAGACCTACGTATTACACCTGGTACAAATGACCTACTGGAAATTAGTGACTTTCTAGTAAATTGACAGTTTATGGACCACACTACAGCTGTTACTAGCTGTAGTGACTGGCTCTTTGCAGTTAGAAATAAAGCACAGCAATTTAAATATGTAATTGCTCCATGGGTCATTATTTTAAATTGCATGAGATTCACTTCCAATGAGTCTGGAAATGCTACACGACGTAGTAATTACAGCCAGTAAATGCTACACTGGCTGTTTAACGAAGAGTCAATATTTATAAGGAAGTAGAAATAGTGTCCGGTTCAGTTTTGCCTGTCGTTTTGGGGGCCTGGTTAGCCTGTAATGACTGAGATTACTATTGGATTATATTTCTGAGTTATTTGAACGAGTATAAACTAGATTGCCTTCCAAGGGCTATTAATGTCTCTGGGCCAATATCCTAAGCTATTTCGGGGCATATAGACCAAGCAGCTGTTTATTAGGTAGTTCCATTTCATTTCATTTCATTTTATTTCATTTATTGTTCTCTCAGGGCCCGAAGGCATTACAGAGAGGAGTGGGTTTTTTTAAACGGAAACATATGAGTATAACGATACATAAGGCAAGACATAAAACAAAAGTTATTGAACATCAAAAAACTTAGTAATGGCAATTTTAAAATCAGTAGCATCAGTTATCGAGACTATGGGTGCAGGAAGGCGATTCCAATTTATTGAGGTCTGAGGGAGAAAGGAGGCATTGAAAGATGAGGTGTTACACTGGGGGACGCCCACTTTTAGATGGTGGTTAGTTCGTAGCGAAATGTAAGATGGTTCTAAGAATAATCTTTGACGAAGTGTTGGATTAGAGTGAAAAATCTTCTGAAAAAGACAAAGCCGGGATATTTTCCGGCGAAGAGAGAGGTTAGGCAAGGAAAGGGATGCTTTCATAGATGTGACGCTGGATGTGCGATGATAGTTCGAGAGGATGTGATAGACTTTAATGACCATTAGCGACCATTTCGTGATATTTGTAATGTAATGCCTCAGATTGGATTTGAATGACTATTATTTGATATTTGATTTTATTTCCTAATTATACGGCGGATTTCGGTTCCAAATGACTTTTAATGACAATCAATGACTATTTGTAACTATTTTGAGTTATTTGGTTGCGCGCGGCCTGAGTTGGCTTTCAATGGCTAATTTTGGCTTTTTGATCAAAATTTGACATTAAAGATATGTAGTTCAAATGAACTTCTAGTTACTTTTAATGACTTTTGGCAACTATTTCAGTTATTTGATCGTGTGCAGACTGAGCTGGCTTCATATGGCTATTATTGGCTATGTGATCATGTTTATAAATTATATGGCAGATTTGGGGTCCAAATTACTTCCGTGACTATCAATCACTATCGGTCACTTTTTCAACTTATTTGTTGTGTGCAGGCTGAGTTGGCTTCCAATGGCTCTGATTGGCTATACATTCATATTTATAATTATATGGCAGATTTAGGGTCCGAATGACTTCTAGTGATTGTCCATGATTGTCAGTCCCCATTTCGAGTTATTTGATTGTGTGAAGACTGTGTTGGCTTCATATGCCTATTATTGACTATATGATTATATTTATAAATTATATGGCAGATTCGGAGCTCAAATGACTTATACTGACTATTGATGACTATTGGTCATTATTTTGAGTTATTTAATTGTGTGCGGGCTGAGTTGGCTTCCAATGGCTATTATTGGCTATACAATAATATTTTTTTATTTATATGGCAGATTCGTGGTTCAAATAACTTCTAGTGACTATCAATGGCTATTAGTCACTATTTCGACTTACCTGATTGTGTGCAGACTGAGTTGGCCTAATATGGCTATTATTGGCTATATGATTATGTTTATAAATTATAATGTAGGCTTGGGGTTCAAATGACTTTTAGTGACTATCAATCCCTATCAGTCAGTTATTCGACTTATTTGATTTTATGCAGGCTCAGTTGTGGCTTCCAATGGCTACTATTGGCTATACAATCATATTTTTTTATTTCTACAGCAGATTCGGGGTCCAAATGACTTCTAGAGACTTTCAATGGCTTTTAGTCACGATTTCGACTTACCTGATTGTGTGCAGACTGATTTGGCTTCATATGGCTATTATTAGCTATATTATCATGTTTATAAATTCTATGGCAAATTTGGGGTCCAAATGACTCCTAGTGACTATCAATGATCAGTCACTATTTCGACTTTTTTGATTTTATGCAGGCTGAGTTGGCTTCCAATGGCTATTATTGGCTATAGGCATCTGTTATTGACCTGGTTGGCTCGAATTGCCTAAAAATGGTTATTACTGGTTATTGGTCGCAATTAGGGGTGTCGCGAACTTTTGTCGAACCAGATTTTTTGGTCGAACTTCCGGGGTTCGACTGAGTCGAACCGGTTCGACGAACCTTCGAACTTTTCACCAGATTCGACCGGTTCGACTTTATGGACAGAGTGGCCAGACCTTAATACAAGCATGTCTAGGTTTGGAGAATTTTTTTTTTTTATGCACGGGGTTACTTTATTTTTTCAACAGCTGCAATTAAAAGAAACTAATTCTACTCACTGAATAAGTTAATAACTTAATGTTTAGTACTGTATTGACTAAAATAGACAATCAGCGCTGCACTTACTTCATCTTTTAGCCATTACCATCCAATCCGAAGCCAACTGGCCAGCCTGTCGCGCATGCGCACACGAGTCGAACCTCAATACAAGGTTCGTCGAACTTTCCACTAAAAGTTCGAAAAAGTCGAACCTGGTCGAACTCGAACCGCGGCCGGTTCGCGACACCCCTAGTCGCAATATTCTGCTATTCTATACTTATGAATGAAAATGGCTTCAAGTGGCTATTGTTAGCAATTGCATATCATCTTAACAATATCACCTTAAATCGCGTCAGAATGAATATTAGTGACATTTAGCGACATACTATTCATGATGTTTTGAATATGAATGGATTCAAGTGTACTATTATTGGCTATGGACAGTTCTTGGCCAAATCGGATTGAAATGGCTATAGATGTCTATCAGCGACTATTATTAGCAGTTCATGCAATTGGAGTGTGTATAGATTTGAATGACTTCAACTGGATACTATTGGCTATAGGCATCTATTCTTGACTTGGTTGGCTTGGATTGGCTATTATTGGCTATAATCATCTGTTCCTGACTTGGGTGGCTTGAATTGGCTACAAATGGCTTAAAGCGGCTAGTATTTATAATTAGCAGCTATTTCTTTGTCTATAAACTGAAATGGCTTCATGCGGCTAGTTTTGGCTATAACCATCTATTTTTTTACCAGACTGGCTTCAAATGGCTACAAATGGCTATTCATGAATATAGTTGACAATTCTTGCTATTTCAGTGATTATGATGGAAAATGACTTCAACTGGCTATTATTGGCTTATTAGTATCTATTTTACTGAATTGGCTTGAAATGGCTATACATGGCTATCAGCAACTATTATTTACAATTTATGCAATTGGAGCCTATATAGATTTGAATGACTTCAAATGGATATTATTGGCTATAGGCATCTATTCTTGACTTGGTTGGCTTGGACTGGCAATTATTGGCTATAATCATTTGTTCCTAACCTGGGCGGCTTGAATTGGCTACAAATGGCTTAAAGTGACTAGTATTTATAATTAGCAACTATTTCTTTGTCTACTAACTGAAATGGCTCCATGCGGCTAGTTTTGGCTATTACCATCTATTTTCACCAGAATTACTTCAAATGGCTATGCATGGCTATTCATGAATATCCATTGAATGGCTATTCATGAATATCCACAATTATACTTGCTATAGCCATTGCTAGCCCATTGAAGCCAACCTGGTTAAAAATTAATGGTAATAGACAACAACAGCTACTAAAAGCATGTCCGGTTAGTAAACACTAAAATTGCTCATAACTATCAAGACTAGCCACTAATAGCCATTTGTAGCTATGTCAAGCCAATTCGATAAAGAATAAATGCTTACAGTCAGTAATAGCCACTTGTAGCCAGTTTCATCCAAAACCACTGAAATAGCACAGAGTTGTCAATTATACTTACTAATAGCCATTGCAAGCCATTTGAGGCAAATCTGGCCAGAAATAGATGCTAATAGTCAACAATAGCCAATAAAATCCATCTCAGTTAGTAAACATGAAACCTGCTTATAAATATCAACACTAGTCACTACTAGCCATTTGTAGAAATTTTAAGCCAATCTAAATGCTTATAGCCAGTAATAGCCACTTGTAGCCAGTTTCATTCAAAAACACTGAAATAGCACATAATTGTCAATTATACTCGCTAATAGCCATTACAAGCCATTTGAGGCAAACTTGGCCAGAAATAGATGATGAAAGCCAACAATAGCCACTTAAAGCCAGTGCAGTTGGTGAACACAAAAATCACTCATAACTGTCAACAGCAGTCATTAATAGCCATTTGTAGCCAAATTAAGCCATTGCAATAAAAATAAATGTTTATAGCCAGTAATAGCCACTTGTGGCCATTTTCATCCATAAACACTGAAATAACCCAGAATTGTCAGTTATACTTACAAATAGCCATTGCTAGCCATTTGAAGCCAATCTGGTCAGAAAGATATGCTAATAGCCAACAATAGCCCCTTAAAGTCATTCCAGTTAGTAAACAATGAAACACCCATAAATATCAGCACTAGTCACTAATAGCCATTTGTAGCCATTTCAATCAAATTTATCTAAAATTTGATGCATAAGCCAATAATAGCCGCTTGAAGCCATACTCATTTTTAAGTATTGAAATAGCACATAATTGTTTAATGATCTCGTCAATATCCATCAGCAGCCATTTCAATTCGATCTGGTCAAAAATAAATACAAATAGCCAACATTATCCACTTGAAGCCAATCCATTTCGTAAATATAAAAATAGCTCAAGTAATAGTTATCTACTAATTGCGGTTTGTAGCCATTTGCAGCCAATCTATTCCAAAATAGGTGCTTATAGCCAATAATAGCCACTTGAAGCCATTCTCATTCATAAACACTCAGACAGAAGATAATTGATATTATACTGACTAACAGCCATTAGTAGCCATTGAGCCTATCTGGTCAGAAATATATTCTAATAGTCAACAATAGCCACCTGAAGTAATTCCAGTTTATAAACAGAAATAGCTCAGTTTTCATTACTCATTAATATTTGTAGCCATATCTATCAAATATATATATAACAGTGGAGGCTGATATCAAATAACAGCCAGTTGAAATCATATGCATTCACCAATGCCGAAAGAGATAATGGTCAATTATCTCATCAATAGCCATTGGCAGCCATTTAAGGTCAATCTGGTCAAAGATGATGCTAATAGCCAACAAAAGTTACCTGAAGCCGTTCATAAGGTAAGCAAACAGAAAAATCACATAATTATCAATAATAATCACTTCTAGTCACTCGGAGTCATTTCAAGTCGGTCTCATAAAAAATTGATGCCTATTGCCAATTATGGTCACTTGGAGCAAGGGCATATGTTTCGGTAGGACTAAAACAAATAAATCAACAATCTCAGAAAAGGTTAATAATCATTTAGATTTTACACAATCACTATACAAACCCCAACGTTACTAAAACACTCAGTTGGAAAACTCCCATAGAGACAACTTTGAAAAAGTGGCCCCAATCTGTCTCCGAGCACCGAGCTAATGACGAACACAACGACACCATTTCTGCCGCAGCGGCCACTCGAGGAACTGCACGTGACTTCTATTTTGGCTTTCAGAACAGATACAGCGGGAGAGGTTACAGGGTTTAAAGAAAAGTTTATTGACACTGTAAACTGTAAGACGTAAATCACACCGGTATACAATAGGAACATGTACGCTACAAAGATCCAGGGGTGCCACCCTTGTAGCCCCGGCGGACGCGCCGCATCGCAGTACCGAAGTTAAAATGCACCTAGGTCTGGACGCGCTACCCGAAAGGACCGCTGAGGCATGGCTGTATAAAAACAATAGTAATTGTTCCGCAAACCTTGCGAACTAAAGATGATAAAAACATCACGCGCCCATCGTTTGGTACTAAACTCCAATAAACTTTATACAAAAAGAGTCTTTTCCGTTTGTTTTTACGCAAAAACAGGCTTTCAGAAAGCTCAAGGTGACCACAGTACAGACAAACGATAAAGAGTGGCGCTGTTGTCGCATTTAGCTCGGTCTCGGTGGACGCCAGCGGCCCAGGTTTCGAAGTAACACTCATTTCTCCGATTACTCCAGAGTTTCGAAACGACCGAGTTTTCTGCCTTTTCGAAAGCGGGTCTTTCGTGTCTGTCCAACATTGGATTAGAATCCCCGAATTATAAACCACTTATCTTCTTAATTCACCAATTTTGGTAAACCATAATCCTGACCGAGATATGGTTCGACGATTCCGTGGTAGGAAATTTGTACGGACAGAGGGTGCCATTAGAAGCGGGAGAAAAAAAAAAGTTACGGTTACAAGTAGTCTGATTACTTGTAGTGAATATCATACACGTCTAGCTTTTTGGTTATACAAAGACACACGAAAGATATCTATTTTGAATACAGTCCGTATTGAAAATGTTATACTATGAACGAGTAGTAAATCGTGGGATATTTGTTTGCGGTTGTCAAAGATTAGAGAAGAAAATCAGTCTACCCTCGACCAGCAATAAAACTCCCAGGGATCTTGCGGTGACCCCCGATGTAAATATGGTTGCACATCGTGGAATGTCTAACAGGTTAATCGTAGTGGAGAAGGGTATATCTGGTCAATTATGGCCGCTCCTCTCTACACTAGCTCTTTGATGTTCGGTGTTTTAACTATATACTCCGTTCACCCTTAATTAAGCTGAGACTATGCTCCGCCTTCAGCGCGAGCTCGCTGGCTTTTCCCGGTGCTTTAGTTGCGCGTGCCTGCGCGTTCACGCTTTTGTTAGCAAGGGTAGAAAGCTCGCATTGAAGGCGGAGCTTCTAGCCTCAGCTCGAGGGGGAACGGAGTACATGTACCATGCCGTGCATGGTTTCGTCTCCAATTGCACAAGAGCAGACGCACAAGGAAACGAGTGAATGAAAACAAAATCACAAGAAAGAAAGGAGAAGACAGATGATTGCGGAGAGTGCAGCGTTCTATAGGCAATTTCTAAAAGTGCGCGATACCTAGCTGTTCTTTCTTTCATTATCCGAGTCGTCTATTGTTTGGGCACGTAATTTGAGCACGCGTATTGAACACGATGGCTGCGTCAGCTTTTTGAGTACAGCGTTTGCGTTCATCGAGGGCCCGGATTCAATCGCATGCTTCGTGCCCAAGAAATGGCGACTGCCAATGTTGCTCGATGGGCTCTTGAAGATGGTCGACTTTACCGGTGCGCTATTCGGTTCACGTTGAGCCAGCTTGTGGCACTCAGGATTATCAGAACACGAGCCGGCATCATTTCAATTTTATATATGTGGGAGAGGGGTAACCCGCGAACCGTTTGTGGGTTTAATTAAACGTCGGTGCATCCAGAAACGGCTGCCGCGTATTACATATTCAGCGCACTTGCTCGATGCTGTTTTGTTTCTTTTTTTAGCAGATTGTAGTTTCCCATACAATGGTGTCGGTATCCAGAGCACTGTCTATCACTTAAAGCGTGATTGAAAACAAGGTCTCTTACAGCTATATCGGGTGAATAGAATGGATGTGCTGCAGCTATAAATCACATTTGCCAAAACCTAAGAATTTGCTGAAGCTATAGGTATTTTTTATGAATGCCCATTAATTCTTTGGTTGTAGTCGAGTCTCGTTCATATGAACCTTGTCAATCCGGGTACCTCGCTACTCTTTAGATATCATTTTCGGGAATGAACTGGGTATATACGGGTGTTTATATCGACGAGACATGACTGTATCTGCCTTTAAAGTGCCGTGTTGCCACGCACAAAGTACCATGCCATGTAGCTATTTTAAATTCCCCGCAACTTGTAGGAACTTGTGCAGCAAATGCCGAGCTTGCGTGCGCAAATAATCAGTTTGTGTGCAAAAACAAAAACAAAAAAACAGTTTGGTCGTAAAACTCAGGCGCAGGCACCCGTGACAGGGGCTTCGTCCGTCTACAGACTCACAAACTCCACGGGACTGCGGAAATTCGCGCGGGACCCCTGTAAACAGATTTAACTGGAGAAGAAAGGGCCTGCGGGGTGAAAAGCCATCTGTATTCATTTGTAGCCCTCGCAGGGCTCAGTCCCCGGCTTCTCCGAGACTTCGGGCCGCGATATTACTCTTCATTTGCGTGGCAAATGCCGCGGCCAAGCCGATGAAGCTGATCGCGACGGTCATCTCCGGCCTTCCTTAGGGACCCAAGAGCTTTTCTGTCTTCGCTGCGATTCCGATGAACGCTCGCGACCCGAACGCCGCGTGGGAATTTTCCCTGAGCACTAAAGTCCTCTTTTAGTTTTCCTTCTTTTTTAATAGATACAGATCTTCAAAATGAGAGCGAAGCTGGAGTGCTCCACCTCACGTGTGCCTTCTGATGATTTGCATATCAACTTTCGAGCGTATATATTCTCAAAGCGGCCGCGTTCGGCCATCTTGCTGGCTCTATGCTACGCTTAGAGTGTTGGCACTCCACTTATTGATGTTTTTGTGGGCGCCGCCATTGTGCGGGTTGCTGTAATATCTCGAGAGATACCCCACCCCCGAAAGATAGCCGATCTCCTAGTTTTGGCATGATTTTTATCATTTTTTTTTCAGAAACACCGAAAGATAGCCCACTTCTTGTAATTGCAGGACCCTGGCCAACGGTGACCTCGGCAAAAACGGTGTTACTTAGCCACGGCGGGAGATAAGCGAACATTGCTGACTGAGAAGAACATTCGTCTTTGGTTCATCGCCCCTTCCTGCGATCACAAGTTTTTTTTAATGACACAATGGTTTTCATCTGATTAGCTCTTATGTTGAGGTGGGATATCTTTCGGGATATTGCGGTAGTGCAAAGCGAGAGCAATTGGCGATTGTTACAATTCGAAAATATGGCCTTCTGAGCTTTAAACAGCATGCCAGGAAACTTGGCGATATGTGGATACATCTTTGGATAACTGGCAACATTGATCTCAAGCACCGAGGTGGCTCAAGTGTCGTTACTTTGAAGCGTCGCTTATTTGGTGGTTTGAGGTATAATTACTGACCGTTCCTGCCGTACGGTGGCTGTTGAGCGTGCACTGTAAGCGAACTTCTAACACGTTCATCTGACAGCATCGGACTAGTTGCTCTGGTCGAACCATAGGTTATGATGATTATGGTCATGATGATTATCTCTGTGCGGCATATTTTTACGGACAGATATTGTTCAACTGAAGCGCACTATGCTACCTCCTTGAGACAAAGACATAACTGTCGCAGCCTACATTATTCTGTAAGATTAGAAGATATATATGTTTCCTGCACGATACTTAGACGACGACTAAACGCACGGTCAGGCACAGACACGTTCAAGGGTTTCCTCAGGAATTGAAGTTAGAGGGGGGGGGGGGGGGGGGGCATTGAGAATAGGGGAGTCGTTTCGAATTAAGGGGGTGTCTTCAGAGAAACAAGGGTGTGTGTGTGTGTGTGTACGGAAATCACTGGGCGGGTTTGACCCACATATGTGTTTATTGCCTCAGTCTCTTGTTTACAATTTTTGGTGCATTTCTTTTTTTTTCTGTTCGTGGCATTTGGGGGGCAAATATCACAAACGCTCTCGAACTCTGGCTTCTCTGCCAGGACAGGAGAGAGGAGGGAAAGCCACCTTCGTCCACCCAAGGAAATAGGCTCGGTGGTGGCTGACATTTGGCCGTCGGCCCACGTTTCCCCAACTCCTCCATCGGAGTGCGAACCAGCCCACTCCCGAAGCGGAAGTCGATATCCGGCTCTACTCCGTTCACCAGTCTGCTGACAGTGGAGTGGGAGCTACGCGCTTGCGGGACTGATCAACCGCCACCCTTCCATCAGCGGACCCCTCTTTCTGCGGGCCGAGTGTGTTCCGAGGCACTCGAGCCAGGTTGATGATCAGTGTGCGCGCTGCGAGCGGAAAGCAATCTGAAAGGCTGCATTTCCTTTTTCTATTTTTAGCTTAACCGTTTTTTGCTTCGTCAGATTGTGAGGGTGAAAGACGTAGAAATGAGACACGTGCTGGCGGAGATTCTCAGCAGGAGATACCGAATGCAGAAAGGGCCTGGTTTGTTCGCCACCGGATTGGGTATAAGGTCACTCAGCAGACGAATAAAGGACATATCTAGGGATGGTATCTAGGCGGCTGTGTGTGCGAGCTACCGTAACAAATTTTTTTTCTGGAATAATTTTATTTGTTTTGCTTCGTCACTATAGAACGAGGTGAACTCTACGTAATGGACCTTTTCCCAGATAGCTTCTGCGCATTTGTACGCCCCCTCTCCTGGCCTTGCTTCCCACTGTCACCATTTTCGCGAGGCAAAGTTCCGGTCGACCAACATATTCAGGACCTATCTTTGTGCGTAATTCGTCTTTTTTGGCCATTCTTGTTTGGGTATAAGCTAGTACAGGTCATAAAAGACAGCGAAGATCAATACAACAGCATAATGCCATTGTATTCAGACGCGGGCGTAGGCAAGTTGGGCTTCCCTTCATTTGTAGTTCGAAGACAACTCCGCAGGTGGCACTCGTTACTGGAAACATGTCTATTCTCACGCTAAAGATTTGAAATGCAAAAGGGTGAAGCTGCTGTTTTATTGAATCCACACTGATTGGTGTAATTGTTATGCAATAGTTACAGCACTGCGAGAAATCTACTTATTATTATCAGATGTGTTTGTTTTTGTGCGTGTGTGTGCGTGTGTTATGTGCGTGCGCGCGTTTGTGTATGTTGGGAGCACATAGGGTGTCTACAGTGGCTCTGGTGTAAAACGATCCGAAACAATCGGCGTCTGCACATAAAAGGCACAGATTGAGCATTCAGGTAGTCGGTTTTACCTTCTGAAATTTCACGGCCTAGTTTACTCCCCGTAAAAAGTAAGACTAACAAACTTGCCAAAGTAAACGACGGTCGTGTTCACAGACGATCGAGTTTTGATTAATGTAACTTGAGGCACCCTCTCCCAGTAGGTGCAGCGATCAAACAACAACGCGTGTCCTCTGCTCGCTGCGCCTTTCGGGAGATGGCGCCACAATTTACATTCATTGCTAACTCGGCCGTTTGCGAACACGTCCACCGTTGACTTTGGCCAGTTTGCTGGTCTCATCTTTTACTGGAAAAGTATCCCAAGAAGCACAAAGCGGTTTTCAAAAGGGGGGGCCGACGTGGGTCCCACGTCGGTTTTGCAAGTCGGGCCAAGAGGGTGTATACTTGGGACGCGCACCCGGGCTGCCTTGAGGGACACACAGGGGGCCTAGGTGGGCAGCCCACATGAGGTCCCTCCGGGAAAGTCATCACGTTCGGGGATATCTTATCAGTTCCAAGCTATGCGGGGTATTACAGTACATTCCAAATTAAGCATGCTTCATGTTGACCTTCGTGCGCAAAACCCACGTGGCACGTCCCCGTTTCCCCCTTTTGTGCTTCCTGTTCCTCTAGCGTGCTTCGGCAACGCCAGCGCTCTTCGCTTGGTTTCAGTCATAAAATAAAAACATTTTATTTCAATTCTCAGACTGCAGTAATCGATGCCGTTCCCCGCACGGGCGAACACTACATTTTACTTTCCCCGTGTGTCTATGAAGTAAATATTACCAACTTGACACTTAATGATGAATCAATAAAACGTCTTGAGCAAGACCATCGCAAAATGAGCATCCTAATTGTACGAAATCGAACAAAAACATGTGCACGTTTCTATATAAGATACTGTTGGACATGTAATCGGGATACATAGCCAGCGTGAGCCGGCTACAAACACCGAGTTTTTATAAAGATAACGACATTCAAAGGATTGTGTCTGGAATTCACCTTCAGAGTTAATATCACCCCACGTAAAACGGCTTTCTCTACATGCAGGAGGAGTAGTAATTTTGTAATAAAGTTATGCAAACCCAAAAATTTCTCTCAGATATAAAATTACAATTTTTGGTTATTTGATATCAAATTAAACCGATATTTAATGTTGAATTTCTAGAACGTGCACTAAATATTGTCTTAATGTGTGGAAAGTGCACTTTTGGGAGTTGCACAGGTAGTCCAAGTGCGGCATGGCCACGCTTTGCCTCTACGTCTATTCTAACCCCCCCCCCCCCCCCCCCTTTACATGGGCAGTTTTCGTGTGACGGTTGCCATGATAAAATCACTCAAAATTAATAGGTTGGGAAAAAGAAGCACTATTGGTACGAATCCCCTATTTTTATCGCCTTCCAGTACAAAAGTAGAGTAATTCCCTATTTTCCCCCCAATTCAGCTACATCTAAATTCAACATGCAAACTGCCACAACAACAACAAAAAAAAGTCTATAACCGAGGTCTAACCCACTGGGCATTGTATGGGCAACCCAAGTAGTGCATGCCCCGTGGAGCCCATCTCTCTGCTACGCTGTCTCCGTATCTGTGTAGCAAAGGTGGAACCCACAGGGGCATTGCATGGCCAGCCCAAGTAGTGCATGCCCCGTGGAGCCCATCTCTCTGCTACCCTGCCTCCGTATAGCCGAAATTGGACATACGGGGGCATTGCATGTGCAGCCCAGTTTGGTTATGCCCACGCGGGTTCCCCGTGGAGCTCACCCCTGAGCTAACCCTGTCCCCGTAAAGCCGAGGTGGAACCGATGGTGGGCATTGCATGTGCAGCCCAAGTTGGGCATGCCTCATGGAGCCTACCTTTCTTCTAACTCTGCCCCCGTATAATTAAGGTGGAACCGACGGGGGCATTGCTTGTGCAGCCCAAATTGGGCGTGCCCCGTGGAGCTACATCTTTGGTAACTCTGCCCCAGTATAGCCAACGGAAAAAAAAGGGGAGGGTATTTCCGCTCCATCTCCCTGTGCACTACTACCAAACGTGTTCTACGCTTTGCTTTCAGCCATGTCGCACCGCGGAATAGTGTGGCGCGCTGCTTATGAGAATGCTGTGCGTGTAGGAATGATTTCGTATTCCTACACGTAAGCAGGCTTAAGTTTCCTCCTGTAATTTTTTCTTTCTGGATTTATAGCTCATGCTTCCCTCTCCTCCCCTCCCCCAAGACCGGATTGCTTAATGATTGCCACTAATTGCCACAAGCCTAATAAAACACTGATTCATTGAAACCCCTTACTAAACCATTTCTTTATTCAGTTACTGGTGTGTTCGCAGCAAGATGCGATCTCATAACCTGCGATTGAAAAGATTGGTGTCCGTGGCTCCGTGTACGTTGCATCTCAAACGAAATTTTACTGCTCCTCGTAGTTGGTACACGTGCATCCCCTCTAAGCTACTTACCAACATTACTTTCCGGACGGTATCATCTGCCGTGAAAATTCGTTTGCTACGCCAAGAAAAAAAAAAGAATTAAAAGGATTCTGGGATGAAAGTTTCGGGTTGGACCAACACCTCCTAAACAGCAAAGTATGCGCATTACGTCACATGACGTCACGTTGGGGAGGCCGGCACGGGCGCTGATTGGAGGCGAATGCCGCATCGGCGTTCGCCCGTGGGGCTCGTTTCCTATCATTATCCCACGCGAACGCTGAAGTGGCACTCGAATCCAATCAGCAGCCGTGCCTGCCTGCCGGACGTGACGTCATGTGACGTAACGCGCAGGCTTTAAAGCTGTCTAGGAGTTGTTGGTTGGACAAGCAGTGAAACTGAACCATGGATTTCACATTTCATAAAATTTATTTGTAGGACGCGGAGGAATATCAGCAACACGTCGATATAATGTAGGCAGTAGACGTACTGAATGATTTAGTCGTCCTAAAGGTATCGAATATACGCTTCAATAAAACGCCAACCTGACGTTCATTTCTTTTTTTAAGCTGTGCGGTGCTATTTTTACTTTTCTGGTATGTTGATGAAACGTCTCCAGTGGACGTAACGTACGTTTCAGACGTCGCTTAGACTTCGACCATACGTCCCACATTCAAGAAGGCGTACGATTATTAAGTAATAATAAAAAGCCGTGTGACTTCAAATCGAAGTACTTCGATTTGAAGTCACACGGCTTTTTAATAACGTTACGTGGCTATTTTACGCATTTAAAACGTTGCCATTACGTTATCAATTGACACACCGTCCAATTTACCGGGTGAAACAAGGAGACGGTAGGCTCTTTAAATCGACCGGAAAATTCGGTTTCTTAACCTATCGCGCTACGACTTTGTGCAGCGTTGCCCACACATGGTGCATTTTTTTCGTAAAATTTGCGAAGAGCGGACTTACCTGAGGAAAAAGTAAAGAAAGAAAAAGGCTTAGCTCCTATGGAAACGCAGCGACGCCACCGGTTTTCAAAGAACACGGCGCCGTTTTGCACGGTAGACAAGAGATGGCGCAAGCGGTCGCGACGCCAACTGCCGCCAACGAACGAGCAGACGACGCCGAGAGCCGGCGTAATTAGCAGACAAGGAACTGCAGCTCCTTGTTGTTACCGCGCCTGTCTTTTTTGTTTCTGCGACTGTCGCCGCCTGCGGAACGCTCGCCGCTTTTGAGTCGAAAAGATCGTCCGCTAAAGAGCCTTTGAGGAATACCTCGGCCGGCTCTCGGCGCCCGTATGCTCGTTCGTTGGCGGCGTTCCTTGCGCCATCTCTTGTCTCCCGTGCAAAACGGCGCCGTGTTGATTGCAGACCGGTGGCGTCGCTGCATTTCCATAGGAGCTAAGCCTTTTTCTTTCTTTACTTTTTCCTCAGGTAAGTTCGCTCTTTGCAAATTTTACAAAAAAAATGCACCATCTGTGGGCAACGCTACGCAAAGTCGTAGCGCGATAGGTTAAGAAACCGAATTTTCCGGTCGATTTAAAGAGCCTACCGTCTCCTTGTTTCACCCGGTAGATCTGCACTGGACGTTTCATGGTTATTAAATGGGAGGTTATTTCAAAGTTATCGACGTCCTTAATCGACGTCCTTTCAACGTGTCTGTGTCGCCTGGCGCGTCGGCAGGTCAAGTGAACGCGTGCCCTCGATTTGCCCACAACTACGCTAAATTTGCCCTTGCATAACCGATAAGGGGTATTCACACAAAGGAGAAACCCCGGGGGTTTCTCCCCGGCACGCGCGCATCACGAGAAGAAAACGCGAGGCTTTTGCACATCGCAAAGCGTGACGTTTTCGTCGTGGGACCCTCGGGTGTATTACAGGGGCTGCCCCAGCCCACTTTTGCCTACGTGGGGTCCACATGGGCCCACCTTCATCCGCTAACTGGGACGCCTTGAAATTTTGCAAGATCAAATGCACCGCACCTCAATGTACATTCGGTGAAAGTTGTAGCTCTCTATGTGCAGAAGCCAATTTTTTCGGCTCGTTTTGTCGCATAAAAAACACTGCGGCCACCATCATATGTCTGAGTTGACTGAACTCGTTTTAAAAGTGTTTTGCAAGTGTTTTTGCATGTGATTCGTCGCATTTTTTTAAGTCATACTCTTCAAAAATAAGACGAGATGTCTTTTCTTCGTTTGGGGACAGGGGACAGGGGGAGGATGTGAGAGCGTCGCCGGCAAGTACGATGATGTCGCAGGAACGGTTCGGGGGTGCGGCGGCGCGCTGGCCCCGTGATCACGTCAATTTTTCGAAACAGCGGCGGCCTACGGGGAGAAATAAGGCGGGGAGCGAGAGCAACAAGCATGCCACAGTTGGCGTGTTTGTGTGAAGAACGACGGGGCGAGAGAGAACTGTCCTCTGGCTGTGTGTGTGTGTGTGGGGGGGGGTGGGGGGTTTGCCGGGAAAGGTTACTAACAAGTAACAGCTACCGTTGTAAACGGAAGAAACGCGACCTACATGCTTATGTTAGTTTTTTAATTGAATTTTAGCTGCCAGAAAAAAGAGTTTAATTTTCCATCCAGTCGGGAGCATCAGCTGTGTTGGTATCCGCCCAAATACGTTTTCGCCTTAGTTATTCGGGTTCGCGAAGTATTTACCGTATAGGCCAACGCATTTTATTACCTCACCCCGCGAGTTACGAAAAGAAGACAAAAAAAGAAAAAGAACAACCAAGAATTGAGTGTTTTTCGCCACTCTTGAATTTCCCATTGTCCGCCGGCTTAGAAGTCGCCGGAAGCCCGAAAGAAAACAGTCTCGCCCCGTTGGCGGGGAGACCGAAGGAGGTCCTTGTCAAAACACATATATTATTCCAATCGTGGAAGGCCTTCTCCGAAATTCTACGCGTTCCTTCGGAAGTCACTTTAGGGCCTCATGCATTATTTCTGCCGCTTTGGCGCAAACAGGCTCGGGAACGGCGGAGCCTTACGTGCGAGAAACTGGGCATGTACGGGGAAGGGGCCCCGCCAACACTTAAGAGAAATATTTAGCGCTAAAGCTACGGTATCGCCGATTTTCGCCGTGAAACATGACACCCCTCTCTAAATATATGTATAGTGTATAGAGAAAAAAGAGCGCTAGTAAAACGGCCCTGGTATGTTACGAGAGTTGTGCAGAAATAATACCTCGAACGGCCGGTTTCATGGTTTCAGCCGGGACGATTTGGTCTTTCCGACTCGGCGCTGGAAACCCTTTTATGCTGGGCAATTGCTTTCCTTACATTTAGCTAGGCGACAACCTATAGCTTGTAAAAGCTGTCCGTTGTACAACTATTGTAAAAAAAAAGAACAAAAAAAAACAAAAAAACATTAGCTGTAAAGAGCCGCAACCCGACGCGACGCACCGAAAGCTCGGCATATTCATACCTTGTTTGCTTGTCTTGTTTTATAAAACTGAAAACGCTGGTCTCTTTGTGCATTATTTTTTTTTTATTATTTCAAAGAAAACAATATAACAAACTGTAAATTGAACCTAGTCTTTTGTTTGCAAAGTCTATACGGAACGCCCTCCTTTCGGGATGTTTTAAAAATAGACACGAGCCTTTTTCCGCTTTCAGTCTGGTCCGCCATGGGGTCCCTGTTTTTGTACCATGTAAAAGATGGCGTCAGCTCAGGATAAGGTGCGAGTTGCTGTCTGGTTTCCTGTTATAATCTGTTGTGAGTCTGCAAAAAAAAAATAATATACCGTCGTATTAATCAGAAAGCAGCAGTAGATGCCAAAAGAACTAAAGCCCATTTATTTATAAATATAGATTACACGGCACATCCTGGCTAAAAAAACAAAAACAAAACAATCAATACATTTATATGTGAGGAGCCCACGTAAGTGTGCCCTGATTTTCTGTTTTGTTGGAACATCTACAACCTCTTCTCGAATTCCGTTCAAGTCCACTGCAACGTTTCCGGAGTGACGGAACCGACAGCTTCCCCAATCCGGGCACGGAGCTGTCGAAGATGTCGCACTTTAATGGCCTAAATTCCGTCCTTCGCGTCGCCCACATCACGCTAAGAAAAAGAGATCTAATGGCGTGAGGCTCATGAAGGCCAATCCAAAATTTCGGCCAAACCGTCGGTCCGTCTCATCTTATCCAGCGTCTCGGAATCGTCGCACTGTTGTTGTGTCCCGATTTAGTCTTTTGGCCGTCCGGTGCTGCATTCTGATAGGCATGGCGGTATCATTTTTACACACCACTCCCAGTAAACTTACAAAAGGCTCGAAAGTCCAAGCTGGCTGCTTTTCTTGAATCCCCGCCTCCAACTTTGCGTGAATTATGGGAGCATCCCAGCGGGTTGTTCATGAGGTACTTCAAAACATCTGGTGGAAATTTAAACTCGTACGCAGAAGACTGCCAGGGACGGATTTACAGGTCAAACTTGGATTGGGGGGGGGGGGGGGGGGGCAGTGTCTTTGCAAATAAAGATGCAATGTCAGACAAATTTCACGCCATGGACGGGTGTGATGGTCATGAGACATTCCTTTCGAAAAAAAAAAAAACAAAAAAACAAACAAACAAATATAGAGCCCATACACTTCACGTGAAGATGGAGGACCAGCGAAGCTGTTATCTTTACGATAACGTTACGACAAATATACGACATTTATATGATTTGCATATGATTGCAATGGAGAGGCGTACACGACTTCGTTGTTTAATTGTCTTTTTTTAATTCTTAGTGACTACGCTGATCATTGCCTCATGGTGACTATGGTAAACCGCCATTGGTTGTATCTTGACTTCTGATACGTTCTTGCTAAACGTGATGTAGATACACGTTTTGTTGTTGGTCGTCGGTATACGAATACGTGTTGATATACGACTACTCTATGTTTTACAGTGACTTAGGGGGGGGGGGGGGGAGGGTTCTTTTTCAGCGATGCTGATAAAAAGCACAAGTCTCTTTATTGCTCCCCCCCTTTCCTTTTATTTATACTTGCCATGACCGATCGGAACGAAGGTGCCCCGTTTAAACGGGAGTTTTTTTGTTGTTTTTTTTGTTAGCATCCATGGACGCATTTTTTTCAAGATCCTAGAACATAACAGAATGGCGAAGATAATCCCTGGAGAAGGGGAACACGAGGGACAAAGGACAAACACAAATCTCCAAATACAGCTAATTGACTGGTGCGCGACCGAAAAATCCGCCTGGTCCGGAATCCAGGCGGATTTTTTCCGCCTAGATTCGCGCACCAGTCAATTAGCTGTGTTGGGAGATTTGTATTTGTCGTTTGTCCCTCTTGTTCCCTTTCTCCAAAGATTATTTTCGTCATTCTTGTCCAGCTCGCTTGCACCTTCGCATTCAATTGCATTTAACACATGAAGAGCTTCGCTGTAAAAAAAGAAGAAAGAGCAGGGATACCCTTACCCTCCTAGATTGTGCGTACTTAACAAAAATAAAAAGAAAAAGAGAAAAGGAAAGAAAGCGTTTTTCTAATTTCTTAGTAAACAGCGAAGTCAGAATGTTTCATTATGTGTGGAACCCCTGTAAACACAGATACCTTGGGGCAAGGGGGGCTCCAGAAGGAGGGCGAGGGGGATGCCGAACCTTTCGTCCTAGTAATAAGGTGAACCTGATAACAGGGAGTTTGGGTAGATCGTTCCGATTACCTCGATGACGCTTTTGCGCATGCATCGTATCGTTATCGCAGGTCTCAGAACGAGTTACTAAAACTCTCTACAAGTTAATCATCCTCGCCCCGTTTCATATTATTTTGAAAGCGTTTCTATAGGATTCTGCGCTAAAATAGAATCGCTATAGTCAGATAGATGTAAAGAACGCGATAACCTCCCCTCTCTCCCCCCCCCCCCCTCCTCCCCCGGCTTGTTCTGGCATTGTTATTAGCGCCTGCCACTGGAGGTGTAGCCAGGGAAACGTTGCGTTGAGGTCACGCAATTCGCCATGGCTACTGCTTTTCCTAGTTGGTGCACGGAGCAATTTGATGCCGTGGCTGGTGCGCGGTGTTGTTATTATGGTACATGGTACATTATGGTACATTATGGTATGTTGTTATTATGGTATCCAACTATAGGGAGCGCGCGACACCTAAAGGGAGCGCACCGATCCAACTGATGTGCACGCCAAAGGACTCTGTTGGGTGCCGCACCGCGGCGCCGCTGTCTTGTCACACGCTTCCCATTGTTAAAGCGCGAGACACATGCGCGAAAAATCCATCCGATCCGACGTCCAATCCGGCAGTACGACTGCCTGATCTGAAAAATTTGGTCGCTTCAGACGTCGGAGCGATCCGACATGCGTCCAACGCGCCAGATAGTTTCGCACGGCGGACGGACTGTCGTACTGGGTCTGGGTACGGTCGTACGGTCGTACTGGGTTTCGCACGGCGGACGGACGGAACGTCATGATGACGTACTGGGTCTGGCGGGACGAACACGATAACGGGACAGGAGAGGGAAAGCCTGACGCGTGGATCCCGCTGGCCCATTCGTAAAAGATGGCCCCGGCAAAGAATGCACGCGCTAACGACAACGAGCTTCTAACTTCGCTCGTGCGAGCTAAACCGTCAATCTGGGACCAGAGATCTATGAACGCGGACCTCCGCCGGAGTGCTTGAATCTCCTGGGCGGAGCCGAACGGATCGTCGTGTCGCATGAAAGGTCGGAAGTGTGTGTCTCAAACTGCCGCGTGCGTCGATTCGAAGATGATGAAAACCAGCGTCAGAAAAACAGGGACGAAGAACGAGTAAAGACAGGACAACAACTCTTACCAACTGGCCCAAATCACCACCCTACGTCGATTCGGAGCGGCGTTTGGACTGTCGGATCGGACGTCAGATCGGACGATTCTGCCGTCCATGTGTCTCGCGCTTTCCTCCGCGGCAGATCAGATTGCGGCGTTACTCATTATGAAGGCCGAAGAAGGGCAGCGCACGAAGATAATAAGCCGTGGCCGTTCTTACTTTGTCAGTGGCAGGGCTTATCTTCATGCGCTTCAAAATTCCTTCTTCGGCCTTCATAATGTAACGTCGTAGTCTCATTGGCCGTGGAGCGATAATAGAGAGTTTTAGTAATACATATAGGGGCAAACGCAAACCCCCTACGTTAGCGTTAACGTTGCGTCGACGGAACGTTACGGAGCGCGTCGGATACGCACTTTTAGTACAGCGGAAGAAGGACGCATACGTAAAGACTTATAGCGCCATCTATATGTGCTCCTGTAAACTGCTTCAAACAATCCAAGGCCAAGCGTTATTGGCTTGACATTCGGTCAAGCCAACCCAAAACCCCGATTCTCCTCGCTTTGTTACGGAAGTGCGTGTTTCCGTGTGCCTGTTGTGTACGTGTTTTGTCTTTTTTTTTTTTTTTTTTTTTGTACCGACCGCACGGTAAATATTTTTTGGGGTTCGACGGCGTCGCCAACGTTCTTGGCTGTCGACACCCATCTTTGTGGGTGCTCGAAAGGGTTCGTCGCGTTGACTTCTTTGAGGAGGTTGATGTCATCTTCAATGGTAAAGCGAACCCGTACAATGCGCGTAGCACTTCCGCTGGTTTGCCTCACCGCCGCCATTTTTTCAAACTGGACTAGTGTCGCGCTGTCCCGTGCGCGACGAGAGCAACGAGATGGCACGCAGGGGACCGCTACGTACGTTCGCAAAAATCGATAGCGAGCGTACGTACGCAAGGCTCGCCGCAGTACGTACGTATGGCGCATGCGCAGTGTGGAGGACGCAACGTTAACGTTAACGTATGGGGTCTGCGTTTGCTCCTATACGTATTACTAAAACTCTCTAATAGGAAGCGTGAGACTAGAGTTCGGGGGAGCAGAGTTGCGCATTTGTTTTCTCCGCGCCGCCACGCCGCTATTCGCCGCGATCCATCACGTAAGGAGCAAAGCATCCGGCGCCGTGCAAGAAAGCCACCTTTACGGTCGCTCCGCCGACATTGTTCGCGCCCCGGCGTATGTTCCCCTGCTTTCGCCTCCTTCTCCTCCTCTCCTGTTTTCCATGCGCGGCGGCGCACGCGGCGCCGCTATTCGCCAAATTTAGTCACGTGAGGAGCAAAGCATCCAGGGCGTGCAGGAAAGCCGGCGCTACGGCCACCCGCCGAGGCTGAATGCGCAACTCTGCTACCGTAGGTAGCTATATACAGGAACTCTACGTGAGACTACGTGAGACAAGACAGTGGCGCCGCGGTGCGGCTCCCAGCAGAGTCATTTTGCGTGCACATCAGTTGGGTAGGCGCGCCCCCTTGAGGTGTCGCACGTTCCCTATAGCGAATGTAAGACGGATTGCGTCATATATAGACCAACTCATGTTTATAAACAAACCGGAGCACCCCTAGCGGACGTCACCGGCGCCGCGCATTCGCGATGCCGTGTGGGCAAGAAGCTCACCGTCGCCCATAAACAAACCATTGAAATGCGATGTTGTCGACGTCGGTCCCCGTGTTCTTTTTCGCGTTCGAATTGTTGATTCTACGTCTTCGTGGCAATGTCTGACTACTTGAGCGGTTTCAGCGAAATTGCCGAGGCTCGTTACACCGCAAAACTTCGCGGTGATAATGTGGCATGTGGTGATTCATTCCGCGTGGACGCCGCAGAATGGACGCTAAAGCCTGATTCGCAAGATGAGATTACGCTCGCAATTTTCAGTCGCGACATCGCTCAGGGCAGCAAAAGCGTGAACCGTAGCTGAGATGGTCGACGCCGATACTTAAAATCGCAACCAGAATCGAACCAAGTGAATCAGGCATAACAAGTCGGTGATGAGCACTGGTAACAATGATCATCTTCTTGTATCTGCTGTTTACACTGAGCCTGCTCGCCCCAACCAACCTTCAAACTTAAAAGTCTTTTGAGGCCTGCACTTACTTCTTATCGCACTTACCGGGCCAACGTTTGGTCAACGGACCAATGTCGTCTGAAAGAGCAGACGACAAGCAGAAACGTTTGAAAGAGCAGACGACAGTTCGAACGGTCAGGCGGCCGTTTGAACTTGAAGACGCACTGAACATAGTCCGCCGGTGGTTCGTACAACTTGACAGTTATCCAGCTTTCATGTTGGAACAAAACAAAACAATAAAATGACCGCACCTCCACGTGGTGAATGATGTTGATTGGGGCGAAGCTCTGGTGGTGCTGATGATACTGATTTTATTGTTCATAGGTAGTGCTGAGTTCCGGATTGCGTTTCGACTTTATTATTACTGCTTTATGGTCGGTGAAATGCAGAGCCAGTATTTCTTCTAGCGGATCAGCTTGGATCCGCTTGAAGCCGTGGGAACGCATTTACACCGCTTAAGTCAACGATCCATGTCAGAAAGAGAATGTGTGGTATGGAGCGTGATTTTATACGCATTTGAGCATTTGACCGCAGCGCCCTCTCGTCTATAAACGTTGAGCCAATGCCCTGCAAAGTTTAACGCGATTATATATGCGTTTGACCGCAGCGCCCTCTTTTGTATAGACGTTGAGCGGCTACATGCAACGTTTCATCCATGACATTCCCAGCTCTCGAGTTACAACCCATCTCAGAGCGATTCCGAGTCAAGAGGTCCAACGAGTCAAAAGATCCAACGCGTCAAAACATCCATTATTGGACCTTCTGACTCGTTGGATCTTTTGACTCGTTGGACCTCTTGACTCGCCGTGGATCTTTCGACTCGTTGGATCTCTTGACTCGTTGGACCTCTTGACCCACATTGGATCTCTTGACTCGTGTTTGGCGAGTCAAAAGGTCCGTTATTGGACCTTCTGACTCGTTGAACCTCTTGACTCTCTGCCCGATCACCGGGGAAGGGGGAAAGGGCTTTGAAGAAGAGCAGGAAAAGCAAGAAAGGCAAAAGTACGATGAATGGCGGCTTTCGGGTGACAAGAAGGGGAGCGACGGTCACTGCACTGAAGCAGGATGGGATCCCGCGTCTAATGACAAAGACAAAAAATAGGGAGATGAGAGAAGAGGATACAGTGGCCTCGGGGACGACCGATTTTGGGATACCGGATGGCTGGCTGTGTCACGGCGCTTTTCATTTTCCAGTTTAATCGGAGGGTGACCAACGCCATCTCTTCGTGCGGTATGCTTGACTAAGGCAGGAATTCCCCGAGAGTTGTGCACGCTGCACGGTAGTGGGGACGTAGGGTGTTTCTCGAATTTAGAAATCAACGGACAGTTAATTGGTGACTGAATTACAAGGCACGTATAGACCAACACGCGGTGCTGACGTCCCGCCCCTGTGGTGGTGCTGTTATCGGCATTGCGCACGCGCAGACGGTCCACTTGACGCGCTCCTTGCGCACGTGCAGTGGCCACACCTCGTGCGGAAATTTCGCCTTTTCCCACACCTTGTGAGGGCTTGTATGGAAACAGCGCGTTGGTCTATACGCAGCATGAGCTAAACCGGGAGGAAGGGTTATCTGGATCATTCCGACAGTATAATGTTTGGCAGTCATCCAGAGGGTCAACATGTCGCAGTATCTTGCCGGTCAGTGCAGCATGACTGCTAACTGGCAAAACGCTATGCGGAGAACCAGAATCGGCTTACGTTCGTGTAATCACTACTGCGTGGTGCACCTAAAGACCACACGCTATAATCCGTTTCACCTAAGGATGGGCCGCAGCCTATGCTCGAAGCCGAGAGCGCGACGCCTTGAAGACCTTTGTGTTCGAGGCATTTCAGAGTTGGAGAAGGACCCTAGTACCACTTGTCTTGCTGTGCATGCACACGCTTCACTGGCTCGTGTTCAGGTTGAGCAGCGTTGATCAAAAGCCATGCACATTTTTATTAATCTTTCGATGTATCGGGAAAGTACCGATATATATATATATTTGTTTGTTTTATATTACTTATCCTTTTAATGTACGGCACCTAGTGGATTTTGTTCGTGCAAACTTAATTATTTTATTCGAACGTAATAAAGCCGAGAAAAAAAAACCATTGTACTTTCCACATTTTCGCGACATATTTTGAGCCTTGCATCCCATGATCCATTACAGCGACCGCTTATCAAACGCTAATTTAAATTTTGTTATATCATTTCTCGAACCTAAAAGTTTATTAAAAAGGAAAAGTTCACCATAATATCAACCCGCCTTTAAAAAATCTATATATTTTAAATTACTATTTTGAATTATTTTTCGTCATTTGCCTTCCCATTGGCCAAGTTCGATATCTTACCTGCACGGAAAGAACCGGTGAATTATCGGGAGTTCCTCTTTTCGAAGTGGCCATCTAAGGCGCATCCTAAAGGAGACTTGAAACGATTTTACTATTTGTGCTAAATTCTAGTTAGAATCACTCCCTAACGTTGATCACTGAATAAACTTGCATTGGTTTTTCTTTCTAAGCACAGTCGCCAAATAAATTTGAGAAATATGAGCATCGTTCATCCCCTCAACTCGGAGCCCGAAAAAGCGGCCACGTGGCTCGGCGCCTATCCTATACCTTTAACGTTAATCTTACCCACGTGCTGGGTTTGACAAAGTAGAGAACGTGTGCTCACCTCAGACATTGTTAGAGCTCGGCTATTCTCATCACCGCAGTGCTTGTACACGAGCCACTACCGGACCGCCGAGGCATTGCCTGTTACAAGCTGAAGGCGAGTGCTCACGTAGCTCGTGTCAAATCTATGCATGAGCCGCGCTCGACTGTCGTCAGTCGGGTGATTTTGATTCCCAATTACGTCATTCAGCCTTGCAAAGGCAAGACTGAAAGAAATAGTCCCCTTTTATCTTCGCGACTTCACAATTTCACCGCGACAAAGAAGTTTCTGAATCAGTGGCGGTCTGTGCGATTATACTTATGCCAGGCTGGGACCGGTACAAACCGGCAAAGCCATGAACGTTCCAACCCGATAACGTTTCATGACCCCTTTAAAGGGGTCGTGAAATGATTTTGATGTTCAAAGAATCTAGTGCGTCAAGGACCCAGGAACCAGGGGGGAGGGGGGATTCCGAGTCAAGAGGTCCAACGAGTCAAAAGATCCAACGCGTCAAAAGATCCATTATTGGACCTTCTGACTCGTTGGACCTTTTGACTCGTTGGACCTCTTGACTCGCCGTGGATCTTTTGACTCGTTGGATATCTTGACTCGTTGGACCTCTTGACCCAGTTGGATCTCTTGACTCGTGTTTGGCGAGTCAAAAGATCCATTATTGGACCTTTTGACTCGTTAGACCTCTTGACTCCCTGCCCGATCACCGGGAAAGGGGAGGAAGGACTTTGAAGAAGAGCACGAAAGAAAGAAAAGCAAAACTTCGATGTATGACGACTTTCGAATGGCAAGGAGAGGTGTGACGGTCACTGCACTGCAGCGGGGTGGGATCCCGCGACTGATAAAGCAGCAGCAGAAAAGGGAGATGAGAGAAGAGGATACAGTGGCCTCGGGGATGAAAAGTTTCGGGATCCTGAATGGCTGGCTGTGTCACGGCGTTGTGCATTTTACATTTCAGTCGGCTGGTGACCAACGCCATTTATTCGTGCGGTATGCTTGACTAACTCAGGAATTTCCCGAGAATTGTGCACGCTGCACGGTCGCGGGGACATAGAATGTTTCTCGAATTTAGAAATCAACGAACTGTTAATCGGTGACTGAATGACGAGTCACGTATAGACCAACACGCGGTGCTGACGTCCTGCCCCTCAGGTGGTGCTGCTATCGGCATTGCCATGGCATTGCGTACGCACAAACGGTCCACTTGACGCGCTCCCTGCGCACGTGCAGTACCCACACCTCGTGTGGAAACTGCGCCTTTTGCCATACCTCGTGGGGGCTTGTATGGAAACAGCGCATTGGTCTACACGCAGCATGAGCTCAACTGGGAGGAAAATTATGTGAATCATTTGGACAGCATAATGTTTGGCAGCCATCCAGAGGGTCAACATGTCGCAGCATCTTGCCAGCCAGTGCAGCATGACTGCTGACTGGCTTCACGCTGTACGAAGAACCAGCATCGGCGTGCGTTCGTATAACCACTACTGCGTGGTGCACCTGAAGACTCCAGGCTATACTCCGTACCTAAGGATTCACCGCAGCCTATGCTAGATGCCGAGAGCGTCATGAAAGATCTCGCTCCGCGCGACGCCTTGAACACCTTTGTGTTTGAGGCATTTTAAAGTAGAAGAATTCCAGTACCCCTTGTCTTGCTATGCATGAACACTCTTCACTGGCTCGTGTCCAAGTTGAGCAGCATTGATCAAAAGAAATGTACACTTTTATTCGTCTTTCGATGTATCGCGATAGTACGTGTATATATATATATATTTTTTTTTTTGGTTTGCATAAACACGTAAATCATATATTACTTCTCCTTTTCATATACGGCACCTAGTCAATTTTGTACGTGCAATCTGAATTATTTTATTCGCACGTAATAAAGCCGAGGAAAAAACAGCATAGTGCCTTCCATATTTTCTCGACATATTTGGAACCTTGCATCCCATGATCCATTACTGCAACCGCTTATCAAATGCTAACTTAAATTTTGATATATCTTATATCGAACCTGAAAGTTTAATAGAAGCGAAAAGTTCACCATACTATCAACCCTCCTTAAATAAAAAAAATATATATATATATATATATTAATTATTATTTAATTTTTTTTTTGTCATACCGCCTTCCCATGGGCCAAGTTCGATATCTTACCTGCACGAAAAGAACCGGTGAATTATCGGGAGTTGCTCTCTTCGAAGTGGCCATCTAAGGGCACTTCGAAGAGGTGTTCCTCTTCGAAGTAGAAAAATCTAACAATTTTTCTACTTTCGCTAAATACTACTTAGAATCGCTCCCTAACGTTAATAACTGAATAAACTTGCCTTAGTTTTTCTTTCTAGCAAATGCGGCAGTCCCAAATAAAATTCGAGAAATATGAGCATCATTTATCCCCTCAAATCGGAGCCAGAAAAACAAGCGGCCACGTGGCATGGGGCCTATCCTATACCTTCAACGTTAATCTTACAAGCGTGCTGGGTTTGACAAAGTAGAGAACGAGTGCTGAGCTCTAGGCATTGTTAGAGTTCAGCTATTCTCATCACCGCAGTGGTTGGACACGAGCCACAACCCGAGTGTCCGCCGAGGCATTGATTGTGACGAGCTGAAGTCAAGTGCTCATGTAGTTCTCTTGTCTAATCCATGCATGAGCCGCGCTCGAGTGTCGTCAGTCAAGTGGTTTCGATTTCACAATCACGTCATCTAGCTTTGCAAAGGCAAGACTGAAAGAAGTAGTTCCCCGCGACAAAGAAGTTTCTGAATCAGTGGCGGTCTGTGCGAGCATACTTATGCCAGGCTGGAACCAGTACGAACCGGCAAGGTCAGGAACGTTCCAACCCGATAACGTTTCGTGACCCCTTTAAAGGGGCCGTGTAAGGATTTTAATGTTCGAAGAATCTGGCGCATGTCACTTTCGCTTAACTTTCGCTTAGTAAAAAAAAAGGAAAAAGAAAGATAGCACGCTTTGAGTTTTCTAAATGTCGCGAGTGTGCGGAGAAATCGCGAAGAGGGAAGGGGGCTATTTTCCCTTCCAGCAGCCGCTTGTGCCGGTCGAGAAAACTACGCGCGTGACGTGAACTGGTTGAAAGTGTATCGAGTTAGCAGGTAGGGAAGTGTCTGCTCGATTTGAGGCTAATTTCTTCACATGTTGTCGTGAAAACGTGAACAGACGCGTCAAAAGCCTGATAGTCTTAAAATTTTTTACGCAAAGTTTTAGTGACACCATGTACCCGAAGCGAAGAAAAACGCTCCCTCCCCAATGCCCATATAGCCAGCGACAGGAAACTGGATGTCTCCGCGGGTGCCTCCCTTGAGTCGGTTTTTTAGGCCGCAAACCGGAAAACGGTGCGTGGTTGAGCGACGCATCAAACTTAAATCTGTTTCGCTTTTTTTTTTTTTTTTTTTTTTTTTTTTTTTTAAACTAAAACTAAGGCGCCAAGTCAAAAATCGTTTACAGATCTTTATTGTGCAACGCCTCTGCGCTACTAGGGGATAAGTGTTGAGGGGCTTTTGCGACCCTTTGCAACATGAAGCGGCAGTTCTCGAGTAATTGTAGCTCTCGGCCCACAATGGATCCTTTGACTCGTGTCTGCCGAGTCAAGAGATCCAACGCGTGAAAAGATCCACTATTGGACCTTCTGACTCGTTGGACCTTTTGACTCGTTGGACCTCTTGACTCTTCGTGGATCTTTTGACTCGTTGGATCTCTTGGCTCGTTGGATCTCTTGACCCAGATTGGATCTTTTGACTCTGGTCTGGCGAGTCAAAAGATCCAACGAGTCATAAGATCCATTATTGGACCTTTTGACTCGTTGGATCTTTTGACTCGTTGGATCTCTTGACCAGAAGCGGGGAGGGGGGGGGGGGCAACAGGGGCTTATTCACCCGCTGACATTTTCTAGAGGGTGCTGAGCATTATACTGAGCACCCGTGCGTTTGGCTCAAGGCCTACTGGACTGATTCCTACTGTGCAACGCCTCCCCGCGACTAGGGAAAAAGCGGTGAGGGGCTTGCCGTGACTCCTTCGCAATATGAAGCGGCAGTTCTCGAGTAATTGGAGCTTTTGACCCGCAATGGATCTTTTGACTCATGTCTGCCGAGTCAAGAGATCCAACGCGTAAAACGATCCATTATTGGACCTTCTGACTCGTTGGATCTTTTGACTCGTTGGACCTCTTGACTCGCCGTGGACCTTTTGACTCGTTGGATCTTTTGGCTCGTTGGACCTCTTGACCCACATTGGATCTTCTGACTCGTGTCTGGTGAGTCAAAAGATCCAACGAGTCATAAGATCCATTATTGGACCTTTTGACTCGTTGGATCTTTTGACTCGTTGGATCTCTTGACCAGAAGCGTCTCAGAGCCCCCTACTCGTCCCGAAGTCGTGGCTGAGTGGTTAAGGCGATGGACTAGAAATACATTGGGGTCTTCCCGCACAGGTTCGAATTCTGTCGACTGCGCAAAGATTTTTTCTTTTTATGTGAGCAGGGACGCCGTCCGGACGGACGGACGGACAGACGGACAAGGCTATAGACCCTAAGGAGCTTCGCCCCTAATAAATCTGATGACCACAAGTATCCGTGAATTCAACCCCAAGTGCTTCCCGCCCAAGCCACCGTGGTCCGACGGCGTCTGGTTTTCCCTTTTCACGGCACATATCCACGTTTTCGGACAAACCGAGGACATGAAAACTGACCTTCAAACTTTCTCGACTCTTTTGGTACAGCCCCAGTAGCGGCGTTTTGACGAAAAGGCAGATTGTTGTCTGGTTTCTTTCAAAACAACTGAGAAATGCACGTCCCGAATGGGGACTTCCGCGCACAGCCCCAGACCGGAAGTGCGCTCGACGCGCCACCACCACGCCGTGACGTAACAGTGATGAGTTCGTGTATATGTACAGTAGCACCCATTCTCTCTTTTTTTTTTTCTTTTTAATGTCAAGGGCAGTTTGATTTTTTTTTTTTTTCTTTTTTTAAGTCACTTATCTTATTTTGAGGAATTAAAACATATGGTGCATGAGGAATACTATGAATATACTTAAACGGCGAAGAATAAACTCATTTTTTTAGAAGCAATGCCCATAGTCCTTACCTTTTTTTAGTTCCGAACCAATCGTGTCTTTTGCGCCTATCGGTCCGCGCAAAGGAAGCCTCCCTTATAGGTGTCTAGAACCGCGTGTATGATTTTTTAAAAATTTTATTGTATATATTGTCAAAAAGTAAAAGTAAAAAGGGTTTTTTTTTTTTTGTGTGTGTGTGTGAGCGTGTGTTGGTGTTTTGTCTTCGGGGTTTAAACTAATGGTAAAATGTTCCGACGCCCTTGTCTTGACCGAGCCCCGCCCATTTCTCAGTTTCCACGTTTCCTCAATTTCTTCATTGCTTGATATTTATGTATTTTTATTTTGATTTTGATTTACGCCTGGTTCTGGTTCTTTCGAAAAGGCCCTCGCCCTGATTGATATCCGGGAGCCGTGCCGAGCATTCCTCCTTCAGCCCCTCACTATCAAAAGAAGAAAAAAAATTCTTTGTGTCGGTTGAGAAATTTGAAGTTTAGCTGGTGATTTGTTTTAAAGACAAGCAATCGTATTATGTGGAAACATAACAAACCACATGTTCTCTGTTAACTGACAAACAATGGAGTTTACCTAAATTATGCAGGCGATAGCATCGAGATTCTCTTTATTAATTAGCCCCGTGGGTACAAAACCCCATTTTTATCGTTTATTGCACAAACGAAAATAACGTCTGGTGTCGGCAGCATCACTAAATCTTTTTGTTTTTTTCCTGTCAGGATGCAAAATATTATTTCTTTTGTGCATGTGCGCCGCACGATGTTTCTTACAAAAAAAAAACAAAAAAAAAACACAGAAAACTATGAAACTGCTTTTTTTTTTTTACTCGTCTCTACCCAAAAAGATAGTCAAATATCACATCACTCGTTATTGTTTTGTGGTACTAAATTATGTATAGTGTAACATATAGACCTTCAGAGTGGCAGACCAAGTCACATCAGTGCAAGCCATTGGTGTTTTTACACGTGCAATTTTTTCGTCATTTTGATGTCATCTGTTGCAGGATCCGTGCGAAGAGCGAGATCCCTTCGACGTTTCCTTCGCGCCACTTAAGTTGTCAATCTCGGAAGTCAAGAAATGACGGGTAACAACGAAATGGTAGAATTATATTTTTTGATCCAAAAAGCCGGAATCCTTTTTTTTTTAGAACTTCTGCAGACCGGAACGCGCGGAATGTGTGCGAAGGTTTATGGACGAGACAGAACCAACTTAAATAAGCCCCTGCGATGAGACAGCCGGCGCACCGGCGACGGGAGGAGAGAGAAGGGGGGAGGGGAGGTTTGAACGAAAAAGAGAAAAACTCACACGAAACATTAGTTTATACGGGTGGGAGAGGGAAAACAGGGCCCTTCGTTGGATTTTTGAGTTACTTAGAAGGATAAAACAACAAAAGCAGCAACTTCATAAAGCGCGGTTCAAACCGACACGTATATTCCTGATTCGTGTTTTGTAAATCGTTTCCGGTGTCCCGCAACGCTCTCCGCAAGGGATATTTCGTAGACCAGGTTTCCCCCTCCGCTAAGCCCTCCGCAACGAAGAAGTCGCTCCTGCGCCTGCACACCGGTGGCCTTGACTGTAGAGTTTCGGGTATCGTAGCGGGCTGCGGACAGCGTTCCGACACGGTGAAAACGATTGACGAAAACTCCCTAATACTCTATTGAACCATGGTTAAAAGCGCTAAAAAGACGTACACAAGATAGAAGACAAACACGGGCGCTCCGGTCTTCTATCTTGTGTACGTCTTTTGAGCGCTTTTAACCCTGGTTCGATACAGTCAACACCAACTAGCCCAACAACAAGTTCTTTTACAATACGTTTCCTCTTGATTTGAATGGCCATACGAAAAACATGGGCTTGGATTCATGGTTTTGCGCAAAAAAAGACGGACACAAGAGAGAGAAACAAACACGAGCGTTTGTGCCATGTAGTGATTGTTTGTTTGTTTCTGTCTCTTGTGTCCGTCTTTTTTTTTTTTTTTTGCGCAAATCCATGAATCCAAACGTTCACCAACTCGCCCAACAACAAACTATTTCACGGAAAACATGGGTGTTTTCAGAATACGGGCGGAGGAGGGAGAGGATACGTAGCGCGGCGGAGGCTGGCGGAGGTACTTCGGCGCCACGGGTGTAATGCGGCCGCTACAAGTGCCTCCGCTGTCGAGAAAATAGCGCATCGCCTGTTCCGCGACGTGGCCGACGAGGCGACATCGCCAACGGCGATCGGTTTGAGGCACGAAGCTAGGTACCAATCGAGCGGAACGACATCGTTGGGAGGCGGCAAAAGTACTACCTTCACTACATGGCACAAAACGGAGAAGGGGGACGAACAAGTTTCTCTCTTCCGTCGTCGAAACTAAAAGGGTGACGGCAGGGCACGATTGTAACTTTGTCCCACTAAGCCTCAATGTGCGACAAAGGTAGGACGAGGCAATTATATTTCTGACCTGATTTACCACGCGACTGATCGGAAACTACAAACCTTGGTACGGACAAAGCATTTCACAGACGGGGGTGGCGTCATTCGAGCATGCTGTGTGACCACATCATTTTCCCGCTGCCCCATAGAAAAATTCGCGAGGAAGGCTCAGACCACCACGAATTTGTGGCGCTACTTAAAGAACACAGAAGTGGAGCCGACAAATCTTCCTCCGGTATCGACGGGCGCCTCGACCAAGCGCGCTCAAGAGCGTTGAACAGTCATCGGCGAAACAGGCGACTTCTCACGTCATCACACCGAAACTACCGCTTTCAGAAGCGAATACCGACACGAATTTGCGACAGGGAGAGGCGTGACCCGGTGCAGAAAATTCACGGGGAGAAGTCGGCAGCAGCGCACCCGGCTGACCCCGCGCTCGGCTGGCTCGGCGACACCGGCGTTGTCGGCGTCGGGGAAAGCGTTCGTTTGTCAAGCACGCATAGAGCTATTGCAGAAGGGTTTGGATTTGGGCTAGTTGGTTGAACATGTTTAGGGGTTAAAAGCGCTAAAAACGACGGACGAGTAGGAGAGACACACACTACAGAGCGCTACTTGCATAATAAACCAATAATAAACCAGTTGCAAGTAGCGCTCTGTGGTGTGTGTCTCTCCTACTCGTCCGTCGTTTTTAGCGCTTTTAACCCCTAAACGCATAGAGCACATGATCAGCGGCGGGAAAGAAGCGCGCTCTGTGATTGTCCATTCCCTCAACAGAGGCGCCTACGTCACAATACGGGTACACGTAAAAGTTGAAAAGACGTGAAAACCGGAAGCGGGCATCTATACCTGCTTCGGTACACGAATCGGGAACACTGCATCTGCTCAGAGCTTTAAGTATTCAAGATATGACGTCGAAAGTTTTAGTCCTGACTCCTGAGTATTGATTTATTAATTTTGTTTTGCGTTTTAAGGGTGGTATTTTTAAGGAGAAACAAATTGTATCGCAGTTTCATACGAACTTTAGGTCAAAAATACAGCGGCGAATTACCGCGTGTTAAGAACATTCTACGAGCATGACGGTGCCGTTAAATAGCGCGAGATTTGTTCTCCGTTTCTGGAATACGTATTTCTCGTGCATAAACGTGTCATCAAGCCTTCACACACACACACACACACAAACATACACACACACACGCACACACACACGGACGCACCCCCCCCCCCCCCCCACACACACACACACATATACATATATATTCTAGACGCAGATCAATTCCAAGCGTTCCATATTTTGATCGCAAGAGCGTACTCGGTTTGGCGAATTCTTCCTGTCCCTCTGGGTTTTCCGGGAAACGGAAGTCCTTTACAAACCGCCGCGGACGCAAAATACAGAAAACGCTGTACAAAAGACGAGTAAAGAACAGAAATATTATCTCTCAGCGTTATTTTTTTTTGTCCGGATTAGGGCTTTATTCCCTCGGGGTTTGCTAAATACAATAAAAATATATATTTTAAGTGGATACGATTATTTGCATACGATTAATTATAACCCATATGGAGATGGGGAAACCTTAAGGATGAATAAAAAAAAAACAATTGAACGATAACGAGCGATATGAATGAGGAACAAGTTAATTTCTATCACGTTTAAGTATGAGAAGGCGTTTATTTTGCTGTAGAGACGGACTGCTAATGAGGCAGGTTATAAGTACTGCTTCTCAAGACAGGCAAAATGAAAGTAAAAATGCCGTCTGAAGAATTCTCGTCGTGTCTGAATGTCTTGAGTCGTCAAACTAATTAGTCCTCAGAAATTGGAGCTCGCCTTAAAGGGAAAATGATGCGGTTCTGCATTTGAGGAAACGCACTTAAGTCGCCTTCATTTTGCCTCCAGGATCTCGAATTTGGAGATTATTTTTCAATTTGGTGCACGGAGACTGCAGAAAATCACTTTCAAAGTACCGTCGAAGCCCCTCCTTCCTGGAGGGTGACGTCATAAAAGGAGTTTTCTGAATCTCCACTCTCGTGCATCTTCAGCGACTATAGGTGGCGCCACTCGTATTCCACAATGGCGGTTTTAGTGAGGGTTGGAAATGCGTGCCGGTATAATAGTCGCTGAGCCTGTCTAGTGTGCTGGCTTCCCTGAGCTACAGCAATTATTCCTGCTTATACGAGGAAGCTAAGGTGTTATCAGCGCAGGTCACCTTTTTATCCTGAAAACAAAACCGGTATCTGGTGAATATTTACGTCAGGCGGCACGTTTTAATTCTGGAACGAAACCGAAACTAACCTCTATTTCAGATTTAATTTATCGGTGTAAGTGTTAATTTAGGGTTCTTTCATAACTTAAGATGTGTCTCACAGCGTAATTATTGAGCTAAAGAAGTTGTTCGCGCAAACTTCATTTTGTGACATAGGTGTCTGATCCAGGCACTTCGAAATATTTTGGAGAGTTGAGTGTCCTTTTAAAAACAGTGTCTTTCATACACCTTAGAGGTAACATAGAATATTGTATTATTTGAAAAAAATCAGTGCTGATTTTTCGGTGTTCTTGCCGCCTTTTCTCGCTCACATAATTGTCACGTAATATAATGAACTACAGGCTTTTTAATGTTTTTTGGGTACTTAGATCATTAATTGATTTAAAATTATTCCCAGCACAAGAATAATAGGATGCATTCCAGTTTTACAAAATATCGCCACGGGTGATGAGTTTAGATTATGTTCGCAAAACGTATAAATTAAGAAACGCTGTTCTCACTACAAAAACCCAGACAGAGACCGAAGTACGACAGCAGAAGTGTGTGTGTTTTTTAAAGCAACGCGCAACGCACAGGACTTTATCATTCAGTGGTTGACTCTAAGTCTATCTTGATAACGATGTCAGACTTTTCCATATGCTAAAAAGAAAACAAAATTAGACATTTCTGGAAAAACTATTACGGTTCAGTGACGTTTATTTGTGTGCGTTTACTGGCGGCCTGCATTGTCGCATTTTGTTTTAATATTAATAATACAATTAAGATATTTTAATACGTAATTTTCAAACTCTAATATGACTCGTTGGTTGCGTTTCAAACGCGTGAAAGAGTATCGCAATGAAGTGAGCAAATTATCGTCACTGGGGCAACTTGCAGCATTTTTAATTAACAAAGAATAAAATAAAAATAGTTTAAAATCAATTAAACCATTCTGGTTAATCTGAGAAATCCATATAAATATATATTAATTGTGGGTAAATCATATGATGCTATCAAGGTCGTGACTTTTGACAATGGGCAAAACTTCCAAAGTCGCCGCCAATCCTTCCGGACCAAATGCCCCAAAAGGAAAAAAATAAATAAAATAAAATAAACAGATTCAGTTTTTGCTTTAAAAAATTATACCAATCTTTCCAGAGCATTTAGTTTCTTTAATTTTTACGCACCGGCGTTTTGCCAATCTCAGCCTTTCCAGTTCGAATGAACGCCAACCCGCTTGCACGTCTGCCTACTACAGCACCTTTCGTAGGTGTTGGAAACCGGTGGAAGAACGGTTTTAACATTGCGTATACGAGCGAACGCCAGGGTGTTTGAGTTAGCGTTGCGTGTTCTACACTGCGCGTGCATTAGAGGTCTTGAATTGGAGCTTGGCGACGACGCGCATGCGCAGCGGGGAACACGCAACGACGCAAACACACAGCACTTGCTTCTGTGTGCGATACTAAATCTATCTAGTCAGGTGCATTACCATACCGGCTGCATTGGGACTACATGGGGCAGTCTTGGGTAAGTTACTTTTAAAAAGTGATTCGTTACAGTTACAGTTACTTTCAGAAAAAAGTAGCGAAGTTACTGTTACAGTTTCCGCAACAAAAGAGTAACTCGTTACAGTTACAGTTACTTCAAAATGTAACGACGTTACTTTTCAGTTACTTTTCTATAACACAAAAAAGGAAAAAAAAACACTAGAAAACGCCCCTCACCAAGTTTTATTGCATAAAATTAAAAAGCACACTTTTTACTTCTTATTGTAACTTAGCAGAAGTTGCTTCTCGAAATTAGTGTTCGAAAATTTTCACGCCAGAATAGTGGCGCAAGTCAAAATACGAAACATGCGCCATGCGGAGTACTGGCGCTAATAAAGATAGGAAACATTAACGGTGCCCTCCGCGTGTATTGTTGTTTCACGGTTGATTCACCCAAATAGAAAGCGTTGTCACAAAAAAAAAAAAAGAAAACACAACATAGATAGTGCTTCAAGACACCAAGATGCAAATGTTCAGTCACAAAGTACAAGCGCGCGAGTACAGATAACAAGATTTTTTTTTTTTCATAAAATCTACACGTGGTAATATTCGGGTCATGACTCGTGAGGAAGAACGTATTCACAAGTTTGGTGCAAGGCCAACTTGACACTCGAAATGTCGGAATAGACGATTTGAAAAGTGCAAGGAATATCTAAATTGTACTCGTTCAGTGATATACTATTCATAAAATATTGGAAAGTAACGACAAAAGTAACGTCGTTACTTTCATCGTTACCTTAGAAAAAAGCAATAGAACTACAGTTACAAGTTACATTTTAAAGTGTAACTCGTTACACTTACAAGTTACCAAAAAAGTAACAAAAATACAGTAACGCGTTACCAGTAACGCGTTACTACCCAAGACTGACATGGGGACAGTGAAGAGTGTTGTTTGCATTCGCAAATGACATTTCGCGAGCCATGATCGCGAGCAGTTCCGCCGTGCCCGCTGAGCAGGAGAACCGGGAGATCCTCACTGGAGCGCTTCCCGTTTCCGCCGCTAGAGGGCGACCAACGAGCTGGTGACGCGAGTATAGGTGCAGGAATAACGACAGAAATCGTCGAATACTGTCTGAGAACCTATGTAACTTGCACAGAATCCGGCAAAACGAGTGCGGCTGCATTGTCTTTAAGCTCCATCGCTTTCCACATGACCACGATTTCCAGGGGCAGTGGCTTGCGTCCCTAAACCGAAAAGACCTTTCCTCTACGTCATCCTGTCGACTGTGCTCGGAAGATTTTTGTCAATATAGCGCGCACCGCACTTAACGCTGTACCGTCGATGAGCATGGGGTACGCTCGCAAGGTGCGTCCAAGTTTTATCCTGGTTATTGCTGTTTCAGCTTGTATCAAAATATCATTATTAAAATAAATGAATTTATTTTAATATTAATATTTTGAAGTGGTGGCACTGACTCGATAATATTATCTATAACACTTATTTGAAGGCTGATTTCCGCCGCCGGGTGTGGCTGGAAATTGTCGAAAAGTTAGTAATATCGCTTTGCCTGAATCGCTATCTCCTGCGCGATACCAGAGAGCCGTGAACCTATGTTGACCGTCACAACGCCGACAAGATTCTTCTTATTTTCAAAATTATAGCTGGAAAGAAACCTTAAATTTCTGTTGCGCCCTGTACTTAGAACCCGTGTGCCTTAGTATTCTTAAAAGCGAAAAGGCCCACGGAGATTCTCTAGATAACGCAGAGGGAAAACTTTTCGCATACGCAGTTGACGTTGCATTTTCTGGTACTGATAAAAGCAGTGCCAACGAAACAATGAAATTAACTGAACGCTATTGTATGGTCACAGGAGCGTCTATAAACTCATAAAAATGTAATGGCTTTTGGTATGGTTCGTGTCTCATTCTTACCGATTACAGCCTCCGCTTTCTTCCGCTTTTCAGAAAATGAAATCACTCCGTACGATATGCTCGCGCCAATTAGCCTTCATAGTTTATGGAAATGCAGTATGATTGACCGACAAGCAGAAAAAACCTCTCACAACAAAGTTTCTATTTTTAGAACAAGTAAAGAAATCGAGAAGTGTCAGATTGGTTGTCATGATGTTTGATTCGTGTCTTGGACTCTTAGGGCCGGTTGCACCAACGCCGCTTACCTTAACCCAAAGCGGCGCTTTCCTAAGCCGGCTTAGCGCCCTAAACCGAGCTTAGGTAAGCACGGGTTTAAATTCCGGTTGCACCAACGTTAAGCCGGCTTTACAGACGCGCCCCTAGCTAAACGCTGGATTTGCGTAGGGAATCTGGGGACAAACAGAGCAAACTAGGGAACGCTCAGAGCGACGAATACGATTGGCGGAGAGGAATCACGTGATGTAAACAAAAAAGAAAAAAGAAAAACTGCCGTAGTAGTCGTCGTCGGCGTCTGCTTTTCGCTGTATTTCTTCGGTGAGTAACAAATTAAATGCCTCCAAATTCAATCATTTTTTTGTTTAACTTTCAATAACAGAAGTCAAAGCTTCAAATAAACACGAATGCTCTTTACATCTTTGATTGTGTGTTTAATATCGGTTGATAACAGGATATTTTGACAGAGGTAGTAGTTTTCGTGCTCACATTTTGAGGCGAAGGAGCCATCGGGGGCCTCAAATCTCACCGAACGCGAGAAGGACACTCTACTCGCTACATCGCTGAAGACAAAACATCATGGATATAAGTAGGCAGGTAAGATGACTACTAAAACTTAGTCAAGCCTGAGACCGATGAAGTTCAAAACAGTGACGAACTTGCCACGGCAGCTGCGAAAATGCCCGGAAATCTTCGAATAGAAGTCGTCGAGAGGCCAGGTCAAGAGTCCTTGCATCGACGGTACTCGTTGCTATCAGCAAGGTGACAGAACTGCACTGTACCGTCGTTGAACATCCGCTGCAGCCTCAAACGGACTTCAGTTTCACACTGTCGAGTTCAGAAAAAAAAAAAAAAAACTCCCACTAGTACATCACATCGTGCCGATAAGAACGGTCGTCTCTTCGCACCGCCTGCCCCAGCCTGCCCCGATACAGCAATGAACGAATCTAACATAGTAGTCGTTACGATTTGTCGCCACGACGAATGAAAGATATAAAGCAAAATATTCCTAAAAAATCGCGATCACCAAAAAAGTTACGGAGGACACAACAAGGCGCAACGTTCAACTGAATTTTATTGAAAACGTGTTCCGGTATATAGTCTCAACCATCGTCACAATGACAACAAACGACAAAGTAAAGGGAAAACACCATCACAGAGCACAACTCGGAAACAACAGTATCTCGTTCTCGGGAAACGAATGAAAGATATAAAGCAAAGTATATAAAAAAAAAAAAATGCGATCATCAAAAAAGTTACAGTTATGGAACGATACAGTTTTCTGAAGCCAAGATTCTACTCGCGAGATAAGGAAAATTCACTGAAGATTGTCTCATAACTCAGAAAACGAAAGAAATTGCGCCGCAATCTAATGCAAACGGCAGAGGTGTCGACAATCAGCTGATCGCCGAGATCATGTACTGCCACTATTCAACGCGCTGATCAGATTGAAGGATACGCGCTGCAAGTGTAAATAAACAAGGTGGTAAATAACAATACGTTACAGCTATGCGAAAATTAGTAAGTACATACGAATAAGCTCGTTGACAGAAGCACTAACGGGAATACAGACGTGAGCCCCACTAGAGCACTATATAGCTCCTTCGGAGCAGAGTAGCGCAATCTAGAACGCCGTCTCTCGGCGACTAGCGGCGAACGCCCGGAGGTTCCAACTGCGGTCAGAAATGCATGGAGAACGTGAGAAAATCGTTGTTTCTTCAGTTTTGTGAGGATTTACAGAATGGAAATCATTTGTGACATAATAATGGGACATTTTAGAATAATTTTCGCTAAGTTTTGTGCCACACAAGGACGTAACTTTTTTTTAAAAATTGCCTGGGCGACATCATGCAGCAGACGACACGGCGACGTCACACCATTCACGTGACCCGCTCCGGCCAACCCGAAAAGCCCATCTCCGCTGCGAGCAAAAATCGTCTGCTTCAAACGCCATTGTTTTGGAAATTGCCTTCTCAAAATTTGCACACGCATCCGATATTATTAAAACTTTGATAAAGTGTTTAGTGATTTACTAACTTCACGACAGACTAGTTTTGAAAAGTGTAAACTCGCCGTTCATTTTTTAATCAGCCGTGTTGTGTCGATCTCCATGTATTCTCCCATAGGGCGGGCCGCCTTTTGGAACCCTGAGTACCACGTGACTTGCGCCGAGCCTCTCTGTCGGCCATGTTGTCGGCGAAACACGGGGTTCAAAGGATTGCGCTACTCTGCTCCGTAGGAGCTATATAGTGCTCTAAGCCCCACAGCTCCGTACGTTTCTCGGTTAGGGCTAACACGCCCTGAAAGTGGAGAGCCAACTTGAAAACAGGGGTCGATAAACACTTCACGCGACAATATCTTGCATCCTTGTCACAATCGAAAGTCATTTTGTCGAGACTTTCACGCTGATGTAGCCTAAAACACTTTGCACAACCAATTTCGTCCCCCGCGTCGACCGTGACAAACCAGCCGCCATGTTTTTAATCCAGGATTAAGAAACAACCAGAAGCAAAGCGCCCAATGTTGGGCGCTTAAGTTAAGCGTAGTTTAGTGCTAGGTTTAGCGATAAGCGAGTTTGGTGCAACCGAACGAAACCGAAACTAAGCTTAAGTTCCCGGCTAAGCTCCGCTTTGCGCTAAGCGACGTTGGTGCAACCGGCCCTTAGATTTGTAAGAAACGCGAACCGACCGTAACGTAATTTAAGATAATAACGCAGGCTAAAACAAACAAAAAACTCAAAGGTTAATTTTTAGTTTGCCGCCTCCCCCCTCCCAAAAACAATATATATATATATATATATGTTTGTGTGTGTGTATGGTGTGTGTGTGTGTTGCAAACCAAACCAGAGTAATGTGTGCAAATTCTATACATATTTTTCACTTTGTTTATTTGTGTACATAAGGAACCGATTGCTTACATTGATGTACTCATTTGCTATGCATATTTTTCACGTATTAAAGATGTAAAAGAAAGCTGTGACGTAGCTCTGTAGTATCGTCTCCCCTTTGCTATCAGCGGACCCAAGTTTGATTCCCGCGGGGGGCGGGCGATCTTGTTCGAGGATTTTGCAACATCGACGAACATCGACGACGGATGCCCTACATCACCAACTACAACATGGACGACTTCATGAACGGACGTCATTTCCGGTGGACTTTGAAAAGGACCCGTAACAGCTATATCGCTGCAAAAGAACGCGGTGTTCGCGGTAGACATGCTGACAGAGTCATCTGTGGACGGGCCTCAAGCGTGTTGGCCGCGTGTTTTGCTTCATGCACATCTCTGCTTTGAACATGTCTGCGGACCGTTTTCGCACGACAAATGTGACCCTAATACAAAAAAAAAAACAAAAAAAAAAACACGCCACAGATCTGCAGAATTTTTTTTGCACGATATATTAGCGGTGAAACACTCGTACGCTCAAAGCTTGAATACGCGTCGTGTATCTCCATGGGACCCGCGCCTTTTAAATTTGGTTAGCCCCCTAGAAGCTGTTCAAAATCGTTCCGCTCGTTTTATCCTCAGTAATTATCAACGCACCGCAAGTGTTACCTCTATGAAATTTAACTTATCTTTGCCTAGTCTTGCCTCACGCCAAATGATAGCCCGTTGTGTCTCTTGCATAAAATATTTCACACTAACCCAGTCCACAGTCAACGTCTCCTCACACTAACTTTCTATGTTTCATCCCGTCTTGATTACCCTCATAAATTAGGTGCACCACCTATGTAGCACGAACACATTTCAACAATCTTTCATTTCCAAAACTTCTTTGGATTGAAACCGCCTTCCCATCTCCATCGCCATAATCCAGGCGGATGATTTGTTTGAAACTCCTGTTTCCAATTTCTATTGTTCATAACTAAAATGTGCTTTGCCTTTGAGTTACTCATTGTATAATTTTTTTTTGTTGTATACAGCCAACTCTCCTCTGTAACACCATTGGCCCTGAGGGTGTTGAAATAAATAAATAAATAAATAAATAAATAAGTAAATAAACGCACTAAATAAATAAATAAATAAATAAATAAAAGGTATAGCACTGCGCGCTTTCCTATTCGAAATACCACACGGAGCGCAACCTCGTCTGCTTTCCTTTTGCAGGAATTGTGGTGACGTCAGAACGCCGATCTGTGATTGGCTTGATTGGAAGGATGGTGGGTAGACCTTAAGGCAGCTAGCATTGAGGTCTACCCACTATCCTTCTTGTCAAAGCCAGTAAGAGCTCGGCGTTCTGTTGTCACCGCAACCCTTGCGCGAAAAGCAGACGAACTTGAGTTCCGCATTAGCTTATACCCCTAGAGAAAAGCTTTGACCAACGTACGGTGAAACACAAGGTATGTCTCGAAACTGCGAGAATACCGCACTGGATACTGCACCGCCGCTGTTCAACCAGGCTTCACTGCACACTCACTGAATCACTCCAAAAAGGAGAAAAAATCAGCAGCAGTCTCATTAGCCGAATATCCTGTCTAATAAACTTCCAGCCTGTGTTTTTTTTTCTTTCTCTCGCTCTCTCTATCGCTCTCTTTCATGAATTTATCGGCCATTTTAGGCCATTAGATGAGGAACCATGTTGACGCATAGTTCCTCGTCTAAAGATACAAAAAGAAAAATGATAAAAAATTCCAAAATACTCCGGGTTGCGAGCTCGTGATAGTGATGATAAACACTGTCTCGTTTTTCCCCCCCCTTTTTTTTGCTTCTGGCTCTATCCTTCCTGCGGGCGCCACCGCGGAGCTTGTCAAGAGCCTGCGGTGTTGTTTTTCGACCGGGTCTAAACATCCGATCGTGTGTTTCCCAATCACCAGGGACCACCGGGGACGGCGGGTTAGATGGACGAAGGGGTTGTGGGCGGATATGCCGTCGCAATATATAATTTTGTTTTCTATGTTTACCTCCACGTTTTCTACACTGTCCACGAGGAAGAGGAAAATTGCTTCTTTCCAGGGGTTTCGCAGATAGGTTCTCGTTGTTTTCCATTACACGTTGTGATGTCACGTATCTCCCGGACAGTTGAAGAGTGCTATTGCGACGGCAGGATCGGTTATTACGAAGGTATTGGTTGGGTTCCTCTGCGTGTATATCTATTTTTTTTTAGAAGATGGCGGGATGAATGCTGAAGAGGAATTGTTATGAGTGCAACCAGTTTCAGTAGCTCTTGCTGTATTAAGAACGCTTGTTCTCTTGCTCTGGTGAGGGTAGGAAAAGGGGAAGGGGGCTAGTTTGTGATAATACTACTACTACTAATAATAATGAATAATAAATAGTAATAATAAATAGAATAATAATGACAATAATAATAATTTATTGACAAAGGTAAAGCAGAGTTAAAGAAACGAGTGCACCAAAGTCAACAAGTGGCTTGTGCGATACCGCCCTACTACATAAACGTCATACAGCTAACCAGAGCCGAAAGAAACAAAACATACACCCACACATACACTCATCATTGAGTCTCGCGAATATGGTGCAAAGGAGACATCATGCAAATTGTCCCGAATCGAAGCGTAGAATTGAAATAACATACGGCCTCTAAAGTAATAAAAAAAGAAGGGAAAGTACGCGACTTCTAAAGAAACAAACAAATCGAAGTAACCCATAAAATGCGCAACTACACGATAGGTTTTCCAAAGAAAAAGCGTTCGAGAACGTCTAGTAAAAACCACGTACATTAATACGAAAACAAAACACGCACTCACACACACCAAAGAACCTCAATTGAAGACATTCTTTAGAACGGAATATTTTTTAGTACTTTCTTGATTTTTCGCATGGAAGTAAAAGTCAGCAGATAGGGTGGTTATTGAGAAAAGAAATAGAGAACATAATAAGCTCGCGTACTCTCGCAATATCAAATGCGTACAAGGTGTTTTTTTTTTTTTTTTTAAGGGGCTGGACGTGACGAATATTACGATACGATGAATTTGCGATTTTTGATTCACTACTCCGAACATTCCGCAACTCCACAGAATGGACATAAAGTATTTGGAAGTTAGGCAGGCCAAACAACGTGAACAAATCGGTGTCCCCAGGTATCGAGAGCTTGTATGAAACACTTGTTAGGATAGCTTTAATTACGCGGTCGATCTTGCCTTTCCAGACAGTGGAACATTTCCCAAAGGCAGTTGCGAAGAACACTGTATGCAAGTGCATGTGCAATGGCTTTTCAAAACGAAAGGGACATACAAAACTGAGGTTGATATAAGCGACAGCTGGCGCTTCGGAGTTTTTAAAGAATTATGGAAAATGAACATGCCACTATAGGCCGTTATCAAAATATACAAAGGTATTTAACGCTACCTGCGTACTCTAACGGGACGCAACTGCACTGCGTGCCCGTAGAGGAGTGCAGAATGAATGGGACGTCTAGACTGACTGCTTTAAGCGGATTAAAAAAACAGACCAGCTTGTTTTTTTTTTTTTTTTTTTAACGTTGACCGAAATGAAGTTCCTCTCAAACCAGTCGATTATTTCAGTCGCGTGGCGTTGTAACAGACGAATGAAGTCTAAGCAATTGATGTGTTGCGACATGATTACAGTGTCGTCCGCTTTCTGATAAAGCTTGCATCCTGGTATAGAGTCAGGGATCTCACTGATAAAAATGTTAAACAATAGAGGCGATAACATTGAATCTTGCGGTTGAATATCACCGCGGACACCAATTGGCAGCGATTAAAAACAATTTTTGAAAAAAAGGAAAAGAAAGACCCGCGGTAGCCTATGCTGTACAATTTTTTCAAAAAGTAAACTGTGACAGACAGTGTCAAATGATTTGGATACATAAAAGATTAGAGTTGAGGTGATACAATTTTGATCAAAGGCAGAGTAAATATTGTCGGCAAAATCTTTTAGAAGAGGCTGTGTAAATTTCCCTTGCACAAATCCAAATTGAACAGGCGATATTATATCGAGTTTGTCTATAAAAGATGTCATAATCCGGAACACATGCTTTTTAGTATTTGCGCGATGATTGATAAAATAGAAAGGGGTCGATAATTCGCGTTTTACCTTTAGCACCACTTTTGTACAAGGAACGCACTATTTCCGTCGATCATCAGAAATGGCTTTGGTTTCAATAAAGCCTTTCAGCATAAACAGGACAGATTTGACGCTGTGAAAGTTTTGGCGAAGGTCGGACAGACGAATATTGCCTATTCCAGGAGACTTGTTTGGTTTGAAGCTTAGTAAAATGGAGTGCAAATCAGTTTCTTAAAGTGGAGCAAGGAATGCAGAGGAGTGATGACGTTTTCAATATGGTTTGGCGAATCTATTTCCTCTCCAGAAGAGGTAGCAAAGAGAGCATTGAAATCCTCTCCAATTGGACGTCAATTGCTGCCACACTGTTTCTTCAGTGCATCACGAATAGAAGTGTGCGTATTGTGGCCACTAGTGCCACTAAATAAGCTACGCTTCAGAGTAGCGACACTTGGCCATATTGTGTCTTAAAATCATGGTTGCCAGTTATCTGAACCTTCATCTGAAACCACAGCAAACGCTTTTCTGCCCTCCAGGAATGTTTAAACAGTTCGCGACAGAGCAAATCAATATTACGTGACCTTCCTAACACCGAATCTAATGCTGAGGAAGTCTCATTTTTGAATCATGACGATCGGCAGTTGCGCCTGCTCTGCATACGAGCCAAAATGGCGGCGCCCACAACAATGTCAGGGAACGGAGTGCCGATACTCTAAGCGCAGCTCATTTAGTGGCTCTAGTGGCCACGAAACTCATAGATTAGAGACCAAACTTTTCGTTCGTCCGAACGAAAGTACGCGAATTTATACTGAGAGTAAGTGCGCTCGGGCCGACCGAATAATTGCGTTGGATTTGTTTCGACAGGATTTCAAATCTACCTTCAATTGCAAATTTCGAGGCGAGAGACAACAACGTGCCCATAACGTATACTTTTCTGCTATTGCTTCCAAGATATTGGGGTATTTTAATAATAATAATAATGTTAATGATGATTAAAATGATAATGATAATAATGTAACGTCGCAGTAGCAGGATTGAAGGTTTTTTTCAGCATAAGCTGATGACGCCATGATCCGCCAGTAGTGGATGCTATTTACCTGAGCGCATCGCAATGAATAACCAATAAAGAGCAGTGCATGCTTTTAATTCGCTGTTCTACACCATAAAATACGTTATTATCGATCGGCAATTAATGAGGTTGCGGCTTAAGCCGATAAGAACTCCGAAGAACCAATCAAAAAGCACGAAGCTTTTCGTAAGCCATCAGTGATTGGAATTCCCCCAGCAGTCATCCCATGGCTATAATTAGTCTTACTCTGCGATCAGATAAAAGGTGTTCTGAGACTTCTAAAGGTTCCGCGTAATATATCGGTGCATGCTTAGGGATACGCACGTGCCACACGAAAAGATAGAATCGTTATAATCGTAACACACAACCGGATAAAAGGCTGTTTATATAGCCACGGCCAGTCGGATTCGATTTGTAGGCTGATTTTTGTTTCACCGAAGATGGCATACCAGCATTGCACAGTTTATTAGGAGCCGACTAGAAGGTGGTTTGTATTTCTGACATGTAGACTGCTCATACAACTGGTTTCAGCATTAGGAGCCATTTCTCGGGTCCCGAATTACGAGTGTAGTACGTAATACCTTACCGAAGAACGTGTCCAGCCGTGTTCACTGCCCCTTCGGGCTTATCCGCAAGGAGCGCCTTTTGTGTTGTTTTTTGGCATCAGGGCCGGTTTTTTTAGAAGCAGCGTCACCGCTGAGACAGGGTGAAAGCAAGCGCTGCCGAAGCCATGGCGCACGAGCGTAGTGGCGTCTCAAATCGAGTCTCAAGCGCTCGCGCGCCCCAGGCTTGGCAGGGTTTCTTTCACCCGGTCTCATTGAAGACGCTGTTTCTAGCAAGCCGACCCTAGTCGAAGCAGAAAAAGGCTGGTTCACTGACTTGCATTTGGTGGCAACCGAGCTAACAGTTTTAACCTTGTGCTCTCTTGTGATCGCTTACTACAGATACAAGTGAACGCACTGGCGCCGTGTATGGGGTAGCGCAGAATAATCGCGACTTGCCTATATATTTCCTAATTTTTCGGGAAGACTTTTTTTCACATTGTGCTTGAAAATATTTTGAAAATGTTATAAGCGACCACTTCTAATGGATAATATACGTATATTTGATCTTAAAAATACTACAAAGCCTTCGCTCTGGTTAAATGTAGTACCAAGGCTACCTCATAGACGGCGTCAGTGTGCTGAGTGTGTTAGAGTGCCTTCATACACACGTGCGCTTTTGCTTGAGTGGTGACATCTCAGCCATTTTTCAGCCCAATCGTTTTTTTACGCATTTTGAAGTGCGCGCAATCCGGTGTCACTCAGCTCGAGCGCGTAGCTTTGGCTAATGCATAGACGCCATTTTACCGCCCAAGTCACGCACCGAGTGCGCGAGAGCGTCACGCGCTAGCACTTTCAGGGCAACAATGGACGTCTTCACCCTGAGACAGACAGACATGTAGGCACCCTAGAGTGTGTTGTCTCCTCATAAGCAATCAGAAAGGAACACAAGGCTTTACAAGGCTCGTGGTTGCAAGAAAACGGACGTGTGTGGAACAGCTTTATGCGTCGTACCACGGAGAACGCAGAGCAAGAGCTGATGTAGGGAGAGGTCCCGAACACCCGGGACTTCCTTCCGGCGTTGTCTGAAGGCTGATTCGGAGCATTGTGTACCAACGCCCGGTGCTCATCCAAGGGAGGCGCCTCAACCTAATCGAACGTTGTCCAGCGAACACTACAGCCACCTGAGCATAAGCTCGCGTAACGTGTTCGCTCGAGCGTTTACAACGCTGGTGAGGTTAGTGTATACACTGGGTCGATACGGACTCCGATATTGACCAGGGCTTTCTCAGAGAAACCTTCTCCCGACGGCTGGCGTCTGCTGCGCGCAGTCGACACGGGCGATTGACGTGAAGAGGACTTCTCGGCGACCTCTCGCGCGGCTGCACACTTTACGACGTGGAACCAACGACAGCTGCCAACCGGGGATCGGGGATCCCGGGAATCCAGACCGGGGCCGATCTTCCGCGACCGTCTTCCGCGCGCTGGGACCTCTGTGCGCCCAGGAGAGTCATTCCGGAGGAAGGCCTGATCATATTGACCTTTGGCTGTTGACGCGACTTTGGGAGATACGCTCCAGGCTACAGGGAGGGAGAGAGAGAGAGGAAATGAAAGGCACCTACGTTGCTGCCCTTTCGAGAAACGCTGCTGTCGGTGTTTGTTGTCATTCTGGGGAGTCGCTCGTTGCCCACTGTATCGCATTCAGTCCAAAGATGGCAGTGCGGTGGAAGCTATGCGTACTCGTTGGACCAGGCACGTGTCTTTTTTTCGCCACGGGATCCCAATCACACCCATACCCGGGCTCGGAGGGCGGGGTCAGGTGACGAGAGGGAGACGTTTGATTGGTCCGGCAAGCGTATATAGCTCCCACCGCATTGTCAACTTAGGAATGAACGAAAAGCGTAGGATAAACAGAGCAAAAGTATTGCCAAGGTGCGACCCCTATTTATCGATAAATGGCCCGCGTATAAGTAAACAAATTTGGCGAGCGTAATGGCGCACCAGTGGTTCTCGGTTCTGATGGGGCGTGTAATGAAAGGTAGGATGCGCGCTGAAGCCTGGTGGTCGGAGCGGGTGCGATTGGGGAACCACAGATCGTTGGCTTTACTAGGTGTGTTGGAGACGATGTTCAAGCAGATTGGCGAAACGGCTCGAGCTTGGGCATATGTATATCTTCCGGCGACACGCGTGCGATGTTGTGAGCTTGTAGATGTACAACAATAAACAATCTCTGCCATTTTTTTTTGGAACAGCGGTGCGGTAATACGTTGTAGATATAGCTTTAGTTTTTGCTGTATTTTATTTTCTCGAAAGACCCCGATTACAAAAGATTTGAGGCCACCGTTTTTGCCGCCCCATTTTCACCCGTTATCTGCGTGTCCGAAGTAATTTTTGAAATGACTCATTCAGTACTTACTTTGTGTGTGTGTGCTTGTGTGTATTTGTGTTGACTTGTTTTGGTTTTTGCAATCAGCATAAAAATATTGCGAGGGGAAAGGCTTTGGCTAAGTCGGTGATATCGATTCAATCTTATTTTTGTTTTATGACGCGAAATATTTTGCCACAAAATCTGGGACGGACTAAGGAATGAATATGGTATTATAATAAATACTATACAATTATGAAATCGAATGCTCTTAACAATATACGACTGTTTGTTAAGACAAAAGACCGACCACGAAGAGGCAGATAAGTTACTGCCTGAACGAATCAACTGGAAGATGTCCATTTATAGCCAACTTTTAACACAGGTTTTTGGACTCCGCGCACTATCTATTAGAAAATATTTTTGTTTCTCGATCGACTTACGTTGTGCATCGTGCGCGAGCAATGTTTGTTTCAGATAGAAATCGACGCTTCTTCGGTTTTACGTCTTCATTTAAACAGCCGCTGCAACGTTATACGTCTTGCATTTTGTTTCTAAAGGCCCATGCGCACACTTGCGTTTGAGTGCGAATGACTGCGCAGCGTTAACAAACAGCAGCGAGTATACGAAGCACGTCCGTGCTTCGTATAAAGCGTGGAATCCCATTCAAGGAGTAGCCTGGCCCGCCACGTACGGAGTACGAATGTCCTCGTTTCTCGCAGTCGCGAAGCAGTCAAACGCACTCAGAGTTTCTCGAACGCAACTGTGTGTGCAGGGATCAACGCTGTATTCACACTGGTGGTTGAACCGCGTTCGCAAAGCAGCTGAAAACGCATAAACGTTGTTTCACACATCTGTGTTGGTTGCGTTCGCATGGCAAACGTAACGACCGTAACCACAATGTCACCGGGACAAGTTTTCGCTGTACACAGCAGGGCAAGCGATGCAAGGTGTCGCTTCGCGAAGCGATTCATAAGTCACGGTTGTTGCGGTGTTTTGGTCGCCACGGTCGTTTTGGTTGCATGGGAATGCAGCCGTTACAAACGTGTGAATTAACCCGCCTTAAAGATGCAATACAACTTCACGCGCATTTGATTATTAAACGGGTGAATCCGCTTCGGGGTTGTGATTTTAACACCAGAATGATCCTTATCTGCTTCAAAAGCAGAGTTCCTTGACAGCTCTCACGAAAAAGCAGCGTGATTTCTGTTTCTTGTAAAGACTGCCGTCGAGCCAACCCGTAACGAAGACAAATTGGCGCCGCGGCGACGCGTGGGATTAAGACGAGCGACATCAGTAACCGAGAAGTACGAGAACAACAACCGCGGGGAAGCGCTTTTAGCGATATTGTAACTGCGCACCTCGTTTACGCCTTCCTATTACTGCCTGCATCGCCGTGGAGCACCGCGAAAATTCCACAGAGCGTGCATTTGCACAAAGATGACAGAAAGAATAACGGACTTAAGACAAAGGGACGACGGAAACTGCTTCTTTCAACTCGCAACAACACAGGTACAGTGAATCTTCCTCCTGCAATTACTATATCGCTTTCTTTTTCTTTCTTCTCGGCAGGGGTGGGTTAAAATACTCAGGTAGAAGATTCACTGTATTTTGTTTCGTTCCGAGTTGAAAGAAGTGTTCGTCATCCTTTTTTCTCAAGTCTGTTATTCTTTCTGTCGTCTTTGTTCAAAAACCAATACGCTCCCAAGTTTATATAGTAAATTTGCAAGTGCTAATTGCGTAGGTGTTCATGACAGAAAAGCTTCATAATAATAAGACTCGATGCCGGCTGGTTGACTCCGGCCACAAATAGTTTAATCGATGTCTTTGACATTTAAAAAATCCTTTACTTGCTTCACTTCGGCGGCTTAGATTCCCGCCGGCTCTATTACCTATCGATTTTTCAAGGAGTTCCAAGGACCTGGCCTGAACCAGAGCCTCTTCAAAAATGACACAGTACATCGCAAAAAAAAAAAAAAAAAAAAAAACTGCGGTGGATTTTTACAATGAAAATTTTCGCGATCACGAATAAAATTTAAGTGTCCATAGATTTGAAAAGCTAGATTTGCGTGCTGCGTGTAGAACCCAATTTAACAATATACTGCCGGTATTTCTAAAACAAGACGCTTTACCTTTGAGGTTAACAAGACAAATACGAGCAGAGACATCGAAGCATTGATCTATATTCAATATGACTAAATATGACCTTAGAGGCACAATTCTTGAGATGGCCGGCATTCCTGTACGGGACGTCCTCGGATCAGAAAAGTCCCTCCCACTTACCGTGTTTTCATGGCAGGGGTAACGCCCCCTTGCTAATTGCAGTTCGTGCTCGTGCTGCGCATACTGGCGGACACTGTTCCAGTAGAGGTCTAGGGTCATCCACACAGTAAATCAAGATTAACGTACAGGCGGTACAGTACAGTCGCGCGAGTCCGCCATCACGAGAGCCAAACAGCTAGCGCCGCGTTCGCGAGGCATTTGGCTAACGGTCACCCTACTAGAGTTGGCCATTGAGTGCCATAGGGGACGAAATCACTCCTTAGTTACGACAATAACAAACAATTTACACCAGGATGGTCCAGGCTTAAATTCCCGAGGGAAATGTTTAAAATGGTTTTCGAACTTTGTTTGTCGTAATCGAAGTAAACGACTATGCACTCTAAAAAAAGCCCGTGCGTCTGCTTTCCCGCACAACACTCGGAGAGCCAATCACCGCAACTTACGGAGACAGCTCAGCGAATGATGATGCCGAAACATATGTTTAGACGAAGAAATGCAGTCTGAGTTGTGACATTAAGCAATGCAAGCGTGACGTTTTGCATTGCTTAATGTTACAATTCAGACTACGTTTTTTAGTCTAAACATGTTTCGGCATCGTCATTCGCTGAGCTGCCTCCGTAAGTTGCGGTGATTGGCTCTCCGAGCGTTGTGCGGGAAGGCAGACGCACGGGCTTCTTTTAGAGTGCAAGAAGGCAGGAACTGCGCGCAGAAAAGAGATTTACTGAGAGAACGCCAAAGACAATTTTTTAGAGCGCAGTTCTTAGGCGCCCGTCTCCGGCTTGAGCGGCGTCGGCGTCGACGTCGCCGTCGGCGCCACCAAGGCCACCCCAAGGTCACGTGATCCCCCGAGGTCACGTGACCTCTCCCAAGATCACCCCAAGGTCACATGACCCCCCGAGGTCACGTGCTCCCCCCCCTAGGTCACGTAACCCCCCTCTCCCCCGAAGTCACGTGACCCCCCCCCCCCCGAGGTCACGTGACCCCCCCCCCCCCCCCCCCGAGGTCACGTGACCCCCCCCCCCCCCGAGGTCACGTGACCCCCTCTTCCCGAGGTCAGGTGACCCCCCGGAGCATAATAAAGAATGAGGGGAGGAGGAGGAGGGGTCTACTCTCCCCTCAGTACCCTTCCCTCCTCCTCCTCAAGAGCTGCGCTCCAGTTCGGCTTTACAGGGAGTTGTAAACGGCTTTCACTTTTTTTTTTGTTTTTTAAAGTTGACTTTCTAGTGCGCTGAAGTTCGAAAAAAAAGTACGCTCGTGAGGGACATTTGCAGGGCCGGATTAAGGTACGGGCTAAGGGGGCTGCAGCCCTGGGCCCCAGGCAGTCAGGGGGCCCCATGCTGGCCCCTAAAAATTTAAAGATATTAGTTTGTTTTTTTAAGTTTTTTTATTTAAGAAAGTTTAGGCAGAAAGCTGAAGAAACACTTCGAAGGGCCTCTGGCGCAATGGCCTTCTCGTTCTCTTTTCCTCAACAAGGAAACAAGGATGCCATAAAGTTCCCGTCTCTAGATGAGCCGGCGTTTGTGAGCTCGTTGTAAAAGAGCGTGTCAGAACAACAAAATTTAATACGGCCTCCCGTTCCTCTTGTTAGATTTTTTTTTTTTAGTTGGAGCTTGATAGAAGGACGGTTATGGAGATTTCTTTTGTCATGGGGCCCCCTTTGCGTGTTTTACGGACAATTGTGAGCAGGAAGTTAAGCAAGCGTTAAGCAAACAACGCAGATGGTTCACACATGTTGTTTTAAACATTTTCGCGAAACTCCATATGGAGTTTATTCAAGAACGATAAGTTTGGAACAAGCGAAAAGGTGCCCGTAAATCTTCTGGACACCGTCTCTATTGCCACCAACAAAGAGGCGTTTCAAGGAGCCGGCTCCCCTTAACAGTTTTCGATGGATACTGACTGCAAGGAAGTGCTCTAGAGCCGATATCTGGTCTGCCAGTGCAACTGAACACCCTTCCTTCCAGCGTCTGATACGAATACTGCAGTGGTTTCACCAACATCTGAGGTATAACCTTTTATTTTTTTAACGTTGAGTCAAAGAACGAAATGGCCGCCGAGGTCTAAATTACTGCATTTAAAAAGAACAAGATTAGTACTAAATCTGATGCGAAACATTTTCCCCATTCAAAAAGACAGAGTGTATAGATACAAAAAGGAAACATCTTCTAGATTCTCATGATAAATTCTTTAAATGCAAATGTGCCCGAACGACAGCGGTCGATGTCTTAGAATCGCACGCAGTTTCTCCTATGCTTGAAATGTAAAAGTCTGTGTTTGTTTGCGAAACGAAGGTTCAGTTATTAGAAGAGCGTTTACGAAGTAGCTTGATCCCGATAAAGACTGCTTCAACCAACGAAATTTCTTTCTTGCCTATGTCACTTCCTTCACTGTTCACACCAGTAATTAATTAACAGAGGGCTAGTTAGATAAAACACTTCCAATAATTCGGAACAATTACAAGAATGAGGGCACTAGATTTTCGTAGCAGTTGTCGATTTGCGAGGCATGCCATTTAGAGGAAGCGAAATTAGAATGGGAATTTTGCAGGTACCTTTTCGGTTGCTGTATAACTCAATTCGTGTGTGATTAATGATGTCACTCGACATGTTAGCCAATGGGTCACCGGTGCTACAAGTCGACATATTGACCAATTTGTATGAACTGTCCCGGGCATGTACGCTATGAATCTAGCTGTAATTCTAGTCAAATTCATGAACGGAGTCAAGATTTTAAACGGAAGCAATTTAGTGCTGATTTTTTGTTGTTGTTGTTGTTTTTGTGGTTAAGTTGATGGATGTGAAGAACAAATCCTAATATTTTCCGCAATGTTCATTTTATTTTATTTTTTACCTCAAAATTACTGTATTGTAAATTGCTAGAGGGGTTGATTTTTTGCGAAGTAGCTTCTAAACAATCGCATCCGCCTCAATGCCAGCAAGGAAAACTTGAGTTCCATTGAATCCACGGATCTAAACAAGGCTCGAAAATAATCATACGATGAAACATATTTAGATTTAACAAGTTGAAAAATATACATATTCCCGTCGTCATCGTTGCCTCCACCACCACCATCATCACCACCACCATTATCATAAGTAGAGGCCTCATAACAGCCTCAGCCCAGGGCCCCCAAATGCCTTAATCCGGCACTGGACACTTGGTAAGTCAATAGTTGGCTGCATGACAATGCTTAAACACCGGAAAGAATAAACACAAATTCGGGACGCAAACGTATCGTCTGTTTGCGTCCCGAATTTGTGTTTATTCTTTCCGGTGTTTAAGTATTTACCAACACGCTCGTTTTTTAATGTTAATGAGAATGCTTTTTTTTTTTTTTTTTGCTGCTAAAACCATGCCACACTCTAAAAAAGGTCTGTGCGTCTACTTTCACGCACAACACTCGGAGAGCCAATCACCGTAACTTACGGGGGCAGCTCAGCGAATGACGACGCCGAAACATATGTTTAGACCAAAAAACGCGGTCTGAGTTGTGACATTAAGCAATGCAAGCGTGACGTTTTGCATTCCTTAATGTCACAACTCAGACAGCATTTTTTGGTCTAAACATATGTTTCCGCATCGTCATTCGCTGAGGTTCCTCCGTAAGTTGCGCTGATTGGCTCTCCGAGTGTTGTATGGGAAAGCGGACGCACGGGCTTTTTTTAGAGTGCAGCGCTTCCGGCAGCAAATATATCAGCCGTTAAAAGCTTTCGGGTAAATTTGCTATTATGTTAAGTTGCTATTATTCGACGCTGAACAGTGTTTCTCCGCCAATAAAGACGTAGGAAATTTACGAAACCACGCGACCACAAAATACAGGCAGACAACGAAGAACAAAACGTAACAAGGTCGAGAAAAAGAAAAAAAAAAGTGATAAAAAAGCATGTAGATAAATAGATCGTAAGGTTCCATTTACGAATAAGAAAATGGTCATATGGACTGTGTTTTCCACGCTGGCGAATATCGCTCGGTGTCCTGCCGCAGGCTTAGGGCTTTCGTTCTTGCGTCTTATAAATTTCGGGGGCCGACTCCGTTGACACATGAAGCTGACCGGGCGGTGGGACCTACACTCTAAGAAAAGGTTTGTGCGTCTACTTTCCCGCACAACACTCGGAGAGCCAATCACCGAAGTATACGGAGGCAGCTCAGCGAATGACGATGCCGAAACATGCTTAGACGAAAAAATGCAGTCTGAGTTGTGACATTAAGCAATGCAAAACGTCACGCTCGCATTGCTTAATGTCACAACTCAGAGTGCGTTTTTTGGTCTAAACATATGTTTCGGCATCGTCATTCGCTGAGCTGCCTCCGTAAGTTGCAGTGATTGGCTCTCCGAGTGTTGTGCGGGAAAGCAAACGCGCGGGCTTTTTGTTTTTAGAGTCTATTAGCTCCGAGAGCGAACGCAAGAGTCGGTGCAGTCGCTGCGCCCTGATTGGGTGTGGTTTACCGTGACGTCAGGGGAAGAACACTGCTTCGCGATCTCGCATCCGGCTCGCTTCCCTGTCACGATTTTCTGGTTTGACCATAGTGTGCCGCAAGCATTTTGAGGCGCGGGACTTGGTTTACCCGGTGTATACAAGATGCTGGGTTAGGCCAATACCGACGTGTTTCCGTACCTTTTATAAGCGTGCTTGTAGCTTTTACTTTTATAATTGGGTTACAAATCCCAAAAGCTATCGGCGGATGCAATTCCGCCGATGAACCTCCCTGTCGGTCCACGCGGCACAAGGGAATCGTGCGAGGGGTCGGTGAAGCAGCGGCGAAAGTGTTTCAGACGCTGGAGTTCTGTCTCTTGCATGTTCATGACCGAAGAAATTATTACATCCCGCTTTGCAGACATTTCGAATGGCGTTTATACCAAAGGCCTTTGAGCGGTCGGCAAATTAGTACTCGACACCGACTCTGCGCGTGCCAATCTGCGTGCGCTGGTTCGCCGTTGAATTAAAGGCCCTGGGTCTGAAGGCCTTTGAATTAAGTGCTCGTGGAAGAGGGTTGTTTTACATAAATATAGCTTCTCCGTGAATTAATTCCATAGTTCATACACGTATGCAGACATGTTTTATTTTTTAGACGATGCACAGTTACTGGAAATTAGTTTGTATGGTAGCAAAAAAAAAAAAAAAAAAAAAAGACCGAATTGCCTTCAGTTGCCTGTAGGAGATGTATTCAACTGCCAAGTATATGCGCGGCAATACTACCGTAATTTGGAATGTTTATACTTTGTCCTGGCATTCTTTCTTTATTCCAGCCTTGTGTATTTGGAAAATGCACCGTTTAGTTTGAACACCCTTTTCCAAGTAAAAGAGACACTGCTGCAGGTCCCCAAAAGCTTCATCAGCCTCCAAACTCCCTACAGCTGAGGAAAACAAGAAGAACAGCCAGCATTCGAACGGCTGTCCAGTGGTAGACGCTGCACTAGTAGAAGAAAATGTGGAACCTTTGAAGGGTGACAGTTTGAGTGACAAAAGCTTCTGATATTTTAGCTTCAGGACAACTTGATTTAAATAAAATATAATATTTAAAACCGAAGGGACTAATAACGGGCGGGACACCTTCGCTTACGTTTGTTGTACATTATTTGAGGGATGATATAAGCAAGTCCACAGATACCACCAGTAGAGTCCATTGAAATACTATCGGAATCCAGAGAAGGTCAAATAAAAGCAATGTAAATAAATAAATGTTCCTTCTTTCTTTACTTTGCCCCTGTACTTGGGCTGTCTCACTTGTGATTCTCTCTTTATAGCCCATAATATATTTAACATGTTGCTCGAGCAGCATGTAGCTTTTCTGCTTCGGCGTTTTTGTTTAAAAACAGAGATAAAAAAATCGAAATAGTATGCAAAACTTGCCAATTCATTCACACCTTCAGCATCATTGGTTGTGTGAGATGTAACTCTATAGTGATGCGCCTGCAATTGTGGCCATATTTCTTCATTTTCATATATTAGCTGCGATTCATGCGTTGCCTGCACTGTCAACCATGGCTGAAATGTTGGTTGAAGTTTCGCCTGCAGCTACAGGCCTCAATAAAGCCACAAATGAATCTTTACACTTCCTATGAAAAACGCGCACAAAAAAGAAAGAAAGAAATTAAATAGAAACGAGCACGCCGACAACTAACGTCGTCACAGCCTCCACAGGGCGAACGAGGCAAGTTGGGAAAAAATTCTGTCCTCGCCGTGACGTCACCCCGGTTCGCCGTAAGGAGGCGCCACGCAAACTTATCGGGGCTAATACGCCCTCGGTCGAACCAATAGACCGCATGCATCCATTCCATCACCTGTCTGCGCGTGGGTACGGTCCGGAGCGTGATTCCGAGGCGAAAGACAGACGTAGGTCTGGTTCAAGGGTCAAGTACACCTTCCACCGCAATGTCAGTGTAAACCGCGTTCACACTGCCCATACATCATTCAAAAGACAGTCCGGAGACACTGTCTGGGACGTGTTTGTTCCTTGTTTGACGGTCACATTGGCCATAACAAACACTGTCTTTAGACATGTTCCAATCATACGAATGTATGAAGCAAACATGGTCTCGAACAAGCTCGAGTCCAGTCGGCAGATTATTCTGTCATCACGTATGCAGCGAACGTCGTGTCTTTTATTTGGTGTACGAGCAGATCGCACGCGGCTTTAGGGATCAGCCGAGTGTTGTACAGACGCTATACCGTCCGTTCATTATCCCAGATGAGCCGCGGAGTTGGCCTCGCGCACACGATGTATACCTGCAGAATCGCCGACGAGACCGCTCTCGTTTTGCGCTCAAAATATTGCCGAGTTTAGTCCACAAAAAATCCGGGACCTTTCTGCACTCCCGGTCATTTGAACGGCATATGCGAAGCAGCAGCAACAGCTACGTATGCCGAGCACGCGGCCGAACGTGCACCGAATGCCCACGGGGGTGACCGGCCAGCGCAATCCGCTTGGCTCGGCGTTCCGTGCCGTACCAAGTTCGTTTTTTTCGCATGTAGCCGTGGCGGTCGCACGTAGTCGCACTCGACCCAATGCCCCGTGGGCACGGACTGGTCTTCCATTTTTCTCGCTACAGTTCGGTGGACGCGACAGTATATTGATCTGGTCCCTCGTTAGCATGTTCGCGCGGATGCGACGGAGTATTGAGTCTGTGCCTGGGGTGAGCTTTGGTAGTATCGGGTACGAATGAAATGCGAACAGCGGAGCGTGTGGCTTATGATACACGTCGCGTTACCTAGAGGTAACTTACAACCGAAAACTTCTGGGTGGAAAGGGGATGTGCATATCCCCGCTCCCTCCACTGCGCAGTTTAATCAGGTCCTAGTTGTTGCGCACTATGTCCCGTAGGCCACGTGCTCCGGTGCTCGCATTACATTCCTATGCGATAGTAGACATGCGCAGTGGATGCACAAATAACGTAATCCCCCGCCCTCAAAAAAAAGAAAAGAAAAAGAAAGTGCGCGGCATGTTAATTTCGTAAGTAAAAAAAAAAAAAAAATAGCATCTTGTTGGCATTTTCCATGGATGTTTTAAATGCATAGCATTTAGAAGTCTCTAGGAAGGAAGAGCTTATTTTTACTTCAGTGCCGGATATTTTATGGACTTCTAGGGAGCAATTGTAGGGCGATCAAGACGTTGGAGTTATCCCTCACGCCGCTCACTAAAGTTCTTCGACGCTTTCGTTTTTGTTTTTACCTCTTTCAAAAACGTGTTCGACTGGCTAAGTAGAACACTCCTGGAAAAACCAACACGAACGTGATAAGTGAGGCTTTTCAGTAGGGAGAAAGTTGGGTTGTGTGTCTAGACAGCGAGAACATAGTCAGGCCCAAAGAAGTGTCTTCTGTTGCTTCCGCTGCTGGTGAGAAATTTTGCCAGTGCAGTATCACTGATGCACCTTGCGGACGCGCATACCAAAATAGTCGCGCGATCGACCGGTTGGCAGGTGAACTCGTCCGTGATTGTCGTGATCGTAGGGAGAGAAAAATCGAAAGTTAAACGATGGTTCCCGATTTGAAGACATTCAGAAAGTCAAGGAATGAACCATATTGGCGTGTACGTCATCGATTCCTGCAAAAACGTCAAATTCGGCCTGTTTAATGCTCTCTTCTTACAGCGGTTGCTGCTACTCCCTTTTTCCGTGGTAAAATCCGGCGGCGTCTGAACCCCCCCCCCCCCCCCCCAATCACCGCGGCGCTATTATTCTTTCCACATCGCCGTTGCCCCTCACACAATCACTTCATCTATGGGTACAAGCGCTATCACTCTCTCTCTCTTTCTTTGTCCCCCATTCTCACCGCCACCCACACAACGGCGGTTCTGAAACCGCGCGGCCGCTTCGAGATCCTACAAAATTCCCCAGCTTTAGTTATGAACCCCCCACCCCCCCCCAAACACACACACACAGACGTGGTCAGACCACGTAATATTCTCTCTTCATTCGAGGAGCGGGAATGACAAGCGTGCTACCCCCCTGAGCAAAGTGGACGGATGGCTGTAGCGGCACGAGAATAGCAAAGGGCGCAGAAGCCCGACTAACACGCATGCAGAAGCAGAGCGTGAACGCCATTTCAAACTCCCTTGTTTGGAAGGAAGAGTCACATCACGCAAAAGCATTCTACAAGAGCACCCATCTAAAGCACATGTACTTAAACTATTTGGCTACAAGCCCCAAAGCACGTCGACAAAATGTGAGTCTCCCAAAGCACATCTTTCAAGAACGTAAAAGCTGCCACGGACAATTGTAAGCACAGCTCGCGTAATCGTTTCGTTTTCCTCCCCCGAAAATGGCGCCGTTCACAAGCTTGCACTTTTTAAGATGACGTCTGTAAATGACTTCCAGCTGTTTACAGAATAAAATAAAAATATTAAATTTAGGGTTGTCAGTTAAGGAATGTGAGTTTTGTTAGCAAACAGGTCAGGAATATTTCACTGGGATGTCGGCTTAGGAAAACAAAAGCGTTCATAAAATGAACTCAAAATAAAAAAAAGTTGAAATCACAAAAACATAAGGATTTATAAATAGTACATCTTACGAAAACGGGAGGATTTCAAGTATGTCCTCCTATATTTACTTTGTCTTTATTTATAGCTTGTCAGGAATCCAGAGGCTGGCTTTAAATAAAATAAGAAAAAAAAACAAAAAAACGAGCGGGGAAATCGGAGCTTGCCCGAGTACATAGCAATCTCAAAATGTCACCAAAGGCGTATTTTAGATTTTTATTGGTGCACTGCGCCTTGTGAAGTTACAAGGCGTAGCTCGCTTTCTATGAAACATGAGAGCAACAAACCTGCCAGTGTCAACGGCGGACGTGTTCGCAGACGTCCGAGTTAGTGATGGTTGTAACTTGTGTCGCCATCTCCCGGTAGATACAGTGAGCAGACAGCAGAGCAGACGGCAAGCAGACGACAAAGCAGACAACAACAACAAAACAAAAGTCCTTTTTGTTATTCGAGATGTTCGATTAAAGCTACGCAGCAGGTGCTCGCCAAAGTGGCGTTTCGAGCGAGCACAAGGAGAACCGCCTACCGTCTTCGGTCGTTTCTGTTGTACCCGTCTGCCGAATCGAGGAGATGTCTGAAGCTCCTGTTAAAGTCTGCCCCTTCACGCCAGGAAATTTTAAATTTATGCAAAGTATACGCGCCGGAACTCCGCCGACCCTTCAAGGAGTCCGTCGTCTGCCAACTTGATAGAAACTTCCGAACACAAGACCCCGTCGCCGTCTTGCCTATTACGGCAGTGACGGAGTATAATCTTCTAATAACACAGTGATGTATGGCCGGCTACGCTGTTGTGTAGTACCGCCGGCGCAGTTCGCTCTTTGTGGAAATAACTCGTGCGCAGTTATCTCGGGCTTGAGAGCGGTTAGGACACCCGCGGCTCAGGCGCTGCGTGAGTCGCGAAAGTGTTTTGCTTGTCTATCGTGTTTGAGACGGGAGATAACGATGACGAAGGAGACGGGTGCGCAAATTTATGGACCGGAGTAGTGTACCCCATGAAAGAAGGTTTTGACAATAACTTGCAGTGATAATATCCTCTTTTTTTGTTTATTGGAAATAATTTACAGCACGTGAGTTGCGGATCAGATGGGCGAGTGCATTCAAAGCATTTTCTCATTGTTTTTTTTTAATGTAAAATCTCGTTTTGTCATATATAAAAAAAAGAAACAAAAATTCCGGGGTGTTTCGGAGCGATTTTTGGAAGTAAAAAGTCGTATAAGGTGAGCGGATAAACAGAGTGCATTAAGACATAACAAAGGTGCCTTTCGGCGGTTCATTTATTATACTCAAAAGTGTGTCATGTAGTACAAAAAAAATAATCAAACTAGCAAAATTTTGTTATTCCTATGCAAAATATATAGGAACACTGTAAAAAAAAAAAAAAAAAAAAAAACTGTCTATTTCACACTGCTGCTCAGAAATAACACCACGTAGAACAAAAACTTAAAGGCTTTTTTGAGATGAACATCAGAAAGGATATCCCGCAGATCTCAGCGTTTGTGGTACTGAGTAGTTACATCCACCAAACGGTGGGATTTCGTTTTCCTTTCGGTGCGTAAACACACAAGCTTCTTTTTGGCTTGAATATCTTTTTTCTAAACCTTAATTTCTCAATTTTGACTATGAGAAATGCACCAACCGAAAATACCCTCGTGAAAAAAGTTTAATTACGCTCCGTTTATTGGTTAATCTACACGATGTTTTCAAGTGCTGATTGTTGGGCAAGTTGGTATCGTACGTTAGAAAAGATTATTGCGCTTTGAAGACAGGGACATACGAAGAACAGACACCGCAGAGCGCTCTGTGGTGTCTGTTCTTCCTATGTCCGTCTTCAAAGCACAATCATGTTTTATAACGATGTTTTCACCGAGTTTTTTTTTTTCCTATGTTGCGTTTGAGACTGTGGGAATATTCAAGTAAACCCTGACCTCATGAGCGAATAACAAGTTAAGCAGTTTAATGAAATGTTCTGTATGTTACAAGACGTTCCTACAGGCTCGTTAAAGTTCGAGGAAGGACAATTAAGTATGCTTTCCCCTCTTGGCGAACTAAAACCATGCCGGGAGTCGTTCAAAAATGCTGTTACAAATCTTATTCAAAGAGTAAAGATTGTAGAATCGAGAACTGCCGCTTTTGATTAAATGCAGCGTGAGCTGGTTGGGCGGCACAATAAACAATTGAACCGAATCAAGGACAACCTTAACTTAAACTCAAGGGGCGATATGAAAGATAGGTCTCAAAGAGATAACTTGATTTTTCATTGCATCACAAACAGCAGTCAGGAATCGTGGTTTCAGTCGGAAGATAAAATTATATTTGTCTTATCAGACAGTTTGTACATAGACGTCTTGCATGAACAGATTGCGCGCGCTCACAGGTTGGGCTCTTTTGTTAGTGAAAAGCATCGCCCTATTATTGTGAAATTTGAACCTTCCGAATTTAAGGGACAGATCCATTCATGCCCTCCGAGACTGAAAATAACTTAATTTCTATTGCCGAGGTTTTCTCCCTTGAAACACGGGTAGCAAGGAAACGCCTCTTCGAATACAGAAATATACAGGAGACGGTTTTGAAACTTCGCTAAAATAAGCTCTTTCTAAACGGTGAACGCTACTCGTACAATCCAGGCGATGGCAGCGTCTGTGAGCTGCCTTCGCAACTTTTCAACGGGCCCATAACGGGGCACAGTCAGCGGCTGACTCAGCTTCGGCTGAGTCAGCTACTTCCTATCAATCGGTGAGGGGTGATGAAAGCACTGATTTCAGTTTGAACTTTCCTGTTACTTGTGCCAATGTTAGAAGTTTGATTCGCAAGCGTGATAATTTATGCTCCGTCATTCACTCATGTGACGCGGTTTTAGTAGTGCTAACAAAAACTTGGCTTCCAGCAAAAAAAAAAAAATGTTAATAATGAACGTTCCATTATTTATAGAAATGATAGGATATGGCAAATCTGGTGGTGGTGTTTCGTGTGCGGTGGCTGTCACATTTGCGTCTCTTCATGTGCCAATTGCCGGTGATCTTGAAAAATTTGGGTGTGTGTTTGTTTAAATTACAAAGAAATATATATTTAGAGTTTTCTTACCGCTTTCCAACAAAAAGTTCTACATTTTCTAATGATTTGCACGATTGTACATACCAACTTATTGTACCATTTTCTGGTTCACCAATAGTAATAGTGGGCGAATTTAAAGGCACCATAAAATTATTTTTCAACTTCTTCCTCCATAGCTTTGATCCTCAACCAACGTTATTATCTAATAACGTTGTCCTCAACTCAAAAGCGAAACGAAAAATCATATGATCGTGGCGTGTATGAGCACAGGAAGCGATCACTCCAAGCTTGCACCGTGCTTTTTAAGCACACCATGGAACTTGTCATTCGCAAGTGATGATAAGGGCCGTTACGGCACTCATTGGCCATGAAGGCAAATTCAAATATTCGTCGACAGATTTATTGTTGACGAGTGTATACGTCCGAGGTTACGCAGGGCTCGTGTCCACTGCGTGAGCTGGCTTCGGCTGACGTGCTTGGCCACTGCGGATGCATCACGGTGAAAAGGCTGAAAGCTTTTGAATGAAAGGAGGTACAAATAAGTCCGTTATGTTTCCAAATTTTTGTACCGAAGAGCAGGCTCTTGACTGCCTACCTTCGTATACTAGTTTCCTTTTGGCCCACAAAACGACATGGGATTAGTCAAATTAAAATTAATCCCAGCTCAAAATTTATTTATGGTCCCTCTAATTACCCGAATATTAAATGGGCTGATGTCCATCCCTCCGTTATTCCCCTTTCGACTGAAGCTAGCGAGTTTACTACGTTATGTTCAGATTTAAACTTTGTCAACTGGCCACATACCCGACTAGAGTAGCATCGTTTTCATCATCTGTGCTAGATCTAATACTTCCCACTCACCCCGACTCTAGTTTTTCGGTATCGTACTTGCCTGGTCTCAGTGATTATTTTGTACTTCACCTTTCGCTCCTCGATTTATAAAGCGCATCATTATCTGTTTTAAAAAGTATCCGAGATTAGAGTAGGGCCGATATTGTTTCAATTAACCGTGAGTTGTGTCAATTTCTGGACGGCTATCTGGAAGGGGTCTTTCATCGTTTGTGTGGAGAGTAATCAGGCCAAATTTAAAATTATCGTTTCCTTCATTAGAAACAAGTATCTATACTGAGCAAAGAATTTCGAAATCATCCGAACGCACCCCGTTACAATGCAACCATCAAAAGTCAATCCAACAAAACTAAAAGGTGGTTTCGATCATCAAAATTAAATCCTTCAAACGCTTCCTGATATGTATTAAAGTCACTGGAGCTGAGAAAGTAGCGCCATTGCTTTTCCACGCTCTAGCCAAACACAAACAAACACCAACATACAGACGACAAATCCTCTCAAGGTGCACGTAGCAGAGCGCGTTGGATGGAGTACACTCCACACGGAAAGAATAAAAACACAGAAAATATACGAGGGACAGAAAGAATTGTGTGTGTCTGTCCCTCGTATAATTTCTGTGTTTTTATTCTTTCCGAGTGAACTGATCTCAAGGTGATTGGCTCATCGCTGTTGGTTGCACATTGCAATGATGATCGGCATTTTGAACCCTTTCAAAGCTGCGAAGCTGGCGAAGCTTCGAAAGTGTCATCAAAACCAGTCGCTCCAATATTGCTATAATGTATCATCGTACTGAAAGCGTTCCTCGGCCAATATGAGCGTCTTTGGCGCTATGCATGCAATAAACCTCTCACTCATCTTTATTTCCCCAGATCTCTTACAATCATGTTGCTCTTCTTACGCGTTTCAAGATAGTGAAATTATTTTTTAAAGTCTCCAAGCACTGACGTTGCGTGTGATATCGGTACGAAGGTGTATGGTATCACACGCTGCGCCGGTGCTTGGGGGCATTAAAAAATAAGTTTGCTATCTTGAAACACGCAAGAAGAGCAACATAATTGTAAGAAATCTGAGGAACTAAAGATGAGTGATAGGTTTATTGCATGCACAGTGCCAAAGGCGCTCATATTGGCCGAGGAACGCTTTCAGCACGATGATACACCCTAGCGATATTGGAGCGACTGGTTTTGATGACCCTTTCAAAGCTTCGAAGCTTTGAAAGGGCCTAAAATGGCGATCAGTGGTTTCCGTACTACCCCCCCCCCCCCCCCCCCCCTTTGCGGGGGTGAAATCCCCCTTGTTTTTCCCGAAGACACCCCTTTAATTCACACTGACTCTATTTTCAATGCCCCCCCCCCCCCCCCCCCCCCACCCCAAAATTTTGGGCACTTTTTTAATTTTTTATTTTTGGGGAAACCCCTGATGGCAATAACTATGACAACCGACATCGATGTGCCAATCACCTTGAGAGGTTTTGTTGTCTGTATGTTGGTATTTGTTTGTGTCCAGCTAGCAGGTGGGAAGGCGATGGCGCTACTCTCCTAGATCCAGTGACTTTAGTATGTATAGCAGACCGCCGCCTAAGAATACAAGTCAGTTAAAAATGCGAAACACTTATTTTTGAATCACACGTTTCCTTCAATGCTACTTAATAACCCCAAGTGGTTTTGGAACACTATCTACAGTAGTGATAATCGGATTCTCGAATAGACAAACCATAGCTGATACAGAATTTTGCCTCCGTGTAGAATAATGTTTTTTTCCAATTCATTTTCAGTATGAAGTAGTATAATAGTACCTTTATTATGCTTGAACGATTATCTACCAATGAACTTTGCTTTTATTGATACTATTGCTGTTTCAGACAAAATAAATGGCTTTAGGATTTCATCATCTTCCAGTGTTGACGATATTAACTCTGAATTCCTAAACAAAAACACCAAAATGTATTTTTCTATCATTCTATTTAATATATTTTTCCAGTCACTTGGTGCTGGTATAGTGCCTAGTGACTGAAACATCGGGAAGGTTGTTTCGTTGTATAAATCTGGTGACAAAAATGACCCATGTAACTACCACCCTATTTCATTAACGAGTGCTCCTTGTAAAATAATTTAACATATCATCGGCACTCATGAAGCAAACTTTCTCAAACCTAACTATTTCTTTACGGCAGCTCAACACGAATTCAGAAAATCATTCTCATGTGAATCCGAACTTGTGTCCTTCACTCATGATCTTCATTGTTACCTGGGATGTGGCTCACACACTGACTGCGTTTTTTTTAAAGATTTTTCAAAGGAATTCGATAAGATTTCACATTTGGTACTAATCCACAAGCTTCGCACCTTAAACATCGACTCCCATATACTAGATTGGATAGTTTCATTTTTAACCAATCATTTTCAGATTGTGTCAACAATAACAATTTTTCCTTCGCGTCTGTTGATTCTAGAGTACCGAAAGACTCAGTAATTGGTCTCATGTTGTTCCTAATTCACATGAACAATCCAGTAGCTAACATTTCCTCATCAATGAGTCTGTTTGGCGATGACTGTGTTTTAAACCGCAACGTAACCGACCAGTCTGATACTTTTCGACCGCAAACATACCTCTATTAATAGCCCACTAATGCAATACTTGGGTAATAAAATTAAATACTAATAAATGTAAGTCAATGAGAGTATCACACAAAACACGGTATGTACTACTTATTACATAAACAATGACACCCTGGCATTTGTTCCAGTTTAGAAATACCTTGCCGTTTATATAACTTCCAATCTCTCTTGAATTACTCATGTCGAGTACGTTGCAAGCGATGCTAACCGCGTGCTGGGCTATTTAAAACACAATTTTTCCAAGCTCCTTCACCAAAAAAAAAAATAATAAATTGTTTGAATGTTTAGTTTGTCTTAAATTTAGAATATGCATCATCGGTATGGGATTCCGGTCATCAAAGTCCTGCCGATAAATTGGAAGCCACCCAAAACCGAGCAGCTCGCTTTATCTTGCCAACTATCACCATACAGTGAGTGACACTAACATGAAAGCCACCTTGTCATTACCTAACTTGTCTTCCCGCCTTAAAGACGCTCGTCTCTGATTTATTTCACAAAATTTTCTGTCACAACCCACTACTACGCCTGAACCTTATACTTGAACCATTTTATCACTCGGCTCGCCGGCAGCGCCAAAAGCGCATAAATGTAAATACAGATTCGCAGTGTTAAGTCCATTGCCAATCGTCAACTTGCTGCTGCGTCGGGACTTGGCAAGATCTCATTTAAATTTCTCGCACGACTTCAATCTCAGAAAAGGCACCGAAAAAGGAAAACATTCTTCGCATCTAAACGAAACTAATTCGGCTTCTTTTTTATGTTTAGGCGGCACACTGGTTTATGTTTTATTAGAAACTCCTAATTTAAAGAACCCCCCTTTTTTTTTGGAGGGCGGGGGAGGGGAGGGGGGAGGGTGGTAAAGCTGTTGGTCACGGAAAACGTCAGGGCTTAATTTTAATGTGATCATTACTCAACTATTAATCAATGTTTGCTCATTTCCTTTGTAAATATCGACCCAACTCCGGCACGTACGTCCTAATGAGAAAATTGTACTCCGTCGTAAAAATACGTCTAAGGATAAAGGACCTATCTATACTCCGATTCACAGTAAGTCCGAGTGCAAGCCGGCGCTACGACCTGACGGAACCAATCGCGCCAAAAAGTGCATCGTCGCACCAGTCGTCGTTCTTGTATGACAGCTATCACCGACCACAGCCAGAGGTCTCAGACTTATTCGAGTGTGGGCGTCAGATAGCACACTTGCGAAAGGTTGAGGGCCAACATGGGGGGAGGAGTAAACGTAATTTTGATTTAAAAAGAAAATACAGCAATGGTGTTTTACACATTGCCAAGCAGTCGACTCTCCCAGCGCCGCCTCAGTACTCTCTGTTTTTTGTAAGCTCGCCGTCTCGCCAGTGACATCTTTACCTTTGATTTGCTCATAAGACTACTTTTGCGGGGTCTACACCTGTTGCAACGATAATATTTAAATGAAAGACTAAAACGGTACTGGACATAAAAAAAAAAAAAAAACGCTTATATCTTTTTTATTGGGACTCCAGGATCAGGAATATCGAAATTATTTTTTTCAATCTGGCGCACGGAGGCTGCAGAAAAATAATTTGTAAAGTACCGTTGAAGCCCCTCCTTCTCGGAGCGCGACGTCATATACAGAGTTTTTGGAATCCCCGCTCTTGCGTATCTTCAGCGCCTTTTAAAACTATCTACGCGCACGCTTGTTATAATATATATATATATATATATATAAGAAGGAAAAAGAACCCTTAGTGAAAACAGCCACAACGGACGATTTAATCTTCGACGTTTCGGCCGGAGTCCGGCCGAAACGTCGAAGATTAAATCGTCCGTTGTGGCTGTTTTCACTAAGGGTTCTTTTTTTATTCTTCTATACCCTCGCCTTCGGCCCCCCGCCACCATGTCCGTTGTATATAACAAAATAGCGCAAAAAATGTGTGAACACATCATATGAGCAGAGCGTCTTTCCGAGCGGAAATGAATTGACGATGTGAAGTAATTACTTACGGCGAATATAGCGCTTGAGGATGCATGATAACGAAGCTCGAAACCGTGGCAAGTTTGCGGGTCGGGTTCCAAAGAGTTGCGGGCCGCCATTTTAAAACCCCTGGACTACACCAGTCACGTTCAGAGGAAAGCGCAGAACCACGGCACTTTCGCTGTGCGTGATTGACTTAGCCGGTGTTATCTGCGGAGACAACGAGTTTCGTGGGGATGCTTTTGGGGGGCTCTGAATGAGTGCGAAACGAAGCATAGATGGTTTAAACGCCCGTCAGAAAACTGCCGTCATTGCTGACCTTCTCTTGTCTTACCGAGATACCTGGATACCGAGCCGCCGAAACGGCCATTAAACAGCCTCCACAAAGGCCAATACTGGGGGAGGGGCAGTAGAATCTCGAATGGCAATACCCTGGCCTGCTATGGTAATGATGAAGGAAGGTAAACGAAATAAGAGGAGACAAAAAACTGAAGGTCGGTTCTGGCGGCACCCATGCACAGCTGCTTAAAAGTGTCCATAGAAATTTCACGGTGTTCGGAACATGACGGGGATGTTTCGTTAACTAGCCATTTAGAAAAAAAGCTCGGGTTATCATCGTACAAAATCCGATCTTTAATCGTAGAAAGGGAACCGGCGCCTTATGACCTATAGGGTTCCGCGTTCTCAAATAAATCCGGTAAATCCGAAATAAAAAAAAAAAAAAACTCGCCGGCAAGAATTTTGTCAATAGACATTTTGCTGAATTACCCAAGCATCAAAAAGAATGCCGGTGAAGTACGTACACGCGCTGCTCATGCCTGCATCTGCAGCTGCAACTGTTCGAAAGCAAAAAATCTAAAACAAATGGCTCTTTGAAGGCGCGTTCCACGAACGATATTTTTGGTTATTTACTTCGATCCTTTCGCATAGGGAAGGCGAGCGCGTGCAGCGCGTGTACTTAAATTCCCAGCATTCTGTTTGATGCATGAGTAAAATAAAAATAATAGCAAAAAAGAAAAACGGTATTCTATAGGAGGTATTCACTGGACGCCACATTTGAGGGCGATGTTTAGAGCGCATGCTCAGAACGAGCTCACATTAATAGCCTGCTAAGACCGGCAACCTTGATGGTGTTAAATGCACGCTCCAAAAGGACTGCGGAAGCTCGCCGTCAGCGCGCGCTCAGCTGTAGCGCGCACAAATATAGCCGCCAGTGAATACTCCCTATAAATAGGTTTTGTACGAGCGCAGTGCCGGTTGTCCTGATGAGAGGCCTATCCGGTTTCCTTTCAAATCTCGGGTTATTGACAAAAGGGGTTCATCGCTTACCTCGTCGATTTTCGTTCGGGAGAACGGGTCATTGCAATTACGGGTCACGAAAAAAATCCCCTGTTCTAGTTTTTAGTTTGCACTTTTTAGAGGAAGGCGAGGTTCTGTTTTCATAACGGTGAAAGGTATGATCATAGGAAAGAGGGGGCTAGCTAAAAGCTCTATCCTAGCACACCACTCCACTCCGTGTCGCCGCAGATGAAACGGTGGAATGAGATGGGAAGAAAACGAGCTTGCAGAGACTAACGACAAGGATTTTCAATGATTTTATTAAAGTATTGACGTTTATTAAAGTAACACTTGTTTTGTTGACAAGTTTTCTTGTGGAGTGTTACCAATGGCAAGGGCGCGAATGTCCAATCCAAGAGGCAGGTTAGTGTCCGGAAAATAATTGTACTTACATTGAATCTTTAAAAAAACAAAAATATTGGGCACGCAGCAAAATGAATTTTGGATTCTGGAGAAACGCAAATTTATCCTGAAGAAACACCAATTAACTACAAATTTCTAGAAAAAAAAAGCTTCTAAATACACCCTCTGAATTTGTCGAGAAATAAACATGGAATGGTTGCCGATTTGGGATGAGTTGGCAGCCTTAATGTCCTTTTATCCGCACTCGCTATGATTCTTCAGTCAAAAGGCTAGCTGATGGCCTTCTAATGTATTTCAGCGTGTTTGTGTTTCTTTGCAGCTCTGCTTCGTGCTTATCGATTTCCGTAATGTCTTATTGTAAGCCTGCATAATAAAGAAACACACATTGCATAGTACTCGCAATGCACTTCAGAAAAAATTTTGACCCCGCGTTCGGTTCCTGCTTTTGTCAAGAAGGTGTCGCTTCTCGTCCACCCCTTTTTCTTAAAAAGATAAATAATAGAAGATAGATTCGTGAAACACTTTTTTTCACGTTTTATTTGTAATGTTACATAAAGCTGCACTTGTTAAACGCGTCAGTTTCTTCCCTCTTTCATGTTTTCTTTTCCCAGGAGATAGAAGAGCGTACACAAGGGGGCGCCGAAAACCCGCGAATACCGAACGCAGGCTCCCGGCCGCAGGCAGACCTGCGAGAGCCTTGTGGACGGATAAATAAGTTAGCGTCGGGTCTGGGCGCACCTTTGAAAGCGCCTATCACGCTCCTTCTTCATTCTGTCACTTTCTTTTTTCTCGGGTGGCAGGAACCCTGCTCGCGTTATGCGGCACAGCACTTGGTTTCACCTTAACTCGGCAAGGAACGAACGCTACACGGTTCCTTTGAACCAATCAGAGGGACGGAGGCGAATCACGTGACAGCCTTTACCAAAGGTAAAATGGCGATAGTGTAACCAATGTATAGTTGGAGACGAGGGGAAGGACGGACTCCCCTCTTACTCAGACACCCTCTTGTGTGTTTCGCGGTCGGACGTTTTTGTACCCCCTAGAAAATTAGCCCGTCACTCGGAACTCGTACAGAAGCGGCTTCATCCTCTCTGCCGCCCGTGACTTCGACAGCACTACGAGAAACTTGTGAGATAGAGTATAGTCACGTGTCTCTGTTCGACGCGCTGATTGGCTCACTGCGAGTGTAGCCTTCGACGCCTGCCAAGTTGCGGTTAGACGGAGTATAAGGCGCCGATACGGTGTCGCCACACGAAAGAGAAATCTTTCTTGCCCTCTTCTTCTTGGCGAGTCAGCCACAAGGTAATCAAATATTGAGAGGAAACTGTAGACAGTCCTCTGAATGTAACATCGATCAAACTATCTACAGTCCACCTGTTTTCCTTAGAGACGGATTTTCACCTTTTGCCTGTGCTCCGAGTGGCCATGACCATACTTCGTGACACTGACAGGTTAAGTGTTAGGGGGAAGCTCCTCTTGTCCCTTCCACTTAAATGGAGCAAACACCCGAGAGGAAGCGACCCTCTCCAGCGTTCATTCCGCTGAGGTGAAAAGGGGTGGGAGGAGTTTTCCCAGAACTCTTAACCTGTGACCAACTATAGGTCCTTATGTTTTCGGTAAATATAAAAAAAAAAAAACAGAAAAATTTATCCCCGAACCGTTTCTTTTGTTATTGTTTATTTTAATCGGAAAAAATCGAGGAACCCCGAATATATATACATGTGAGCTGCCTAACACCGAATCTCATGCTCAGAAAGTCGCACTTTTGAATCGTGGCTATCAGCAGATGTGTGTTGATCTGCCCAAAAAACAAGATGGTAGCGCCCCCAACAATATCGGCGAACAGAGTGCCGATACTTTAAGAGTAACTCATTTAGTGGCTCTACCAACCCCGATTGAACGGTATCCGAGGCAGCTTCTTGTTTCAAAACCACACAATTTTCACCGTGTTTTTTTGTGTTTCTTTTTTTCTTGTGGATAGGTACAGGGACGATTTTTAAGTATTCTGGTCACAGTGGGCGCGTTAAGTCGGCGCTCCTTTACTCTTACTCAGACGCTCCGAGTTTCGTACTCCGAGCGTAGCAACCAAAACGACGCACGACTTACAGGAGCGCGACACACCGAGGCTGCGTTCCAAACCTACTCGAATGGATCCGAGTCACCCTGGCGGATTATGTCACGTGACAACAAAAATAGAGAAACGCTGGACGCGGGTAGGTTTTCGATAACCACCTTTACCTAGAGTTAGATCGAGTAAGTTTTGAAACACGGCCAGAAACTATCGGCGGGTCGCACGAGCTGCTTCCGACCGCGAATACCGGTGGCAAACGGCGAAAATATCTCGAATATGAATAATTAGGCCCGCGTGGAGCGGCAGAGTCTAAAGCAAAAGAGACGGCGATGTTATGTAGTTTCTACGAACGTTTTAATATTCCTGAAAGGTTTGAAGGCTCGCTTCGTGCATATATCTGGAAGTTTACCTTGGCCGATCCATTTATTGACCATGCACGCTGTTCCGATCTAAATTAAAGACAACGTTTTTAAACCCGCTCGTCAACGCAGGAAACCCTCAAATTTGTCAGAGATTCCCTGGTTCCGTCATTTCCGTCTCGCAGCGAGACGGAAGCTACGCCGATACCGGCAAACCGTCGTTCGATAGCACGTGAATTCGTTTTTAGGCGGTATGCATGAACAAACCTTTCCCGCAACACTAACTGGTGTTTCGGCTTTCCAATCTATACACAGGGTGATTCAAGGTGGCGTCGTTCCATGGTTTCCGTTCGTGACGTCATGCCCAGACGTTTTCTTGCCGTGACGTTAGTGGTTATTATCTTTGACTACTTATTATAAGTTGCGAACCGCAAGTTCGATTGTACGAGTAAAAGTAACAATGGAATCTTGGAGTCATTGCATTGTTGAACCAACATCGTCACAGTTGACACTTAAACATTGCGCTCAATTCAGTAAAAAAAAAAAAAACATATCAGGACAAGTTGTTACAGTGAGCATTTGGCCAATCGAGAATGGAGACCACAACGATGCTTTTGGTCGTGCACGTCGGTAATAGACCTTTTCTACGCGGGCAGCGCCATCTACAATCGTGGAACTTCCCAGATGCGTGAGAAAATCGCTTTGGCTCTCGCCACACCGCTGGGAGAAGCCCACGTAATCGCCACTGTCCATCATACTTGCTGTGCCTTTAAAGGGGTACGGAAACCAAATTCTGGAGCTCATTTCTTTGTTTCAACACGACGCAGGTAGCAGCACAACCACAGAAACATAAATATTGCGCTAGAAAACGCAAGAAAACATATTTTAAAGTGAATTAAACGATAATCAAAAACCACCTGGTAGTTGGTTATGAAGCTTCAATGGAATGTCGTGACGACAACATGCCTCTGAAAGCAGCGCCGCGGCGGTATGTCCGCTCACTGGTATAGATTACCTAGGCCTGAACGCAATACCGAGGCGTCTTGGTGGAAAGAGCCAAAACGAAGTGAGCCACCTTGGTTTCAGCTCTCGCGCGACGTGCAAACGCGTGCTTCGGTTGTTCTCAGGTTTGGTGCGCGTGCTGGCCCCGCGATATCTACAGCCCTTGGGTACTTCGACAAAGCGAGATTGTAACGCGTTGACGCCTCCAAGTGGCAAAACTCGTCACTACGGTACGCTTGGTCGTCCGAGGCATGATGACGTCAAGACGTCTGCCGGATCTCCCGAGATGCATCGCGCTCCTCCATGGCTGATTTTGAAGCGCTCGCCAAAATCGCGGCATTTAGAGCATAAAATATAGCCATCTGCTCAAAATACGACCGTGCGATTATTCATTACAGGCTTAGCTGATCATATTGAACTCATTTCTTGATGTTTTCTCTATATTTCAAGTTTCGATTCCGTATCCCTTTAATAACTATATTCTTTTACTTCTTCTAAGCTCTAATGCCTTGTTTCCTTAAAGTGGATGCTTTTTTTTTTTCTTCCTACCGGATTTGTTTCGGATACCGGGTTCGTCCCGTATACCGGATTCACCCCCAATACCGGATTTATCCCGCGTACCGGATTCATCGCGCGTACCGAATTTGTCTATAGTCACTGATGTGGCTGGAGACGAGGGTAAACAAAAGGTCTATATAGGGCGCACGGCGTGGCTCATCCCAAGCATCTCATTGTCGTTCCGCAGCCAATCAGATTGCGGCATTACCCGATAGGAACGCCGAAGAACCAATCGCGAAGTGGGAACATAACAAGCCACGCCCTCCGCTTCTTAACCTGTCAGTGACTATTGACGCGAATGGCAGGCAGAGAGAGACGGTTAATGAGATAGAAAACTAAGCCTTTGGTAGGGCGAACTTGTGCCCAAAACAAAACCAGAGGTACAGGAACGTCACGGGTGTCGAAGGCGACGTGATAGCTGGATCGAACGCTGACGAAAGACTGCCCCTCAGCAGTATTGATAGCAGTAGCTCGGTTTTTTGTTTTGTTTTGTTTATCGTCCCTTAGCTTAGCCTAAAAGTAAGTTTGTATCCACGGGTAGGCTCTTTAATAGCGAGGTTATAGCGTACATCACGTACCACCAAGAAAGTTCATAGAATAACACTATGCACACGATTTAAAATAAAGGGAACTTCCGAGTTACTTGTGACTTCTTCCAGAACCTGACTAAAAAATAAAAGAAGGGTTCGCGGATGCGATTCGAGCCCGGCACTGCCACGCGAGATCCGGGCACGCTAGCCACTGCTGTATCAAAGAACGTGGCGCTATCACGTTTCAACGGGTGTTCATACAAATTCTCAATGCTAAAAACGGCGTCCTGTTTTTGTTTTCTGTGAAGTGTGCAGTAAAGCTTACGATGAACATGTTTTTTGTTCAATCTCTTTTGCAGTTAAATCGGCTGTAGGAAGGGGAAGTGTGCCGTACTGATGAATACAAGCTCCTTTTTTTTTAACTACCGTAACCTCCCTGGCTATAACGCCCTCGGGCACTGGGTGGTGATCTTTGAACATTAAAGAATATCAGATTTTGAAACGTTATTTGCGCATACACCTGGTACGATAATTTTGAAATGACATTTAAATATTGTAAAGCTGAAAAAAAAAAGAAAAAAAAAAAAAGAAAGACGTTTACAATCCCCTCTAACGCCGAATTAGAGCGCAGCTTTTGGGGAGGAGGAGGAGAAGGAACGGAGAGGGGGGTGTGCCCCTCTTCCTCATCCGTACCCTCCTATTCTGCTCCTCTCCCATTTAGCGCGAAATGTTCGCTAAAATTCCCGCTAAATTTAGCGGAGCAAATTCCCCGCTAAATTTAGCTTGAACATTTTTTCACTGAACTCAGCCGGGAATTTTTTCCCCTAATTTTAGCGGGAAATTTTTGGCTAAATTTAGCGCGGAATTTCATTACGCTAAATATAGCACGAATTTTTTTCCGCTAAATTTAGCGGGGAAAGTTTTACGCAAAATTTAGTGGGACATTTTTACGCTAAATTTAATAGAGAAAATTTCCGCTAAATTTAGCGGAAAAATTTTTGCTAAATTTAGCGGAAAAATTTCCCCGCTAAATATAGCGGAAAAATATTCCTGCTAAATTGAGCAAAAAAGAAATCCATTTTCTGCTAAATCTACCGGGAAAGTTTTCCCGCTAATTTTAAAGGGGAATTTACTCATGATGAAACGCGCGGTGACATCACAAGTGACCCTCGTGACGTCACACGTGACGTCACGTGTGACGTTATTATGGGAAACATCGCATAATGCATCGCGTGGTTACGCCGGCGCCGCACACGCCGGATATGGACGCCTAAGAGCTGCCTCTAAAAAGCATCACCTGCAAGCATCACTCGTATCTTCGTGTATAGCCCCAAAGTGGCAGCTCACGTTTTGCAAAAAAAAAAAAAAAAAAAAAAAGAAAAACGGAAAAAGACAGCAAAACAACATTGTGCCTTAGAATTTGGAAGATTTTGTGCCAGCTCGTACCATATCTTGGTGTATTCGATGCAAATATATATGAACATAGTTTATTTACGAATAAGAAAATTAAGGTTTCATCTTATTCGTCTTTCTGACATCCGGTAAGCATTCTCCCCCCCCCCCCCCCCCCCCCCCCCCCCTTTCAACTACCGCATCGTCGTCAGCGATTTTGGGCTCCATTTCTTGCCTCGCTCCGTGTTCTAAATATGTATATTGATATTATTATTATTCGCTTCAGAATCTAACTTTGCATATTTTGCTTCTTTATCACCTTCGACATATGTCTGCCAGACGGAGCGAGCTTGAATCTCGGTTATCAGTCTGATGTTGTTAAACCTAACCACGCTACGGTTGTCTGGTCTCCGCTCTTTTTTTCTTTTTTTGAAGTGTTGTATTATCAATGTTGAGGAATACTAGAATTCCCAAAAGAAACTTTCGGGGCCTTCTTTTAGATTCTCGTTTTTGTGTGTATGGCTTCCCTGTTTGCGCCGCCGAGTTTCTCCGAAATTCACTTTCAGACGCTGCAATTTTTCGCATCGCCTCAGATCTCGCAAGGAAACCTGGGAATCGAAAGCAGAGTCGTGTTCGTCGTCGGGCTTTTTAAATCGCTTCTTCCCTTTCGCCCAAAAAAGAGAGAGAAAAAAGAACTGAAACAAAAAAGAAATACTCGCGTCATAAACACGCGATTAAAATTTTGGAAAAAGACATCCAAGAGCACGTAGAAGCGTCTGCTCCAGTTCATATGGCAGCAATTTTTTTAAATTGCTTTTTTTAAAAGGTCAACAACAACAAAAACCAAACGCAGGAAAAAACACAAGTTTACTGCCTCTATACTGGGTGCAAGTTTGGCGGCGGTAAATCACCCGAGTGCATGTTTTGAATCATTACTGGATGCAGCGAGATTAAGGGACGCCCACGACGATGCTCCTAATTTAGAATAATGTCCTCTCGGGAGCGTCAGCGGCTTTCTTTCGTTAAGCCTCGCAAGTTTCGTATTGCTTGTTCTCGCGTCGGGAAGACCTCGTCGTTATCCCCAGTTTTGATGGAAGCGGATTTTGCGTCGGGGAAGGCGAAGTGCATCGTATATCCGTGCCGAGTGTCGTCAGGATGTGGTTCTGTTTGGTGACATCCAAGTACGGTGATGGTTGTTGCACACTAGTTCAGCGAAAGTTCGGTGGGCTTGGAACGCGTCTCCGACTGGTGTATTTACCCTACCGCGTCCTAAAACGTGGTCCGTCGCGCCCGGTGACGTTATACATATGTCATGCGGTCGCCGGTGGTTGCGATCATAACGGTGTCCTAGTAATGGTGGTGGATACGAAAGACGCCTGCTCTCCTGCAGGTCTCTTTTCAGCTTTACAGTCCTCAGAAGCTTTGGCAGCCGGTAGTTGGGACGCCGCCCCCAACCGCCAGGATCGCGACATCCGACAGAATGACACTCCAGCGTTTGTGACATCATTTGTTGCCACTACGAAATTATGAAGTTTCCTCAATGCATGGTCGGAATGCGACGCTAATCACACCAGCCGGAGACTCCTTCTCGCCACCCTAGCAAAAACGAATCGTGCGCCCTTCTTGTCCAGAAGTCGGTAGAGAAGGAAAGAGAAAAAGACAAGGAGAGAGACAAACATGCAGAGGAGGGGAGAAAAAGAACTTATTCGATCAATGAGTAACTTCGTTTCAGCTGAAGTCCGGGTGCAGCCAATGTCACTTGAGCCAACGGGATAAATCAAGCTGCGTTACAAGCACAAGGTCACGGTGTTTGTCAGGCTTCTGCATGTCCTCTATTGTGGCTAAACCAATAATGCCATTATTGGTATAGAGATAATAGAGAACGTAGAGAAACGTGACGAACACCGTGACCTTGTGCTTGTTACGCTTCTTGATTACTCCCATTGACTCGTATCATCGGCCGGGCCTTACCTGTACGGCACAGACAGTGACTTGCGCTTTTAGTATTCGTGTTAATGGATGTATGTGGCCGTGTCTTCTAATGCGAACGGACATGTGATGAAACGATTAATAGACCGTGTTCTTGGTTAGTAATGTGGTAGACCCGAAATATTTCGGGGATTCTATTCGCTAAAACACAACCTCACTCAAAAAAAAAAAAAGGTATATTCTTTTACCCTGTATTAGATTTAATACACCCCAAAACTTCTGTTCGGCGTACGGCGCACTGACGTTGAATCAACGGTACCAACCTTCACGAGCGACCGGATAGCCGAGTTGTACAGCTTAATAAAATAGCTAATATACCTGTGACTGATTGCAAAAAAAGTAAAGGGGGGGGGGGGGGAGTATTTCTTGGCTCTACTGCATAACTTGGGTGCCTTTTTTTGTAGTCATTGTTAGGTACTTTAGCTGTTTAATGTGTTATTTCGCACCGTTGTCAGTCCCTCGTCAAAGTTGGGGTCGTCAGTTCGACGTCAAAATTGCATTTCGACGTACGTCAAAATGCAATTTTAGGGTGTGTGATATGTGACAAAGAGTGCAAGTTGATTCGCACTCTTTTTTAGAGTGCGTATCAACTAAAATGAACCCTTTGAGTTTCGGGATTTTAAACATTGGTGTGTCGGGATTTGTTTAGGGGCTGAATTTAGTGCACTAAGTGCCACGCTCGATTGTGACGAAGGGTTATACGCATGCCAAGAAAACATAAAAAAATGTGTAGCCAATGCATAAGCTTCCGAAGTATATAGGCGATATGCTTAGTCATAACATTTTATTCGTGATCATAACTAGACATAATTGCAACTTGCGAGAATCACCAAGGGACTCAGTGGGAATCAAACCCCGGACCATGGCAATCCGCATTCTGATGTCTTTGCTCGGCACCACAACAGGGAGGCGAAAGGAGGCCCAAGAAGCTGTACTGACTTGCCGCTGACTGTCACCTGTGGTAGCATGCGACGGGCCACGAAGAGTGAGTGATACATAGTCCACGATACTTAGTGCAGCATACGTAGTACGCGGGAGAGCATCGGCGGCGAGTCGAAACTATATTCTATCCTATTTAGTTCGCAGGGGAGTTTCGGTGGCGAGCATACATTAGGCAGGTTCATACATATGCTCAGCGCCGAATCGGCGCTGGAGGACGGCGCTGATGCAGCTTTGACTTGCACGTGACTGATCGCCGATGTGTTTCCCCAGTGGTGCACGTGACTTATCGCCGACGTACCATTCCACAGTGGTGAGCAACGATACAGAGGCGATGCATCGCTGCTAAAACGTTGAACACTCTAAAAAACGTCTGTGCGTCTACTTTCACGCACAACACTCGGAGAGCCAATCAGCGCAACTTACGGAGGCAGCTCAGCGAATGACGATGCTAAAAAATATGTTTAGACCAAAAAACGCAGTCTAAGTTGTGACATTAAGCAATGCAAGCGTGACGCTTTGCATTGCTTAATGTCACACCTCAGACTGCGGTTTTTTGGTCTAAACATATGTTTCGGCATCCTCATTCGCTGAGGTGCCTCCGTAAGTTGCGCTGATTGGCTCTCCGAGTGTTGTGCGTGAAAGTAGACGCACAGACGTTTTTTAGAGTAAAATCGGCACAGCATCAGCGCCGCATCGACATCTTTCTCAGCGCCGATACGGTGCTGCGCTGTAGGAGTGAACAGAGGGGCCCTATGGGGTTGCGCTTTTTGGACTCCCACGGCGACGTCAACAACGCAGCAAACGCAGATTGGATGTGGATGGGTGAGAGTCTTTGATGACGAATTTCCGCAGAAGAAACATCCAACCTGCGTTTGCTGCGTTGTTGACGTCGCCGCGGGAGTCCAAAAAGCGCAACATAGGGCCCCTGGCCTTTAGTCCGCAAAGAACCGTTAGCGGCGAATCAAACACAGTACAGCATATTCACTTCGCAGGCGCCGTCGGCACCAGTGTTGCGGAGTCGCCACTCCGGAGTTCGAATGATTCCGGCCGGAATCATTCGTCATTTTCGCGACCCCGGAATGGAATGGGAATGGAATGGCGGCAACGTTGAGGGGAACGGAATGGGAATGAAATTCGATGCATTTTGCCCGGAATGAAACGAGCCCGGTCTTTATTTTATTATTATTATTATTATTATTTTTTGTTGTTGTTGGCCGGTGTAAGCAGCATAAGCAGTCAGCGAGTCATTTGTTGAGAAATAAAATGAGCGGGAAACTGCTAGCTTGTGTGGAGCCCTAGCAGACTTATACGCAAAAAAAAAAAAAACAATAGAAAAAAAAAGCGTCAAAGCAAACAGCAGAAGAGGGGGGGGGGGGGAGGGGGCGGTGGCGCCTTTCACGGACGTGCAGGCGACGGGCTTCATTGGTGTTACACGAGAGCGAAACAAGAAACCCAGCATTAAGCAAAAAAAACTAAGGGAGCGGCAAAGAACGAAACTGCCATGCACGGCTCCTGATCGTCCTTCTCTTGTGTGTGTGTGTGCGTTTTTTTTTTTTTTTTTTTTTGGGGGGGGGGGGGGGGGGGGAGGGACGGTGTGGAGAATGCACGCGCGCGCACAGACTGAGATCTGGGAGCAGGGGGTGACACTCAACTCTCCGAGCTCTGACAACTCGTTCATTCCCGCGCCGCCAAAAAATGATCAGTTATTGTTTTTTTTTTTTTTTTTTTTATAGTTCGAGGAGCGTTGTTTAGCAGGTGGCCAACCCTGCTGCCTTCCACGTTCATTCGCGCGCACTCCTTTGAAGTGCGAAATCTGGGTTTTCTTCGGCATTAAAACAAAGCGAGATTCACTTCTCTCTTCTCTTCTTGCGCTTTGCTCCGACGCTTGTTCTTTTTTTTTTTTTTATATAAACTACATTTTTACGTGTAAGTCCGCCTTTTACTTGGTCTTTGTTCCGATGCTTGTTTTCTGTGTTTTATATTTTACATTCTAGTGGGTTAGGGTTAAAAACAAGCTAGACTCCTTTGAATTTAGTCTACAATACCCTGTTTCACCTTGCGATGGACCACTGCGCGCGCTACGAGTCAGCCCAGGACATCCAGCGCCGTGAGGTTAGTAAAATCAGTGCTTTTTCGAGGCATTTAGAATTCGTTTTACAAATGTCTATGCATTTGATAATGTAAGCTTTATGCTGCTTATGCCGGCAACACAATGTAGCTGTCAAGTGATATTTACGTTTAGGAATTAGAGGAATGGAATGGACCGATTCAGCCGTTCCAGGACTGGGAATGGGCCCAGTGTCCCCATTCCTAGGAGTTGAAAGGAATTGATTTATCGAAAATTCCAATTCCCGGAATGGAATTGAAATGGAATGGGGGTGCCCATTCCGCAACTCTGGTCGGCACCAAGTCATACTCAGTCCAGCATACTTGCTCCGCAGGGGACCGTCGGCGGTGAGTCATACTTAGCCCAGCACACTTTGCCTGCAGGCGCCCGTCGGCGACCAGTCGTACTCAGCCCAGCGTAGTTAGTCAGCACGCGACCGTCGGCGGTAAAGGCGCATACGCACAGTCGCGTTTGAACGCGTTTTAGTGCGGAGTGCCAGAAGCGTTGGCTTGTGGTACGACGCGTCGTACGGTAGCGTGTTGCGGTAGACTAATCAGAAGCCGAGAAAGGAAAGGTGGTTCACGTGCTCGCTCGCGCCAGTCAGCGAGGCGTATCCGAAAGTCCGTTGGCGAAATTTGCTTTTTCGTTTCGGGGAGTGGTGGGGACTGCGGGAGCAAGTTTTTCCAAGGATGCAATGGCTCGAACTGGACAGAATGTCGGGGAAGCCAGAAGGATCGTCCTAAAATCGGCCACAAGGGCGCTGTCACCGGGCGCCGCCATGTTGCCGTCGATTTCGCCATGGTGAACCGCTTGCAGCGCGCGTTCTTGTTGACTCTTGACTGCGGTCAGCTGCGTATCAACGCAACTGTCCGTACAAGCTTGGCGGAAGCGCTCTTCGCAGCACTACGCGTTCGCTTCCCGCTACCGAACGCACCGCGCTCAAACGCAAATCTGTGTATGGGCCTCTAATCCAGAAAGCGTACTTAGTCCGCCCGCAGGCGACCGCCGTCTGGCGCAGCTGGCTCTCAAATGTTGTAGCGTCTCTCCCCATGTGGACTTTCGACATTTCGGGGTAGACTGAAAGTTCATAACGTACGAAGGGATAACGCAACGGGAGTAGGACGTCACAACTTTCGACTTTAGATAGAGTAAAAGGCACTGCGAACCTATTTCTTTCGCGATTACGACAGTTTCCACTAGGGGTTGAATTCTCGCAATCTAAGAGCACTAAGAATTTAAGGCCCTACACGCACCAACAAAAAAACAGAACGAAAACTTATCATTAAAGCATGTGTTTGAACGCGTGCTAATGAATCCTGAATAAATTCCTGAATAAATTTAAACTTGTCTCAACCATCCCTATGAACCCGGAGAACACTGGAGTGTGACGTGTGTGATCTGAAGTCATACAAAACTTCCCCTAACCAAGCATCTCAAATCATAATGTTGCCATAACGCACGCGCGACGTATTCTGTGCTCTCTGAGTTTATCATAATCACTTGAGAGAAGTCAATTGTTTTTCGCCACACATGGAACACAAATTTCAGTTACTTCCATAAAAACCGCAGCATGCATTGTGAAGTATATTTGTTTATCGAAGACACAGTGATCTATTGGCTCAAAGTTAATTGATATATGCATACCTCCCAACCTACGCCGTATACTTTTTTTATTATTATAGTTTTCAAGACGGTACGATATGAAATGGCACCCGGGCCTCGCACCTTGCGGTAACTCTTTTTGGGTGGCATTAACCGACTTTTGTTTTTTGATCAGAACTGAGGCTTTCTTGTTCAGTTTATTGCCGAATTAGTTCATTACTAATTTTTAGATCTCAGTGTTCGCCATAAAGTGTGAGGTTGAACGACATAGATTCGCCTTTTTGGAACAACTAAGGAGCAAACCGAGAAAGAAGTCCCCTAAATTAAACTTTCGTCATGCCAGACAATATGTTTAATACAAGAAAAGACATTTCTCTACTCGGACAGACAAAAATCAAGGCACCTTAAAAGTTAAGGTGCTTGCAGCTTTTGTGCAGAAATAATAGAGATTAGGGAGAGACCAACTGTAATAGAAAGGAAGATATAAAGAAAAAGAAAGAAAAGAGAGCGAATGTGAATTAAAATTTCACTTGGCGAAATTAATTTTTTTAAAGACTCGGTTTAAACACTATTAGGATAGGCATCTGTTGTATTTCATACACGGACTGATGCCAAAACACTTTAGTCGTGTCGTAATAAGACGAGTATAATACTATTTTTTTTTTCATGCGAATATGCAGTGTTTTACTGTCAAACGCTGAAACGAGAATAAAGCATTCAACTTAATTATATGTGTACTTTTTCCTCTGCAACATTAGATTTCGGCTGTAAGTTTGTTTCTTCTTCCTATAGCAGTATAAAGCGTCAGTTTCACGTGAATGTGATGTATATATTTCCGGAAAGCAATTTTGTTTCGAGCACTGTAAAGCATCCGATATCCGTTCGTCCTGTTACCGACTGTATTGTCATGCGCATCTGGAACCTCGACTTTTAGACTCAAGATGTCAGAACCCTAAAATGTCGTAGTTTCATTTTGGGTATTTTATTTTTAAGCATTTTTTATGACTCGATATAGAAACATCGCCGTTGCGAAGGCGCATAAAACTGCAGGGTGACTTCCCATTTGCATTCCGCCCCAGAAATCAGAGTACGCCGATTTGTAAACACGCACCGTCGGCGACAAGTTATTAGATCAATATTTTCTTCCTCGTATTTTATTCATCGTACATTCGATCCCCGACGCCTGCACCGTTGAGTGGGTATACGGTAAAATGTTCTGCCTCAATGAAGAAAACAAAAACAAACAAATTTCCAGCTGTCTCCGATTCGTAAAATGATCACTTCTCGAACGACGGAGCAATTTTCAGCTAGCGCTGTTTATTTTACGGTGGTGATCGAGTGCACCGTGCACGAGACGTGGCCCGGAGCACGCAAACGACAGCGACATGCCTTTAGGCGCAGACCCGTGGCGTGATAAGCGAGAAACAAAGAACCAGTAAAGGAACCGTCTGAATGAGTGTGCATCTGTGAGTCTTCCAAGTTGTGTCTCAATTTTGACGGGGAAGAACTACAAACGTTTTGTGACGATTGCATTTTTTAACCTTTATGGTGATGGGTCGTGGGATGCAATTATATTTATATACAAGAATGAAAACGTACGACTATCATTTTAAAATTCTTAATGGCGAGGACTAATAGATCGCTCGCATCAACGTCACATCCGCTGCCATTGCGCTAACTTTGCTGCTAAGCGCGCACAGTCGCAGACGATATGAAAAAGCCCAGGTGAGCGCGCGATTCCTAAGACCTCTATCTAACTGGAGAAAGCTGAGTTGTCAGCGATGCTATTGTGTGAACGAACGACATTTCAGCTGCTGTTCGATTTTTGTCGTTATTCCCCACTTGGTCGGCCAACGGTTGATAAATCAACACCGATAGTACTCATACTTCGGCTAAGCTTAACTCCTCACGTAGCCTACGCTATGACGTAAGGGGACCTCTCGAGCAGCGTCAAAAGCGTAAGTCACTAGGTCTGTAGCAGCCAATACGTCCAGTGTCGCCACCAACAAAGACAACGAATCTACTCCTTGGCGCGAGCCCAACGGCACGTGGATTAAACAGAACGTTTTCACCTAAGCTGGGAGTCGGTTGCACTATCCCTTTCGTCCTCAACATTGAACGCGCTAAGAGGTCTTTTCCTTTTATGATTTGTTTAGCGATGATAGAACATGCACATGAACATGACGAACACCATGATGGTGCGCTTTTGACGCTGTCTGATTGGTCCTGTGAGCTCGTAGCGTCGGCTGCGCCTGGGCTAAAGTCACTGGACTGTGGGAAAGTAGAGCCAAGTTACCCGTATGGTCGCCATTGTGGTTCATGGAAGGAGCAGTTTCTGCCTGACCTCTCAATTCTGGGTAAGCGGGTCCAAATTCTCAGGAAGAGGTTGCTTTATGAGAACATTTCTTAAATACCAGAATTTTGTTATGCTAGAGTCCCAATAGAACGACTAAAAAGAGACAAACGACAGCGACAAGCTTCTAACACATGCAGCATGTTCGCGATGGTACATTTGGCAGGCGTTTAGTCGTTCGGTGCTCGTGAAGTAAGCATGAGTGTTTGCTAACCTGCCTAAGATACCCCCGCGCGCTTGATGTTCGTGTTTGAACATAGCCTCCATTTGTCTACAGAGCCTATTAGCGCCGAGATGTTTTCGTGGCGCCCCCTTATGGTTTCCCTCCGTGACGTCATGACTGGGATTTGCCTCGCCGTGACGTCACCAGTTGTTATTCTGGCTACTTACCATCGGGTACGACTAGTTCGATGGTGTGCTTAAAGAGCACAGTAGAAGCTAGGAGCCATCGCAATCTGAAACACCGTCAAAGTTGACAATCTGACAGTGCTCATATGTCCATCGTTTGGCCAATCATGGAAAGCTGACCACAGCGACGCTTTTGGCCGCGCACATCGCTAATAAAATCGCGAAAGAGTGGCTTGAGGCTTGTCGCTGTCATGCGTTTTTACTTTCCGCTCTGTATTGCGATTCAGGCATTGTTCACACACCGGCGAAACAAGCGCACATCGCACCGCCACCACATGCGGCGTCGGTGCTTTACGCCACGGAGAAATGATTTTTCTTTCTTGAAATATGCAAGAAAAACTTTCCAACTTTTAGAGATTCGAGGATTTGATTGATAAGTTGATTGCGAAAACAGTACCCAAGACGCTCATAGTGGTTAAGAACACTTTCAGTTGCAATCTTGGCGCGATTGGTTCAGAACGACTCTTTCAAAACTTTGAATGAATTAAAATGGCGATTTACACCTGGCTAGCATTGTATCTTATTAAGTGAAGGAGGAAGCCCTCTTTTTGTGTGCTTAGGCCCGCTTCAGACGGAGCAATTTCACCCAGCAACTTGACGTCGCAACACCAGCAACACGGGCCGTCTGCGTTCACACGCAGCAACCGAATGGCTACGACTTGCTATCATCATCATTCACTCTGAATTTTCTCGCAATATTTAGACACCCAGCTACGCGCTAAAAACGTGTTTTTATATCTTTGTATGGTGTTGAGGAAACTAACTCATCTTTCTGAAAAGGTTTATTTCCAAAAACAATCGATTTCAAACCAGAACCAAGTCTTTAGCTGTCATCATCACCACCACGGGGGTGTCACGTGAAAATATCGCGTCTCTGATTGGCTGCAGCCGCTTCAACCGTCTTCGAATTGCTCCGAATTGCTCGCTTGTTCGAGCCGGACCCGATCTCAGCAATTCGCGTCGATCTAGGGAAAGCTAGGGAACAACCCGCCAGCAACCTCAAAATTGCTGGAAAAGTTGCCCCGTCTGAAGCGGGCATTACGAGGTGTAAGGTGCGACCACGTTTGGTCCGCAACGTTCGCTTTGTTTCTTACTTACGCCCCTGTATTTTTGTAGCGTACATGTTTTGATTGTCTACCCGTTTCCCCGTCGGTTTTATGTCTTACAGTATTCAGTGTCAAGTTTTTTTTTTATCATTCAATCACCTTGCGGGGTTTGGTCGTGTGTGTGTGTTAGTATTTGTGTCCGGCTAGCAGGCGCACTGTTGGAAAATATTCCGTCAAAGTAAGAGGCATTTTCATGCTAACCTTGTTGCCAGAACATGTTCTGTATGCTCTACTACAGGACATATACAAAATTGAAAGTTAGAGTCCCCCCCCTTTCTGAAGTTTCCCGGTGTGAACATTGCTCTCTCCGAAGCAAAGGTGTCGATTGCGGGGGCGCCGGGAGCTTTCCGAAGTTTCCGGAATAGGGGGGAGGGGGGGGGGGGGGGGGAGGAAGGGTAGCATATCTCTCGTCTCAAAATTCCGCCGACGCTCAGACATCGAGCGAGTCTTTGCACGGCGCCGTTTTTGTTTTTCATCGCGGCAAGCGCCAACCGAGCAAGCGCTGCGACAAAAGGCTCCCGCTCGCATGAAACGTTCTCTGCGTGCTTTCTCGAGTAAACACGACAGTTCAAAAACGAAGGGCGAAGAGCACGGAAGACGAAGGTTGGAGAGGAGAAAGCAGACGGATTGCCAGAAAGAGAGGAGGGTGTAGTTTTTATTTATGTTTTCGCGTCCTCGAAAGAAAGAGACGCAATGATGCTTCTTCCTTTCCTCTACATCTTTCTCTTTCTTTTGGTTACCTAATTTTTCTCCTTAAATCTCTCTCTTTTTCTTTCTCTTGGCGAGGAGTTGATCAGCGGTCCGATAAAGTTGAGTGCGTGATGCCGTCCGACTAGACAAGAATGAACTTGCCATCTGGCGTCTGGCTTCCAGCGTGGACTTTTGACACGGAACCGACGGCTGCGTGCGTGCTGGCCACACCGTGTTGTGAGGGGCGGAAAGCTAGGAAGGAAGAAGTTAAAAAAATCGTTTCATGGCCCCTTTACACGACCCCTAAAAAATCGTTTTTTTTTAATTGTTTGTGTGGGACACGCGAGTCAAGAAATTAATTTAAAAAAAAAATTAGAGCAATATTGATGGCGCGAGATTTGTTTTAAATTCTGCGCGCAGACACCGATGACGTCACGGAATTGTCATACACTCTTTTCACCTCAACGAGATGGTTATTCGCTCTTTCCACCTGAACGTGAAGGCGAAGCCGATCCATCTCTCCTCCGCGCGCCCGAAATGCCGAGAGAAAAAACAAGTGGAAAGGAGGTGACTGCCGACTAAATCGCGTCTCGCGCCGTCAATGTTGCTCTAAAGGATTTTTTTTTTTTTTTTTGCGTAAAATTAATTTTTTTGACACGCGTGTCTTACCAGACTTACATTTTTTCTTTTTCGGGGATTCTTAAGGCTAGACTCCATAGGGCTGCGAAAAATTGACGAATTTTGCCCAGCGGCATAGCTCTGCGCGTGACATCAGCACAGTGGCTGCTACGTCGCGCGCTAGGCGAGCGTGCCTTCGGGCGACGTTCGTCAGTTATTCGTCGCATAATTCGCTCAGTGAAGTTCAGCCTTTAAGCTGAGACTGTAGCCAATGCCGCTAACATGAGAGCACGAGACGTTAACCTAGGGTGCCTCAATGTCCTTCTGTTTAGGGTGATGCCACCCTTTGTAGTACCCGATGCCGACAGCACGCGCTCACGAGTAAAATACAAAGAAATCGACGAAAACAAAATGTCGCCATAGCACAGTCAGCGCCACGAGCGCGTGCAGGGACACGTTCTTTCACGCGCTTCTGAACAAAAAATAAAAATAAAAGTGTGAGACAAAATGGCCAGATGTCTCCACCCTAAGCAAAGCGCACATGAAGGCACGTTAACCTTGAACGGTTCTTCCGCAGAACGAGCGGTCGTACTAGAAAGACATGTCTCAAAGACAGAAGCTCGGAATTGCTTCTGCTTGTATCTTTGGTTGTAGTCTCGCTTAAAGGGGTCATTAAGTAATTTTTCAACTTCTTCCTTCTTAACTTTAATCCTCAACTCAAAAACGAATTGAGAAATCACCTGGTCGTGACATGCTTGGTCATCGGTACGATGACTCCAAGCTTTTACCGTGCTTTTTTAAGCACACCACAGAACTAGTTATTCGCAATTGATCAAGTGATGATAAGTTCCGTCATGAAACTCATTGGCCACCAACGCGAATCTAAATATTTGTCGTTCTAGAAAGACATGTCTCAAAGACAGAAGCTCGGGATTGCTTGTGCTTGTAGCTCTGGTTGTCGTCTCGCTTAAAGGGGTCATTAAGTAATTTTTCAACTTCTTCCTTCTTAACTTTAATCCTCAACTCAAAAACGAATTGAGAAATCACCTGGTCGTGACATGCTTGGTCATCGGTACGATGACTCCAAGCTTTTACCGTGCTTTTTAAGCACACCACAGAACTAGTTATTCGCAAAAAAAAAATTGGGTTGTGTGTGTGTTTATACAGCCTAGAACTTGGTCTGCCTCACAGGGGCGACGAGTCTCCCAGCTGTAGATGAGAAATTTAGCCAGTGCGGTACAGCCGCTAGCCTGGGGTCTTTAACGTGCATCACGCAGTAGTGATACACGACCGCACGCCGGTACGATGCTCATCCAGATCGAAACGGGCAGGGGTGGGGCTCGAACCCAGGATCCCTGGGTTCTGCAGCGCGAGCTTTCGCTCCACGTGCTCCGAGCTGGTGTGCGCTAGACCACTCGGCCACCGATCCCTTTTTTTTTTTTTATTTATTGCATGGTAGTTACAGCAACATTCATGTCATTCTAACAGCACTGCACAGCTCTTTTGCACAGCGTATTAAAAATTACGCATTTCGAGGAGTGATTTTAAAATACTAGTCCACTCCGGTTCAGGTTCACAGTTCAAATACACACTCTGTACTTGTTTTACAAGGTTGAAGAAATATATCCGCACTTCTTTTGCGTCGAGGTCAGCATGTCGAACAGCCATACATGATCTCCAAATGCTGCACAAAGCTAACAACATAATCATGTCATAAGGAACTTCATTATCATTATCCACACTTAGGAAACGTATCCCTGTTGGGGTTACAGGTAATTCTTTCTTTAAAGTGCGTTGGAGGACATCCCAGAAAAATACCGCGTCCCAACAAAAAATAAACACATGTTCAATAGTCTCAGGTTTTTTACATAGAAGGCAATTTACCGACCATGGCACATAGATCCCTCTTTCTTTAAGCCAAACCTTAACTGGCACGGTATTCGTGTGTAATTTATAAAAGAATGTCTTAACAGCCGCGGGAACACACATCCTTTTTACACGTCTAAGCACATCGTGGCCATGTTGGGACACACCTCGATACAAGGGCATGGGGAAAACACTCACAACTAAATCGCGATAGAGCGCTTTTTTACTGACATCACAAAGGTAATTCAAAGAAAAACGTGCTGTCAGAAACCCCATCGTGTCAACAACTTCTTTCAAAAAACCAGTGATTCTTGTTGGCTCGCCGCCATGAGAAGAAACAAGATGGCAAATGTGGTGACACTTTTGAGAGAGAGAATAGTTGTTTATTTACAGTCACGAAGAGGTCAACCTGCTTAAAAGCTGATTTGCTACTTCGTAAAGGAGAGGGGGGTAGGGTTAGGGGGGACAAGAAAGGAAAGAAAAAAAAAAGAGAGAGAGAAAAAATAAAAGTTAAATTATATAAAATAATACGTATTTACATTATATACATCAACTTCTATAGCAGCTTGAATAATCGAGTATGAGAGAGAAAATTAATTAGTGCTTTCGTGGCCTTATGTGCGTCTCCAGACGTTGACCACGGCCCAAGAAGGTGGTGCAGTTCAAGTTTTTCATTTGGTCCTAGTCCTAGCTGTATTTTTAACGCCTTTCTTTCAGAATCGTATTTCTCACATATACACAATAGATGGTCACTGTCTTCGGGTGAAGAACATGAAGAGCACATGGGTGATTCTTCCTTGCCAATAAGATGGAGGTATTTCTTTGTATATGCGACGTTGAGACGCAGTCGATGAAGTGTTGTCTCTTGAGCTCTTGAGAGGTTTCGTGGCATGCAAAATTCTAATTTGGGGTCAATGTGTTTTAGGTATTTGTAGTAATAATGTGGGTCTGTCCATAACGACGATGTTATTTCCCTGCCGATTGTTTGAGTGACGGTGTTGGAATCAGTTCTTGAAAATGGAATGAGGAAAGTAGCAGTTTCTTTGTGAGCTTCTCTGGCTGCGTTGTCTGCACAAATATTTCCAGTAATCCCGCAATGCCCTGGCACCCACTGGAGAACTATATTGTGCCCCTTAACCAAAGCGTTTTGGTGGATCTCCCGGATTGCGTGAATAAGTTGTATGTTTGGACTTTGTTTACGAAGTGAAGAAAGAGCTAGAAGAGCAGACTTAGAGTCGACGAATATCACCCATTGGTGTGGATTTTGGAGAATAATATGCTGCATGGCTGTTCTGATCGCCGCGAGCTCTGCAGCAGTCGAGGACGTCATATGACTTAGTTTTGCTTTAATAGTTGTTTTGGTTGATGGAATATATACACCGATACATGAGGAGGTTAGAGTGGTAGACCCGTCCGTATAAATATGTACAGATAGTGAATAGGTTCGATATATATATTCTAAGGCTATTTGTGTAATCACGGCGATTGATGTCTCTGCTTTCTTTCCTATACCTGGAATGTTCACTATAATTTCTAATGGGGGATACATCCAAGGCGGAAGTGTCGGATTCTGTGCAGCCTCAAATAAGTTGGGGAGATAGTCTTTCAGGAGCGCAATGATTTTGGAGAAGCTAGAGGAAGGTTTGGATTCAACAATATCCTTAAGGGGGTGATGTGTATTGCGAGTGACATGTCGAAGGTGAGTTCTGATTGTTTCTTGAGTTCTTAAGGCTGAAAGTGGAAGTGCCCTAGCCTCAGCGAGTGTGCCGTTCTTCGACGTGCATTTGGGCAGGCCCAGACAAGAGCGCAGTGCTTGTGCCTGGGCACTTTCAAGATCTTTCATAACAGTCTTTGAGGCTCCGTTCATAACTGGTAAGGTGTACCGTAAGAGTCCTACAAAAAGAGAGTTATACAGGGTCATCGTTGCTGAGACGGAACAACCCCACCTTGTTCCGCTTATCATTCGGATTATTTGAGTGAAAGAGTTTAATTTATTTTTCAGCCGTTTAATATGAGGGCCCCAAGTGAGATATCTATCTACAGTTACACCTAAAAAGGTATATTCAGAAACATAGGGTATCGGTGTTCCTTCCACATATATGGGATATTTGCTGGTATCCTTTTTTGTAAAGGCAACAGCGGCTGACTTTATGGGAGATATATGTAGCCCACGAGACTTGAGATACCTTATGACAATGTTAATCGCTTTCTGTAGTCGTGCCCGATTTATGTATAAAGACTTGCTCGATACCCAAAGACAAATGTCATCAGCATATAAAGATATATGTACTGTGTCTGGAAGAAGTTTGAGAAGACTAATGAGCGATATATTAAAAAGAATTGGACTAAGAACACCCCCTTGGGGCACCCCTCGTTTTACTTCATGGTGTCCTGTGTCACCGTCTTGTGTTGAAATGTAAATTTTTCTTCCCTTAAGGTAGTTTGATATCCACGTCACTACAGGTCCTTCGAATCCCATGTTTTTCATGTCAAGAAGTATTGCATCGTGTTCCACTGTATCAAATGCCGCTTTGATGTCAATAAATAGAGCGGTTGTTTTCTTTTTCTGCATTTTCATCTCTTCGATACTAGAAACCAAACTTAGTACATTGTCTATGCTGCTTTTTCCGCGGCGGAATCCGGACATCTGGGGTGGATATAGGCCCCTGTTCTCAAGGTCCCATTCGATCCGCGTAAGCACCATTTTTTCCATTATCTTTCCAATGCAGCTTGATAGTGCGATTGGTCGATAGGAATTAATGTCAAGAGGCGACTTTCCAGGTTTGAGAATAGGCAGGACACGAGCTACCTTCCATTCATTTGGTATAGTGCCAGATTCCCATGATATGTTATAAAAGTCCAGTAAAAGACATCGGGCTCTTTCACCAAGATGAGTTAAGGCACAATAAGCAACTCCGTCTGGCCCTGGAGATGACTTAGTGTTGCATGATGCAAGCGCGATTTCTAACTCTTTTAGCTTAAAGGGGACATTAATTAGGCTACAAGCATGTGTTATTTGATCTGTGATACTGATGTTGTATTTAGAGCTTGACGTGTAACAGGTGATCTTTGCACAATACTCATCTGCCACGGCGGTTTCTGTGAGTTTTCGACTCAAGGCTATGGATCGGAAGGGATGTAATTGCTGCGGTTTATTACGAAGGCTTTTCATCATTGGCCAAATGCGTGTCAAAGGCTTCCTGGGATCTAAACTTGCGCTCTTATTTCTCCATCGTTTCTTTGAGAGCTTGTCCAAATGCCGTTGAACGTGCTTTTGCGCTCGCCGTGATGCTCTCAAGTCTTCAGATTTGCCTGTTTTTCGGGCTCTACGTTCTGCACGACGGCGAATAGCGCGAAGCCGTTCATATTCGCTATCAACAGCAGCTTGCGAATTCGCCATTTTGTACGACTTTGTAGCTTCTGATTTTGCGGACGCAATGACGTGCGCAAGGTCTTCAGTAGTAGCGATCTCATGACACTTTGTTTCTAGTTTTTCTTGAAATTTTTTCCCAGTTAGTGTAAGATAAACTTGTACCCAGTTTTACGCAGCAAAATTTGTTTATTGTGATATAGGTGGGGACGTGATCACTTCCGTGGGTTTCGATGTCGGCTAACCATGATGTCTTAATGGCCAGATCGGCAGATGCCAGTGAAATGTCTAGTGGGCTACTCATCGTCACCCCCTTGAAATACGTGGGACTTCCGTCATTGAGAACCTTAAGATTATATTTGTCGGCCAGATCAACTAATGCTCTTCCTCGAGTATTAGCTTTTTTACCGCCCCACATTGGATGATGGCTATTAAAGTCGCCTGTCAGAATATGTGGGCTTGGTGTCTTTTTAATTATTTCTTCTAGTCTAAGCTTGTCGAATGCTTTACCTGGTGGAATGTATGCCGCAATTATCGTGAAAGTGATCGCTCCTTTGCGGACACTTGCAGCAATGTATTCGTTAGTTTGGTGTGGTGAAATAGTATGCAAAAAGAAGGTGAGATCTTTCCTAATTCCAAGAAGTACCCTGCTTAAACCCGATCTTCTCTGGGAATGAAAGAGCTCATAACCTGATAGTCTTATGTCTGAGCCGACTCGTGACTCTGATATTGCTATAACAGGAAAACGATATTTGAAAACAAACTGGCGAAAATTTGATAAGCGATTACGTAGACCTCTTGCATTCCACTGAAAGATAGCTGCTCGACTACGTAATCTTTCAATGGACTGCATGGGCCTACTGTGTGATAATGTCGGCGGAGGCGTGTGATTGACGTGTACTTATTGACACCATAGCTGAATGAGCGGAAGGATGTAATCAAGAAGTGTTATTAAAGCTGTTGCTATAGGAGAGTGCCAAGTGAGAAGAATGCTACGAATAAACGTGGCTACATTGTTCAGTGTGGGCCCCAAGCTCGGGGGAAAGGGACTCGTTGGATACTTCTCTCGCGATGTTCTAGTTTGGTCTCTGGAATTAATATTATCTTGAGGCTCCCGATGGGGAAGGATTGGAAACTCCTTAGCGTCATTGAGTTTATATGTTGGTGTGTTAGACGTGTTTGATTTGTCATCTGAAGTACTACGACCTGTCGTTTCTGTGTTACTTTTTCTCAATTGGTATTTACCCTTAACAGAGGATGTGCCGGCCACTTCTGTTGAGTTATTAGCAACGTGGTTTTGATGGTGCCTACGTTCAGTTGTGTCAGGTGGGTTTGCCTCCACTTTTTCATTTGAGGAGAGTATGGCTGATCTTGCGGACTTGTAGTCCACTCCAGCGTAATTCTTGTACTGGTATATGTTTTGTTCAAGCTTGAATTTGGGGCACTGACGAGATGTTGATTCGTGTTTTTTTCCGCAGTTTATACATCTAGGGTCTTCTGTGTCGCACTTGCTCCTGTCGTGAGCTCCACCGCAGCGACTGCAGCGACTTGTTTTCAAGCAGGTGCCGCGGATATGACCATACGAACTGCAGTTCGGGCACTGTCGAGGCTTTTCAATGAAGGGCTCAACGTTGTACCTCGTGTACCCGATGGTGACGTAGGCAGGTAGGGTGTTAGTGCTGAATACTAGTTTCACAACCTCTGACTTCCCAAGACGCCGAAGGCAGAGAACTGGAGCTGTAGCCCGAACTGAAGATTCTAGCTGCACGTCACTGATGTCTTCCTGCACTCCGTAGATTACTCCCTTGGCTGCTTCACGTGAGTGCGGTGCGTAGGCTTGCACAGGTATTCCTCCGATGCTTTCAAGTTTAAGTAGAGCTTTCGTTGATTCTGTGTTTCTGCAATCAATTGCAAGAAGGTTAAGTCTTCGATTTGGTCTAACAAGAATGACGCCATCTGGTGCGGTCATTTCGAGTTTTTCGGAGATCTTTAGAGGATTGATCTTCGCAAGTGACTTGTCGGGATCTGTGGGCTTCAGAATCACGGTGAGGGTAGGCTGAAGCGGTGCTGTTGTGATTATGGTCGCGCCAGATGATACGGAGCTGATGGCGGTACTTGGCCTCTTGCGGCGCTTTGGAAATTGGAAGGCTTCCGATGAGTCTTCAAGCTTACCAGACATTTCTGCGCAGGATGAAGCGGCGCTCGATGAGGCCGTCAAATCTTCCATCTGGTTGTCGTTCATTTCACATTCAGCCACATCTGGACCCGGGCCAGTCACAGGCATCGTAGAGTCGTCAAGGGTTGATCTAGGTGGCTTTCTTGAGCTTGTAATCTTTTATATTTGCCGGAATTAGCCGGAGTAGAACAATCAGCGTCTTTCCACCAGATCACTTCGTCGTCGTTTTCATTGACACTTTTGTTTGGATCAGTGTGCGAATGAACGGGTGCTCTTGGTCTCTCAAAAAAAAAAGAAGCGTGACACGAGCTGCTTGACAAAAAGGTGGGAAAGCCCCACGCCACCGTTACAAACTCGATGAAAAAGATTGTCTCGTCTCATCGGCTCATACTTCGAGTTCCAAATAAACGTGGCGAAAATTCGATGAAATTTTTGAACATTAGTTCGCGCACAATGGATGACCTGAAGAACATACCAGAGCTTCGCAATCAGAAAAACGTTACAAACAGTCGCTCGGGCAAAAATGGACAGCTCGCGTTGCTTCCAACGAGAAGCACGCCTGTCCAGGTCGATAGCGACACCCGACCAGTACGTTTGGCTATTCCGGAAACTTTGCAATGGCACCCCGAGGTACTTGCACGGCACTGTGTCCCAGCATACACCCTCGAATTCTGAGGGTGTAGTGGCCCAAGCACCATGCCAGAAACCACGGCACTTTTCCCAGTTTATAACAGCACCAGTAGCGTGGCAAAACCTTTTAGCCAAAGTTATGACTTCGGTAACGCTTTCTTTGTCCCTACAAAAAACAGCAACGTCATCGGCGTAACTCATTATTTTTACTTCTGCATTATAAAATTGGAAACCTCGGACACGTTGACTATTTTTTACGCTTAAACAGAAAAGCTCTAAATACAAATCAAACAAAAGGGGAGACATAGGGCAACCTTGTCGTACCGACTCTCGTACGTTAATAACAGAACTGAGCTCTTTGTTCACTATAAGCCTTGTTGTACAGTCCTTATAGGCCATCTTTACACCTTTTAGGATGGCGTCACCAACATTGACATGACCCAAAACATCAAAGAGTACATCATGGCTAACACGGTCGAATGCCTTATCTAGATCTATCTGTAGCACTGCAACCTGCGTGGTTCTGTCACTGCAGGCCTCCAGGACGCTACGAGCCACATGCACATTTGTCAAGATAGTCCTCCCCTGTATCCCACACGTTTGATGCTCGCTTATTATCTCACATGCGACACCTTCAAGGCGACGGGCCAGAATTTTCGCGAAGATCTTGTAATCGGTATTGCATAGCGTTATTGGGCGATAACCGGTGACGCTGCGCAGTTTCACGGGGTCATCAGATTTCGGTATCAGGACAGTGTAGGCACGAGAAAACGAAAAGGGCAAACATTCTCTTTCATAGGCAGTATGAATGACGTTCAAAAAAACACTAGCTATTAGGCTCTTAAAGTTCTTGTAAAATTCTGCGCCCAATCCATCCGGTCCCGGCGTCTTAGAGTTCGGCAGGTCGTCGATTGCGCGCTCCACTTCTTGGATCGTAATTTCTTGCTCAAGCTCTTCGCGTTCATCATTCGATAGCCTTGGCAGTTTTTCTAAAAGCTGGGCATAAATGTCCCTATGACACCCTTGCGCTTTGTTAGCAAAAAGCTGTGCGTAATGCTCGAGGAAGGCCTGTGCTATTTTCTCGGGATCCGTAGTAATCATTTGCTTGAATTCAATTTCGGTTATTTCGTTCCGAAGTGCGTAACGCTTCTCGTCTGCCAAGGCACGCTTAGTGGGCTGCTCGCCCATTGTGTATTTTTCTGCACGGGCGCGCACTACTGCATCACGATAGCGCTCGCGGTGGAGCTGATCTAATTTTTCTCTGACATACTCCACGTCTTTTACCCCATTACCGGGTCTTTCGCACTCTGCTTTACATAGCTCTATCAAGTCCTTATTTAAACTGCGTTCCTCACAACGGGCGTTGTACGAAAGAATTGACGACCTCTCAATGGCGATTGCCTTAATTTCTTGTTTTGCCAGTTCCCATTTCTCGAAAATGTCCCCTCCCGGCTCTTTAAAAGTATCTTTCAAAAACTGTTCTGCGTTTTTTAGAAAGACGTTGTCTTTCAGAAGCTTTATGTTTAGTTTCCATAGGTTCCAATTAAACTTTTTCTTTTCAGGTGCTCTGTCGCCTATCGTCGCGATAACCAGACTGTGGTCTGAGAAAAAGACTGGAGTGACACGGTACTTTCCTAAATGTTCTGCTAGAGGGGCAGAAACATACACCCTGTCCAAACGCGCACTGGACGACGCTTGAAAATGGGTAAAGCGCATTTCCTTCTTCGCGTTTTTTACAGTGCCCCCATCAATCAGGTCATAATCCTCCAACATTTCGCCCAAAAGTAGTTCACTCTTATCAGCGTTCCGTCTTATTGGCGATCTATCCAACTGTCGTACAACACAATTAAAGTCACCCACAAGGACTAGAGCTCTATCGCAATCAAGATACCGACGTAAACCGCCAAAAAATAAAACGCGGTCAGTGGTCACATTTGGGGCATAAATGCAAATAAGCCTGAATTGATTTGACGTTAGCACAAAATCACACATAATGAAACGTCCTTCAGTGTCCGTAGTAACGCATAACTGCGACAACGGTACCGACTTCTTCAGAAGCAGGAAGCACCCTGCCGAATGACCAACTGCATGCGTCACACAGATTTCGTAGTTAGGCATGAAAGGTCTGACTGCTTCGTCTACCTGTTCCGCCTCAGCCAATTTAGTTTCTTGCAACGCCAAGAAATCGGGTTGCTCTTTCGACAATAATCGCTGTATTTGGTACTGCTTTTTCCTAGTGCATAAACCACGAACATTCAGCGTTGCAACTGTAATGGCTGATTGGGACTCACAAATCATGCGCTGTGCTTCGGTGCAGACACTAAAAACCTAAGCAGTCAGGGTCGAAGTTGTCTTGATGCAGCAATCTTGAACACCAGGGAACCAGGCAAAGAACGCCTTACTTGCTTTCCCTGCGCCGGCGTTCCTCTTTAGGATCGTTGGGCGCGGGCTGGTAACGCCCCTTCTTCGTGCGTTCCATCCAGGGGTGTAGTTGGCGTGCTCCGTTTCCTGCTGCCGTATCGTCATCGAAGGCTCGCTTAGTTGACTCGCTGGTGTCGTCCATATCTGAAGGTCCGTTGGTGCTTGCGTCGTTCGATTCCTTGTCTGCTCCGGCATCAGAGGGTTTCACGTCGGCACCGCTGGGAGGTGCGCCTTCCGGTTGACCTCCGTTCTCTCTGGCTGCCTCCAAGGAGCTGTTTCCTTCACTCTTGCGTTCTTTGGCAGGGGTTGAAACTTCTGGCGCCAAGCCCTGGATAGTACGCTCCGCTTCCTCGGCATCCATGGCGTGGTCATTGGTCTCGGCCGTCCCGGCCGCGCTGGCCACCCTGGCGTACGACCTGACACACTCGGTGCCATAATGCCCGAAGCGAAAACACTCCGAGCACTTCGGCGCCCTGCATTCTCGTCGAATATGACCTGTGCGCTTACAGCGAAAGCACAAGGGCGCCCGACCAGGGATCACAACAAGTACGTTACCACCTTGGATCCGAAGCTGGTGTGGCATGGTATCGGCCGTGCCGCCTTCGTTCAGTGTCATCCGCGCACACCTGGTCGTTGATTCGATCCCTTGGAAGCCTTCAACATTCCACTTCTCCCGGCTCACTTCCAGGACCTTGCCATACGGCTCCAATTCCTTACGCACAACGTCGTCCTGCACATCATACGGGATCCAGTGGAGACGAAGCCGTAACTCCGTGATGCTGGGATCCACGACGAGGCACCGAAGACCCTTCACCTGCAGTTCTTTGGCGTCCACGAGTCGTCTCTTTGCTTCTGCCGTTCGGAGGGTAGCCATCCAAACATGATTCATTTGGTACGCACCGAGTGCTGCGATGTCGCCGAGTACGCCGCACCTGGCCATCTCTTGTCGAAAATCCTGGATACGGTACGGGGCGCCCTTTCAAATCGCAATGCAGAAGCACCGATGTTTCACTAGTAATTCCTGTAGGCATCTGTGGTAAAACAATCTTATAGTCATCGTTCGTCGATTCACCGGAGTGATTAGAACCGCGGCCAGCAAGGGCCGTTGCAGACGCTTCCACGGAGCTCATGTTTCGAACGTCTTGCACGTTCGGCACGCGCGCTCGCACTCTCGGCCACCGATCCCCTAGTTATTCGCAAGGGATCAAGTGATGGTAAGTTCCGTCATGGAACTCATTGGCCAAGAACGCGAATCTGAATATTTGTTGACGAGCGCATATGTCCGAGTGACGAAGTTCTCGTGCCCAGTGCGTGAGCTGGGTTTAGCTGACGCCATTTTGGTACCGCTGACGTTCTCTGAGTACCGCGGATGTATCATTAGAGAGTTTTTGTAGATCGTTCCGATAGCTCCGATAGCCCCGATAACGATACTATACATGCGCGAGGGAGGCGATGGCGGAATATCGGGTATTATCGGAGTCATGAGAACGATCTACTAAAACTCTCTATTAGTGAAAAGGCGGAGAGCTTTCAAAGGAAAGGAGGTAGGAAATAGTCCGCTATATTTTCACTTGTCCGTACCGAAAAGCTGGCTTTCGACTTTATACCCTCTTTTGTTTGGTATAAACGTTATGCAGTTAGAAAAGGCTTCATTTAAAATAATTTATCCCAGCTCAAAATTGCACGTATGGTGCCCCATGCGTGCAAGGAATTCCAGACAAAAGCTCACCCATTTTTTCTCAGACCCGGACAAAAACTCACCAGGAGAAAATTTCATGTTGGTCTTAACACGAGTGCGGAAAACTTAGGTGCACGAATGCGACACTAAAATGCAATGATAAATTAAATCTGACAGACGCATGGTTTGTTGATTATAGTAGAAACAAGCTTATTTATTGATTAGTTAGAAGCTAATGAAGTCTTCTACTAGCTCTAGAAGTCTTGGTAGTTCTAGGTGTACCTGGAACCCCTCGAAAATATTTTTCAAACAATTCTGCAAGCGCAGAGGGGTTTGCCGCACCCGCTTCTATGGGGGTTCACCTCTCCGGGCTCGTGTAAATGCCGTGGCAAACGAGCGCCTGATTTCCCTGTAGGCATTCAATCAGCCTCCAGACGCCTGGATGGGCGTGGCCGACAAACTTCTGGAACCCGGTATTCATTCCATAGAGTTATTATAATGTACGCTAGAGGTTCAACTGGCGCTAGTGTCTATGCGACTTTCGGGAGGCAAATTGAAGCAGACAGCAACCAGTCTACTTTTGCGGTGCTCCTGTGCATTCCTATGGGAAAACGCGTGTGAATTTTGTCTTTTCGCCGGAAAATAACATGAATAACATTTGTTATTTGGGTTGTACCGAATAGTATGCACCCTGATTAACATTGAAAAGGTGTAACTGTTTTAGTTACAGCATTTGTTTTTACCACTGAACGATGTTAATTAAGCTTCGCTCTATTTCAGGCCCAAACCTCTGTTCCATGGCAGGTATGTAAAAACGAGTGACGATTCTATGCAAACCAACGGTCGAAAGGAATGTAGATAGTGTTCAAGGTTCGCCAGCATTCCGGTGGCACTTAATATGCCCGTCCCATCACTCTATGAAAATGACTCCGTCGTGCATCTTTACGATCGGTTAAAAAACATTCGAATGAAAAAATAAAGTGTTTGGGCTACGAAAGGTCTGTTTTTTTTAATTATTATTATTTCCTATGTCGGGCAGTTTTTATCGGACACCTGATCTGTGACTTCTTCCTATTTTCGAAAATTCGGAGCGTGCAGTTGAGGATTTGAACCCAGAACATGCATCTTCGCACATATTCATGAGCAGAAAGAATAAAGCAGTACTTATTTATTGCAAATCGGACTATATTACGTGGCTTTCAATTTATTTTGATCGCCTGCATACGCAAGGAGTTACTTATCCAGTGTTACTGCGTAGTTCTCGTCTCTTGGTTTTCCACATGTCCTTCGTTCGTTTAACACGCATATCCCCCATGCTAGAAAGCGCCGACGCCGTGTTCGCGCTAAGAGTGTCCGACAGTGCACATAAATATATGTACGAAGTGGTTTTAGCTCAGCTTCCCATGCCACGAATACCAAATAAAAACGCCGTAACTGACCAATAATTTCGTCCGCGTGACTGAGAAATGTTTCAATGTGCATAGTACGTACGAAATATTCGTGATACTTGCTCTCATACTCGAGCGCAGCGAGAAAATGCACTCGTTTTTTCCCATAGAAATGCATTACGGGAAGCCAATTTCCGACTGGTTGCTGTCTGCTTCAATTTGCAGCAGCACACTAGCGCCAGTTGAACCTCTAGCGTACATTATAATAACTCCATGATTCATTCCTTCGCATATGTTGTTCTTCCGGTCTTTATCTTGAAGAGTGGCGTCGTACATATTCCACCGTTCCGGGGGGAAACTGCGGTCGTCGTCGGCACACAATCAAGCAAAGGGAATAATTCGCTCTGGGTGCCGCCGCAGAAGGATCAGGAGCATAATGGAAGGGGCCGTTGACATGCGTGCAATCAAAGTAGTCCAGCAGGTCGTTGATGTCACCGGTAGGCATTTCCCTGGTGTAGGTTAGTCGTTCGGGCACAAACTGTGGCCAGCCTATCCAAAATCTCGCACATCTTTCTAAATTGGTCATCTGTTTTGTACTTGTCCAAAAGGCCGAACCCCGTTCCTTCAAAATATTTTTAAACATTCGAAACTCAATGGTTTGTATATAACAGTTTTGCTTCAGTTTTCTTTTCACAACGCCCTGAGATAATCCTTGATTTCAAGTACATTTACGACGCTCAATGACGGAAATAATTTAATGTTCCTAGCCATTTATTTAAAATATTACCCTGAACCCCAAGAAAACCCATGCATTCGTAATGAAGAGAAATTGTGCCTAACCTTTATGTGCACGCTCAGCGTGACATAAGCCCAATGAAAAAGCGAGATCGCCAAAGAGTTACTTCGTTTCTTCGGTCACTCTTCGGGTTAAAAAACTTCGGATCACGAAGTTTGTTGGGCGTGGCACAAGGTGCTTCTGCATACCTTGAGTCAAGCATGCTTTATCTTATCAGCTCCATTAAGTTTCAGTGACCTAAATTTCGGTCCGAAATCGTTGCTCCTCTTCCTGTTATGGCCTATCTGTCGAAACCTTTGTATGGGATGGGATGCCAATTCTCGTAAAAATGGTGCAATGTCCATCGCGTCCGCGCTTTATCCCAGCCCGTGTTTCGCTCGGGTAGCAAAAAAGAAAAGAAGAGGTGATCGTTTCTTTGGGTCTGTGAAAAAACGGGTGAGCTTTTCTCCTATGAGCTTTTGTCCAGTGAGCTTCTGTCCGGTGAGCTTTTGTCCGGTGAGATTTTTTTCCGATTACCGCGTGCAAGCATGTGCAGCCTGCGCGTGAGCATAGCTTTGGCAATCTTGCAATTGCACGGGCTTGTTCGTACGAGCAAAGACATGGCGGCGGTAAGTCGCCATGCTTGCAATGGTCTATAGGGTCTCTAAAATGCCGAGTATCGATCTAAAATGGGCCGCCAAAATCGGTGCCTGCACGTAACAATCTTAACTTTTAATCAAAGGTGTATTTCACAGGTGGGTTTTATCATGTAAAGTTACAAGGCATAGCTCCCTTTTATAAAAAAAATATAAAAGCAAAATTTGCCAGGTCCAAAGGCGGACGGCGATGAAGACGACCGACACGAGTGGCGGGTCCGCTTGGGGACACGTATTGGTAGATGGCACTACATTTTAAGAATATCAAGACTGCTCGCGACGACCGTAGTCTATAAATTGAATATAATATTTTTGTAATGTACCATTTATTTAAAAACAATTACGGTCAGTGATAGCAAAACTTGAAGTAACAAAAATAAAAGCAACGTGGTTGCATAACGACGGCTCTTGCTGCCGTCGAATTTCGTCTGCGTGTCGTCTGCTTTCTTTCGCTGGTCGGCTACACCTTCCGACGCTGCTTCCGAGGCCAGCGTCATCTATCAATACGTACGATAAAAGCGCCCCAGTCGGCTCGGTCGTCTCTGCGTCGCCGTTTGCCATTGACCCTGGCAAGTATTTCGGCCCTGTTTTGTACGGAAAAGGAGCTGTCTTGTAATTTTACAAGGTAAATCCCATCAGTGAAATACACCTCTAACGAAAAGTCTAGATTTCTACGTGCAGGTGATGAGTTTTATGGTCCATTTTAAAATGCCAGCCCAAAATTTATTTCATGGTCCCTTTTTTAATGAACTGGACTGAACGGCAGGTCTTCGCATTTTGTGCGAAACTAACTATACTCTGCGTCTGTAATACTCATTCAACCAATTTAGCAACAATGTCTGGGCCGTAATGGCGGACATTATATTTCACCACTAAACATAAATTCCCAAACCGGCTGTAAGAAGAAAAAAGAAGTAACGAAACGAGCATCATAATTAATACCAATAACTCACCGAACTTTTCCTTAATATCAAGCAGAGTAATCACTGGGCAAAAGAGTTGAGAACTTAAAATTCCATAAATTAACTCGCGTTCATAGCGATCGCTATAAATCCTCGACGTCTGTTTTAATAAAGCCAGCTCGTTCCGAGACGAACAATTATAACGTCATAGATTAATTTGTGCAGCCTACTTCACTCGTTAACTATGGCAGACTTAAAAAAACAAACAATTATATACGATCTTCAAATTATTGATGCTTTTGTTGTTCTTAGGATTATGTCTGCCGTCCACTCGAGAATGTATCACGCGGAAAAACTCGTCAGGCAGCGGCAAGTACGTCAAATCTCCGAGAGGTAAAAATCCTCCTTTTTAGGATGCAGCGGGATAGGGTGCCTAGAATACAGAGTGTTTCTCCCATTGCTTTTTCGGGGTCACGTGGTTTGTGGGCCCCGTTCGCATTACAAGCTACGAGGAGGTCCCCTCTGCCCCTCAACCGCTTTCCCCCTCGCCGTCCGACAAAGTGACGCATTCGCAGATCTACTCACTCCGTCATTAATTGCGAACTCTGTCCGTGGTTCGAGTCACTCTCGAATCTAGGCTCTCTTCAGCGGGATTCCGAACCTCAGCAACCTTCTGGCGGACAGCTTGGGCCCTTCCCACGAACAAATTAGGGTTATTTTTTAAAAATTATTTTTCTGGGTGAGACATATGGTTCGCACAAAGTGTTTTTATGGAAGAGAGCGTGTTCGTAATTACTGTCGTTGACAGCGTAAAAACGGTAGGGCGTTGCTGACCCTAATCTTTCCGTCAGCAGACGCACTTTCATCCCGGGATTGCGTAAATAGCACGCTACTCCGAACGCAGGTTACGCGTGGCGAAAGCATACTATTTCTTTTTATTCGCTTTCATCAAAAAGGTGTACGAAAGGGGCTTCACGCAAAATGCTACGAAAGGTACGTCACACAACGTCATGAAAAATGTAAAAAAAAAAAAAAAAAGGTGGTGTGTATGCTTATACAGCCTAGAACTTAGTCTGACTCAACAGGCGACGAGTCTCCCAGCAGGGGATGAGAAATTTAGCCAGATTTGTACTGGATACTTGCAGTGTTTATCTCCCCTTATTCGTTCACTCTACACTGTGGTCATTTCCCCATCCTGCGTTGCCGCTATTTCTTCTAGTTAAAACTCTCGTGCGTGTGTTTACGTGTTTACGTGTATTTTTTTTATCTTGAGCTGATATATAGTGGAAAAATCCTAACCGAAAAAAAAAAAAAAACGCTCGAAAATCGTAACTGTATCGAATAGTCTACACTATTTTTTCAAGAAAAGAAATGTTTTCACACTCGGTTCGATAGATAATAGTGTAAACGACATTATTCCATTTTTGGGCGATTTGTCGCTTATTTGTTTTATGTTTTACGTTTAACGCACGGGAATGTTCCATAGTATGTTGGTTAACTGAAAGGTCATAATTAATTTTTAATTACTGGTTTTGGGGGACATGTTGGAATTCCTATTTCGGCTGCAGTTACTATTTCGGGTCAAACAGTTTTGAAAAGAAATACTTAAACAAAAAATCTTAGACAAATTTCAGAGACTCGTAAAAAAGGAGTGCGTGCAACAACTCGCAAACAATATAAGAAAAAGAACTAAGAGGGACGTCCGCAGGGCAAGAAAATATTCCGGCTAGCAAGGTTTTTCTGACACTCGAAGGGTCGTTTTTATCCAGCAGTAGTATTTTTCTTTTATTTTTTTTCTACAGATTTGTTTTATATATAAATACGTATGACCTACTTCGTTAATATTTCGGAGTCCGGGGTCGAGGTTATAGCGAAAGGAAATCCATGGGCACCAGGTGTGTCTGAGCGTTCAAAACACGACCTTCTTCGGAAGCTCAGTTTAATACATTTTTTCGCTTCAATAAGTTGACTTTGCAAAACGAATGCTAAGTTAGAACATCGCCCAGAATGTACTCAAAATCTCAAGCTATACTTCGTCCACCCTTCCTTAAACTTCAGCACGAGCTGAAGGCGCAGCAGTGCTCTGGTTGCGCGTGCCTGCGTGTTCAAACCTGTGTTAGCGAGAGCAGAAAGTCTCAGCTTAAGGGTGAACGGAGTATAGCGCAAACTAGATATTCCCGTTACCTCGGTAAATAAATCTTCAGACTAAAGCGCTGTTAATACACTCCAGACAAAGGACCCTCGTAATTCTGCAGTAACTTATTTTTCGCTGTCTGAAACATCGAGAAAAAACAAGAGCAGTGCATTTAAAAAATAAATTTAAAAGCACCTCTTTCTTCTTTTTATTTATTAAAAACAAGTTATAGTTTTTGTTTTAGAAGGTGTACTGAGAAGACAAAAACCAAAAAGCTTTCTTGGAAACAAAAATAAATATTGTCTAGTCCTTACACTTCTCGAAACAAAAAGAATTATATAATTGGATTTTTTTCTAGTCTTCATAACGGTTTAGTAACTGTTCCAGACCCGTTTTTGTAGTTCGGGAAAAACGACGCTATCCTTTGGACACGACGACCTCTCGAAGGACAGTAGTTTACGTAATGAAGAACGCCGCAGTCCTCAGGGCAACCGTGATGGGTTTGGCCTTAAACAAAATTATGGACACCAGTATTACATTAGTGATCCCATTGCCCTTATCGCTTATATATATATATCCCTATTTTATATATTATACGTTGAATTAAAACCCAATCAGACGATCCCTATCGGTAATATATTTTTTTCCCATTTGGCTGGTCGTCTCTAAATGAAGCTTCTGGGTTGAATGTTTGCAGGCTCCACGGTTTGCAGTTGGATATATCATGTCTTGTAGAATTTTTGTTTACCTTCGTTTTTCTTTTTTTTTTTTCTTTTTTGCTGCTGGTTGAAGGGGTGAGGGAAGTCGCTAAACAAGGTGGCGTGACTGAAATGCATTTTAAAACTGTTAGGTGTATGCGTTTTTTTTTTTTTTAAATACCAAGGCGACGTCCATTTGAAAAAGTTGATTTTTTTTTAGAATGACGCGTGAACATATATGGTGCAGAAATCGGAAGTATGCGTTACACTTAAATAATGTTTCAGACTCTCAATGAGCAAATTTCTTTGTCTTAATAATGATATGAAACGATATTCGCACGCTGGAATTGCTTGGTTGGTTTTTCAGAACGTGTTCCAGCCTTCGAGGTGTATTGAGTCAACCCGATACAGCGTAGTGGGATGCATTAAAACTGCCACATGAGGACAAGGGTACAGAAACCTGATATTTGCTGCTCAAATTAGAAAATAAAACCGGAGTATCTTTGGACTAACCACCTCTAGCACAAGGGACGAGGGGGCGGGCGAGTTTCGAAGAAAAAAAGTGAAAGCCGTTTACAACTTCCTGTAACGCCGAATTGGAGCGCAGCTCTTGAGGAGGAGGAGTGGAGGGTATATTCCTCCTCCTCCCTCGTGATCATGCCTGCTAGTCCTCCTCCCCTCCTGCTCCCCCTCCCTCTCCTTTACCACCTCCTCGTCCTTCAAGCTCCTCCCCTCCCCTCGCCTCCGCCTCCTCGTCTCTCCTCCCCCCCTCCTTCACCTTCGTACTGCTTTCCTCCTTGCCGCTCAAGCCGGACAATGAGGGGAGGAGGAGGAGAAGGAGGGGGAGGAGGAGGAGGGGGAGGAGGAAGAGGGGGGGAGGAGGAGGGGAGGAGGAGAAGGGGGAGGAGGAGGAGGGGAGGAGGAGGGGGAGAAGGAGAGGGAGGAGGAGGAGAGGGAGGGGCGCGGTTACGCCGACGCCGACGCCGACGGCGACGGCGACGCCGACGCCGACGGCGACGGCGACGCCGACGCCAACGGCGACGCCGCTCAGGCTGGAAACGGGCCCCTAAGAGCTGCGCTCTAAAATATGTAACGTCACGATATGAAAAAATGTGTAACCATAGCCTCCTCTATACGGAGAAAGCCTGGCGCGTCGTGAGAAAAAACGGCCGCTGTAAATGGGAAAGGAGGGGCGGAGAAACGGGAGCGGAGAGAACCTTGCCTGCTAGCGCCACAAAAGAGCGAGCGGCCAAACGCAGAAACGATCTCTTTTTTTTCTCTCTCTCTTTTCTTGTCGCTATCGTGGAGAGGAGAAACTCAACGTCCACCCTTTCCCGTTTTTCCCTGCGCCCCATGGAGGTTAGAAGTACTAGGAGGGGGCACGTTGCAATATTGGTGAAGCCTAGTCATAAAAAGTTTAAACGATTTTGTGCCCAGCGTGACCGCAGATCTCTCTGGCGATTGGTGCGCGTGACATGTCACGTGTGAGATGGATGGTTGATTGTAGGAGGACTCTTTGCAAGCTTGCGCGCGCTCCGTCCGGTAGGTCTTATCAGATCGAAGGCTAGACTGTGGTGTATTCTAGTACCCCATAGCAAGACGAAGGCTAGCTACGGTCACGTGATGTGGTCACGTTGGCATGGTAAGTGAGGAGAGTAAGGGGGAAAATGAGAAAGAGGCGAGGCGTCAAGGGAGCATGGCTTGTGGAGGTTGCGCGGCTGACGTCATGCCCTCTCCTACCCTTCTATTCTCCATGCTGCGCCCTTTCGAATCGCCGCGCCCGTTTCTCCCGGAGTACGAAAACGACGGTGACGAAAACACAAAAACAAGCGTGGTTCGGGGAGCGGCCGCTCATGACCCAAGCGCTCGCTGTCTAGGTCTGCCCTTTCTGCTCTGCGCTACCATATTGGTCACCGTTCGGCGCGCTCCTCCTCTCCTTTTTCCTGCGGCCGCGCGCCCTATGGCTCCGTCGTCGATGTGCCAGGCTTTCTCCGTATTAGCCCCGAGAGCGAACACAAGCGTCGCTGCGGTCGCCGCGCCCGGATTGGGTGAGGTGTACCGTGACGTCAGGGGGAGGACTTTGCTCCACGATCTCGCATCGGCTCGCTCCCAGCACCGGTTTCCTGGTTTGGCGTTGTGTGCCGCAAGCTCTTCGAGGAGCTGGACTTCGTTTACCCGATATACAAGACGTTGAGTTAGGCCGATATTGACGTGCTTCCGTACTTTTTATAAGCCTGCTTGCCCCTTTTATTTTTAAAATTGGGTTAAAAATCCCGAAAGCTATCGGCGGAGGCAATTCCGCCGATGAACCTCCCCGTCCGTCCACACGACACAAGGCAATCTTGCGAGGGGTCGGTGAAGCGGTGGCGCGAGTGTTTCAAACGCTGGAATTCTGTTCCTTGCATGTTCACGATTTAAGACGATATTACATCCCGCTTTCAAGGCATTTGAAGTGGCATTTACATCATGGGCCTTTGGATGGTCGGCAAATTAGCTCGCGACCCTGACTCTGTGCTGCCACTGTGTATGCGCTCTCTCGCAGATGTTTTAAAGGCCCTGCGTCTGATGATCTTGAAAGTGATCTTGGAACAGGGTTGTTTTAAATAAACGTAGCTTCTTCGTGAATTAATTATATAGTTTACACACGCATGCAGGCATATTTTTTAGAAGCTGCACAATTACTGGAAATTAGTTTGTATGGTAGCAGCAAAAACGGCCGAATTGCCCCCAGTTGTCTGTATATGTATTGGCCAAACTATGCACGGCAATAGTGCCGTAATATGGAATTTTTAAACTTTTTCCTGACATTCTTTATTCCAGCCTTGGGTATTCCGAAAATACACCGTTTAGTCTGAATTGTCATTTCCAATTAAAAGGGGCACTCCTGCAGGTCCCCAAAAGCTTCCTCAGCCTCCGAACTCCCTACCCTAGAGCTGGACTCTCTGACATCAGAGGAAAACAGGAGTAAAAGCAAGCATTCGAACGTCTGTTCAGTGGTAGATGCAGCACTATCAGCAGAAAATGTGGAACCTGTGAAGGGCGACAGTCTGCGGGAGAAAAGCTTCAGGTATTTTAGCTTCAGGACAATTCGATTTAAGTAAAATTTCAATTTTAGGGCTTAAGGGGCTAATAACGAGCTAGACACCTTCGCTTACGTTTGTAATGCATTACTTGAGGGTTGATATAAACAAGTCCACAGATACCACCCGTGTAGTCCATTGAAATACTATCCGAATCCAGCAAAGGTCAAATGCGAGCAATGTATATAATAAATGTTCCTTGTTTTTTCACTTTGCCCCTGCACTTGGGCTGTCTTACTTATAATTCTCTCTTCATGGCCCAGGCTGTATTTAACATGTTGCTCGAAGAGCATGCAGTTTTTCTGCTTCGGCGATCTTGTTTAAAAACAGAGATACAAAAAAAAAATAATATACAAAACCGGCCAATTCATTCAAACCATCACCAGCATTTATTGTGCGAGATGTAAATCTATAGTGATGCTCCTGCAATTGTGGCCATATTTCTTTATTTTCATATACCAGCTGCGATTCATGCGTTGCCTGAACTGTCAACCATGCTTAAAATGTTGGTTGAAGTTTCGCCTGTAGCTACAGGCCATACCTCCATAAAGGCACATAAAAAATTTACACTTCAACGAAAAACACGCCAGAACAATTAAATAGAAACGAGCGCGCCGTCAGCTATACCGTCGTCACAGCCTCCACAGGGCGAGCGGGCCGAGTCGGGTAAAAATTCTCTCCTCGCCGTGACGTCACCCCGGTTCGTCGTAAGGGGGCGCCACCCGAACTTCTCGGGGCTAATAGAGGAGGCTATGGTGTAACGTACATTCTTTTTTCTATTATATTTCGCGGGCGCGATGCTTCCGTTGGGACTTTGTTCCTTCCCCAAACTCACCGGAGACGGATTATACGCCCCACAATAGTTTTCCTCCGGGAAAGCTTGCTGATACGATTTATATCAAAGTGTGCCGGGCTCATCAATCACGCTCATTCCAGACGAGTGGGGCTTATGGCGAACAGGCATCGCTGGTCGGTTTGGGCTCGGTAGCAATCAATTCGTTTGCTAACGGGCTCGCGGCCAATCAGTACAGTAACGGAAATCGACTTAAGACCCATTTACACAGGAAAGTTTGCTTACGTTTTCTTACATTACGTTGTAACTTATAAGTAGGGTTCTGTGTTTTCGGTAAATACCGATAAACCTTGATAAATAATCCTCGATAAATAACCCCCGAAGATGTGGTGAGGGCCGCCGGTTCGGCTAGCTGTCTAAAAATGAAAAAAAAAAAAAAAAAAAGAAGCCCGTCGTACGCCCAGCTAACTTTCCTGTACGAAGCCTGTATGCATGAAGTTTGCATCTTCGTTCTTATCATAATGATAGAGAAAGGTAAGTAGATCTTTGTTTATTCCTCATTTTTATTCGCCGCTCCGGTCTTTGCGCTGTTTCGCTGGATGATACCTCAGAGTGCAAGATCGGAGAAAGACGAAGCCAGCTGGGCGTAAGAGATGTTTTTCAGCACACTGAGAGAGCCAGTCAAACCAGTGCACACACCATGTCTTCGATCAACAAGGTGGTCACGCTGCTCGGTTACAAGCTCGACCGCAAACAGGGATACTTCAGAGCCCGCTTTCGCGAAGTGTGCCGCCCGGCCAACACCGGCGCCAACCGCTGAAGCCACCTCCTTCCCTCCCCACCATGGGAGTGCTGGACTCCCTGCGTCACCGGAAATTCGGGCGGCTGATCTAAAAGTCGGGCATACAGAGAGCCCCCTCCAAGCGCTCAAGACCGGCTTGTTAGAAGTCAGCACCCCATGGCAGCCCCACGAAGACAACCGTCGCGAAAACCGCTGCAAGCCTAACGCTCTTAACCCTCTTCAACCGTAAAATATCAGTCCCTCACCCTCGTCCCCACAAGCTCCGTTTAAGCTATCATCACCATTTCTTTTAGAAAAATCATTGTGCAATACCATCTCATCATCGTTGGACTGTGGCACCGCGGCTCTTTTGAGACGAAATAAATCCCTATCACTAGGAAGAAGTTCAATTTCGACCGTGTTAGCAGTGTTGCTTTGAGAGCGGTATGATTTCAGGCTTCCACCTGCTCATTACAAACCATTGAACTTGTTGTTCACAAGGTAATGACGTCACGAAAGGTAACCAAATGATGGCGCCACCGAAACATCTCGCCGCTAATAGAGAGTATTAGCTTACCGCCTACCGGGCGACCGGGGGGTTACCGCGACCGTCACTGCAGAACTGCGCATGCGCCAATTATGCCACGCTACTCGGTTTACCGCGTTTACCGTCAATGGCGACTGCCGGGCATCGGCTCCGACGGCCGGCGTAGACTAATCACTTACTGTTTTGGAATGGCGGGGGAGGCGTCTAGAAACAATCGTCGCACCACATAACATGGGAAAGGGCAAGTGAAGCGGCTCTGGTTTGCCTATAAAGGCTTTCGCCTACCCGAGGTTTATAGCAAAAATCCGGGCTTCCATGGCCGCCGGACAGGCCGGTTGAATAGATGGATGGTAACTGCTATGCCCCTTGTTTCGGGCGGCAACCTGAGCCACCTAGCCGACATTAGAGACTGGTGCTGATGGCAATGGAGCTGCGAATGCAAACAAGCAGCGTACAGGATGATGCTGTTTGCTTGCATTCGTGGGAGAACGGTGGCCGAGTGGGCTAACGCACCACAGCTCGGAGCACGTGTAGCGAAAGCTCGCGCTGCAGAACTCAGAGCACTGGGTTCAAATCCCCGTTTGGCTTGAGGCGCGACCAGTATCCAACAGCTTAGCTGACAAATTAGTTACTTGGTCGTATACCAAGGAAGTACCACTATAACTACTCGTCATGAGGAAAATATTTTTTAAAAGTGGCTTTTTATGCGGCATTTGTCCAAATAAATGTACCGCTTTAAAAACGAACCACGCCGGTATTCACTATCATCATCATGACTTTTTCCAGCCGTTGGAGAAAGAAGAAACTTCCATAGGCGCGGTCAGGCGCGGTTACGGTATGCTAAAACGTTCTTTACCCGCTACGCTCTCGGTCCGGTACCGGCTCGATGGTCGCGGTCGCGGTAACCCCGGCGGTCGCCCGGTACACTGTAAGCTAAAACTCTCTAATAGGGGTATACGTGTACCGATCGCTCCGTATACTTGGGTAGTTCCATGTTCCGCCGTTCTATGACGAAAACGTGGCGCTGTAGCCAGGACACCGGTGAAGCCCCTCAATGGCTGCATTTACATGGATGCGACCGTAGCGCATCGAGTCGAGATTTCACGATTTTGATTGGTAGCAGTTGGGTGGAAGAGGAAGAAGTAAGAAGACAGGCTGCGTGTCATTGGTCCCTGCTCGATTCGATGCACTACGATCGCATTCATGTAAACGTAGCCTATCATAGGAAAAGTGGCTCCATTCATTGTTGTGGAAATGCTTGAGACACGTGCCGCGCGCCACTTCTGGGAAGCACACGGCGTCTGAAATGTAGCTCAGTGCTGCGCTGTGCCGCCATGATCATCCCAAGGGCTGCATGTTGCACGTGCCTCTTGCACCGAGGCACCTTGAGCTACTTTTAAAACATGAAGGGGCCTCAGATACCGGTACAGTGTTCTAGAGAACACTGCAATATCGGTGCATTTCTGCTCGAAGGGACGTGGCATGAAGCGTTTCAAGCAGAGCCGTGTATAGAGAGAGTATGGTCAAGGGGAGGCGCGGGCAGTGCCAGGGCGTGCGCCACACTCGGAAAGAGGGCTTGGCATGCGCTCTTGACCAACCAGAAGCCGAAAAGAATCCCCAGCGGTGTTAGCGAGAAACAGTTCTGATCAAAGGTATATGTTCGTACATGGTATTAATAAGCGCGTAAGAGTCAAGTGTAGTAACTCTTTGTGTTCGAAAATAGGGTGCACATGTTGTTTTGATTATGATCATGCAGAAAAATGTAAGAAACGAATGCGCCGCTCAACTCTGTTTTCCTCGGACAGATTGTGACCGCTCGGACGGCAGATTCCCGGGCCTCGGCGTTTGGCGTACGGATTATATCGATCGTTCCGTTAGTCGCACTCTTGCACCATCATTTTGGATGAGCGTGATTGAAACATCACGTGTACCTTATTTTTACTCACCGAGAGTTCCTCCGATGCAGTTATCAGGTTTGTTTCTCGCGACCACCACCAGGGTATTATTTCCGGCTTCTGGTTGGTCACATTCGAATTTCTGAAGGAGCCCTGGAACACGCCCAGCCCGCTTTCGGCCAATGGACCCCTCCTCATTTGCCTCCTATACTTCCCAACGAACGGCCAAATTACAACGGTTACACCAGCTGAACTACGAAAATAGGGAGAAAGGAGTAAAAACAAGCGACCCTATTTTCGTAGTTCAGCTGGTTTAACCGTTGTAATATGTACCACCAACTAGCTCAGCTTCTACCCCCTGTTAGAATGGCCAAACTCTCTACATATAGACGCTTTACACACGCGCCAAATTACAGCCGCCATTGCTGACCTTCTCTTGTCTTACCGAGATGCCGAGCAGCTGAAACGGTAGTTGAAGATCCTCTACAAAGGCCGATGCTTTAGAAAAGGACACAGTTGAATCTAATATGGCAATAACCTGGCCTGCTATGGTAATGATGAAGTGAAATAAACGAAATAAGAGTAAACAAAAACTGAAGGTCAGTTATGGCGGCGTCCATGCACAGATGCTGCAAAGCGTCTATACGGCTCTGGTTTCAAGTGTTGTTCGCGAGCGCGCGGGGCACGAGAGCGTCTCATACGCGTGGTGGCATCGTGCGCCGCTCGACGGCACCAGGCGCAGGGTACCGGTGCCACCGGCGTCATGGACAAGTGGCATGAACAAGTGGTATCGATTTTCTGTTCGGCACACCTCCCCATACCTCAGTTCCGTAGACCGACGATAATGATGATGATGATAATTCGCGCCAATTTTTCTATATTGTTTGGTTTGGTTGCGAGCGCCACCAAGTGCCCTTCAGTAATAGCCTCTACCGCGCGAATTCAACGGCCTGAGGAGCGCAACCAGCGCACGAGGCCATGCTCGCGATGACACGTGACCATACGGTCACGGCGCATGGAGGCCGTTTCTCAAAACCGCCGTTCCGGCGCTCAGTGTGTTGCCTTTTGCGTGAGTGGTGACATCTCAGCCATTTTTCCGCCCAATCGTTTTTTTTATGCATTTTGAAGTGCGCGCAATCCGGTATCAGTCAGCACGAGCGCGTAGCTTTGGCTAATCCATAGACGCTATTTTACCGCCCAAGTCATGCACCGAGTGCGCGAGAGCGTCACGCGCTGGCACATTCAGGGCAACAATGGATGTCTTCACCCTGAGACAGACAGACATGTAGGCACCCTATGCCTGTCTCACTTTTTCACTCTCCCCCGGATTCTGGCGCTGATCGTTGGCTGATCTGGCAGGCTTGCCAGGCTCGCCATATGCACCAAGGCACGAGGCCCGTGCCTCGTGCGACTGTTGGAATCAAATCAATGGCGGCGCAGCACTAACATTGGCGGTCCTAACAATGGCGTCGGAGCATTCGCTTGTGACATGTGTCTGGCGCATTCGCACAAGAGTGGCTGTCGTATCGACAGCCACTGTTGTGCGGTGTGTGTGGAAACTGTTCTAAGAAACGCGAAGCGTGAATTTTACCGAGGTACTTTACGAGCATTGTCATCCGAGCGCTTCGCTGTTACTAACGTTAGCAGCGTAAGTCGGCGAAAAGAAAATAATTCTAGGTTGTTCCGATTACCAGTTGAGGGCATTAACACTAAGTCCCTTTCTTCGATGGTTTCTCGAATAACTAGCACTTAAATCTCGATAGGAACGTACGCATCGTATATTGTGAGTACCAGGAATTATGCTTAACAAATGTTAGACCTAACCAAAGAAAGAAACACGCTTCGTGGTTTCTTTAGCTCGTAAACACGAACATTTTTCATATACGACAGTCAGAACAAATGAAGACAGAGTGAGAAACAGAGCACAGAATTGCCGGGACAAGAGAAATGAAACACGCACGGCACACACGCTCGGCGTGTGTTCCCCTTTCCTTGTTCGCTTTATTCTGTGCACTGTTTTCCAGCGCGTTTTCTGCTTACAAGAATCCCAATCTACCACGTTTCTCGAGTATAAATTAAGTTTAGAACAACCTCGACACCAAAACGCTGCATCTCATCAGTCTTCCTCGTCTTCCCGTCTTCGCAAGGCAAAGGCGCTCGCCACTCTGAATGCTCTGCACAAACCATCACGAAGAATTCAAGGAACGCAGCAAAGGCAGGCGTGTCGTGAGTCCAAGCACGCCGCACCCCTCAGGTGTTTATAGAGCGGCGCGTTGGCGGGCTGTGTATTCCCATCGGATATGATGGTTTAGCATTCCGGTATATACATAATCTCGAGCAAGCCAGTCAACACTGTGCATACATAAACAACCTCTTGCCAAGAAGAAAACAAAACAAAAAAAGAAACAAGAAACAATTGTACCGCGTCTGCCCGATTGCGCTCATCCAAGGGCTCCCGAGAGAGCCTGCGCGTCCGTTCTATTGTCCTACACGTAGTGACACGAACAGAGAGGGGTACCGATATAAAAAGAGCAACAATACTAAGAAAAAAAAGCAAGAAGCAAATAAAAAAAGACTCATATATTGGATTTGTTCCGGCCGAGCAGCTTTTTAGCGCGCCTTTCTTCTGCTGCTGAGGCGTGGTGCCCCAGTTGTTGGGCTTGCGGGCCACTGAATTGGCCAAGAAACGCCTCGAGTGGTGCCATGTGTGTGCGTGTGTGTGTATCTGTGCGTGTGTTTGCGTGTATGTTTGTAAGACTACGGGAAAAATAAACGGGAGACCACGTCGAGTAGAAAAAGAGAAACGAAGAGAAAAAAAAGAAAAAAAGAAACGGCCACTCGTCTAATCTTGTTTGGAGTCAGCAGCATCCAAGGACTACGCTGGGTGGACAAAAAGAGAAACGAGAGTACAGCCTGCGTTGGACTCGCTTCTCTATAGTGAGGAGACCCAAAATGGGATTCAAAGTGAAGGTAGGAAACGAACAAAGGAAATGACCGAGGAAAGCGAAAGAAAAGTGACAATGAGCCTGTTTCAGGTTCGCAGTTCAAGAAAGGCGGATGGTGTCTTTGGGGGCCAATTACGTGCCGAACAAATTTCTCTCTTCCTTGCTTTGTGGCGACAAGAATGTGCTTTTCCTTGGGTTCTCCTGCTTTTAAAACTCAATAAAGCAACAAAAAAATCTTTTTTTAAACGTGTTTTGCGGGTCTACTTCGTATAAAATGCACTACAAAAAAAATACAAAAACAAAATATAGAAACGAGAGTGTTTTTAGAGTGGAACCTGAGCGCGGCACTCCGAACTCTTCAGATTCCGGAGGAAATTCGGTTTAGTGAATGCCGGTCCGGGGCTAAGAGCAAATGCGCGAGCCAGTGTTTCGTGCGGGACCTGGGTGCCCCGAATCAGCCTTCTCGTTTCGTAAGTAGTGATGAGATTATTTGAGTTAAATTAATTTCCATAATTCTTCTAGAAAATTGGTGGGGACAGAGGAGCCCGGGGTGCCCACTCTCTTTAAGTGCCATTATTGCTAAATGCTTTCATGAAATAGACTCAAACCGACAAATGAAGATATTTATAACTGCCATGCAAGGCTTCTTTTTTACCGTACTTGCACCAGCGTTCAAAATAAAAAGAGCGTTTCGAAAACAGCGTTTCAAAAACTGCAGCTGCCGCAATGTTAGACAGCTACCAAATTGATTTCTGCGTCTCGTTCGAGCTGCGTCACCCGCAGCGCCGGGAATACCTACGTTCATGCTTGGCATGGCTGTGACGTCTCTAATAAAGGAGTTTGGTGCCATTTGCCCTCACTTAGTATCCAAAAAAGAGCTGTGTAGCTGCGTCAACAAGGTAGGAGAGCGCTATTTCCAGCGCTGACTAATAACACGGAGGTAGAGCTGCGGTGTCTGTGTAAACAGGCCTTGAAAGGCGCTCTTCAAGCAAATAAAATTTATTCGCGGCACGGGAAGATTCGGAAATTGGCAGACAAGCAGCCACATTTGTGGACATCGCGGGCCCACCACCTATCATCCCCAAGCTCCAAACAGGGCACGAAGAACCTGACCCGCTCCTCGTCGATCTCCACATCGAGGACCTGCGGAGCAAGAAAACTGCAGCGATTACGACTGCACGGCAGCTCGCCGAACACCACCTCGAGCGGCAGGCTGGACGCGCATCTTCACCGAGAGAGAGAGGTATGTTTATTTCAACGAGGTAGAGGGCCTTAGAGTGATAAACTAGTATACCGTTCATCAGGCAAAAGTGACCCCCGATTGGCCGCCGCCATGTTGTACAATTTTGACCACTAGACACGTGACCAGGCCAAATCTATGACGTAACCAGACCAAATCTCTGGCGTCAACGAAAAGATGGCAGCGCCCAGTGCGTGTCGGAAGCGTTGTGGGCGTTGATCGGAGTGTGTGGATTTCGTGAGCGGAATTCGGTTTTTGAGGGTTTTGTGTGCTCTCCCGCGTAGGAATAACGTGAAGTACGAGGGAATGAGGCTTTTCTTTTTTATTTAATTCAGAGTAAGCCAGATTCGGTCCCGTGCTTCTCGTACGGGCTCGGATCACTACCTCGGACATCGCTCGGTCGTTCGAGTTTAATTAAAATATCCGCAATCGTTAACCACGGGAGCTCTTCCATAATCGCTGAGTCGAAGGATACGTCGAACCCATCCGGAACGCGGAGTCTAAAGGTATGTAGGACGTAACCAGAACGCGGAGTTCTAACGGTACGGCGGACGTGCTCGGGCAATTTTCTTAGCTCGACCGTCAAGATTCGCATTTGAAGCAGCGAGTGAAGTGTTGAAATCTCCGAACTGCTCGGTGCTGAGCTAACTACGGACCACTTCACTATATGATCCGTAGTGACGTGAAAAAGACCGACGGCGGTCACTCCGGGGGGACGGCGGCTCCCGACCGCCTGCCGGGTGCCTTCTGTGAAGGGGCGACAGTCGTGTAAGCAGTACTGTACCAGCTTCTCTTATAGTTATGTTGTTCTCGAGCAGCTTCCCGATCACTAAACCCCGCAAACGCGTGCCAAAATTTCAAAAGGTGTCTGCCAACCTGGAAAGCTTAAACTCCCAGGGAATTTCGGATCATCTGGGGAAGTCAGGGAATCATTCGAAAAGTGGGCTAAATAAGGGAAGACGACTAGTGAAAGCGGCATGGCGGTTGCTCGTCGGCACGGCCATGCTGAATGACATTGCCGAAATGTCATCCTTCGACTCAAAAAACTCAAGGAATTTGATCAAAATAGTCAGGGAAAAACTTGAAAAAGTCGGGGAATTCGAAATCAGTAGTTTGTTAGACACAATGTTTGATTTTCTTGGCACTCCACGCGTTTTTACACACGACAGGCACACGCCCGTGTATCACACGGCAGCCAGGCCAAGCGGCTGCCAGCCACTTGTGCAAGGTCGATAAGACGCAAGCGTGGAACGCTTTCGGACTGCTGTAAATACACCAGCGGGAGCGTCCGGCCGCAGTCCGACCGCCCACGCTAGGACACCCGACACAGACTCCGCGTCCTGGGTACGTCTGACGTATCTTTAGATTTTGCATCCTAGGTACGTCAGACCTATCTTTAGACACAGCGCCTGATAATAGTAGTGAATAGGGTCACGTTCAGTGCGCAAGTCACTTTATTACACTCGGAGAGCGGAATTCCATTCCCGTTGCGCAGGTAGTTCCCGAGCTAGGCATGCATTTGAAGACTATGTTTCACTCTTTCATAAAGCAAGCTTTGCGGGACCCCTCCGCCCTTGTGCACCCATTCGCAGGTCGTGTCGCCTTTCCTCATGTAACTCCCGCAGGTTCAGTGAGTTGCCGAGCCACTGCAGCCCTGGCGTCGCTCGGTACATACAAGAGGCGGCTCACGTCGGTCGTCCAGCAGCGTACTGGAGGGACGCAAAGCTAGCAGCCTCCTTGGTGCACGCAAGACGAGGCTGAGCAGAGCTCCAAGCTCTTCTGACGCACATGTGCACTCCAATGAGACCGGTGTCGCACCCCAATTCCTAGAGATGTGGTCGCACTGGCAGTCTTGTTGGTCCCTGGGGGCCGTCGAGGAGTGCCAGAAAGCAAAATTCCATCCTTCTTGCGCAGGTAGTTCCCCAGCTAGTCACTTCCTTGACGACCTCGCACCCTCTCTGGAAGCAAGCTTCGGGATGCTCTTGTGCACCCATTTGCAGGTCGTGTCGCCTTTGCTCACGTAACTCCCGCAGGTCCAGCGAGTTGCCGAGCCGCTGTAGCCCCGGCGTCGCTGGTCGTGCATCCTGGTCCTGGTCGTGCATCAACCACCGCTGCCCATTTCCGCTGAGTGCTTGGGTGTGGTAGCTTGACGTGCTTTCGCAGAAAGCTGTATGCCTTTGCCGAGTAAAAATGGAGCGTGAGGGCAAACTTGCGCACATCCTCTGTACATGCATTTTTGTTGCGCCTGACTCTTTTTAAGACTAGGTTGCGCATTGTGTTGGTGAATGCATTGTCAAGTATGTCAACTGCTGGCTTAGGAAGTCGTTTCCTCAGTTCACGGAGCAGCGTGTTCAGCTTCCTACATCCTGGCCGTCTTCCGATTGATCTTCTTCTTTGCCTGTTTCAACAGTTTCCTCGCCTTCTGCAGCTTTTGCCTACTCGTGGCCAGGACCCTGTGCAGTCGTGGTGACACAGCTGCGTACGAGTGGTCACCGAAGGAAGTGTTGCGTCGCTTGAACACAGCTTCAGGGGGAGTCTCTGACGTCGTAGCCTGAGAGGGGGGAGTAACAAGCTCCAGTTTTCAGGTACTTCGGGCGACTAGTTGCACAACTTGCAAAGGTGTGTCTCTTGTATCTGAAAGTGGTGGTCAACGAATCACTAGAAAAGTGGCATCTTTGGGATCAAGTTGATAGGTTCGAGTAAAACATTCAGGTTCTTTGCAACACTTTCAACCACCACCATTATAATAATTCCATGGCATGCTGTATGCTTTTTACAATCATTCAATCATAAGTGGGTTACGTGTTTTCAGTATATACTGATATACATAAAAATATGACCTCCAAACGATTTTTCTTGAAATCTGCAAAAACCGAAAGAACCCGAATTGAGCTCGCTTTGAAGAGAAATTGCACTTTCCACGGCAGGGAACCTTGATAAACGTCTGTACTTTTGTTGAACCACAACACCGACCGCACTGAACTGTCTGCGAGGCTGCTCTTTTTCTTTGGAAATTGTTTTTATGTGCTCCATTTAGCAATGAGTAGTGCATATCATGTTGTGTCTCCTAGAAACGCCACAGATATGCATTTGCTTTTACCACATAAGTACCGTGACACTCCGAGTTTTAGTCGATATCAAAAAAAGACACTGATAAGCTCAAAATTCGAGAGAACAAATAAGCATCAAAAAACCACCCCCATTTTTAAAAAAATAAAACTACGAGAGCCATCAGCTTTCTTTCATGATGTGAGAATGCGTGAGCATTACCTTTGGCCGAGTTATATTGACGTCAATGAGCAAGGTTGACCCAATGAATAGCACACTAGTTTTGCGATCATGAGAGCCTAGGTTCGAAACCGGGCAGGGGATAATTTATTTCTAGGTTTATTTTTTGTTCGATCACGTGATTAATAATTAAGTCACATGACGAAAATGATAACGTGAGCACAGCTGTTTGTTTTTCTATTATTTTCTTTTTCCTTAGATTGCGTCGCATTGGTCACGGCATTTGGACACAACTTTTGGTTACAGCCAGTGCTTGAAGTCTCCCGTAAGTTGAGGGGGGTCCCTACAAGAAGGGAGGAGGGCGGGGGGATGAGGGGGGGGGGGGGGGTTCTGACGAAATGTATTAGATGCACATGAAATAAAACCGACTGCTGGCTATGTCCCCGCCGCACCTGCAACCCTCATATTGCTAATCCCCAAATGTCACATCCCTGAAAACAAGCTATTTTATTGCAAGATATGATTTTGATTTCACCAATGCAGGGGCCGTGGAGGAGGGTCCCAGCCCATCCGTTAAACTCAGTGGGTGGTCCGAGACCCCCTGAGAGCCCCCAGACTTTAAGCCCTGGTTACAGCTTTTGGCTGCACCCTTTGATCACGGCTCTTCTTTTGCTCACTGAGCCAGGTAATACTCACAAATTAAAAAACACCCAAAACATGGAACCCTATTCATACGCCAGAACTCCCAGCACCCCCTTTTTGTGGGTCAGTGCCAGTTCTGGCCAACGCATAAAAGGTGTGGTCACATATCACACTGCACAGTATAACCTGCCAAGAATGCATGCCCTGGCACACAGTTTTGTGGAATACAGGCAGTCTTGAGTGTCACCGCTCGTTGTTCTGCTGACAGGTCTCACCCTCCAGAGAGGCAGCCTGGATCGACGACTGATCAGCCAACCCCAGGAGAGGCCCATGCTGGTTCTGGAAGCAATGTAAAGCTGGTTACTTCCCCCTCTCAGGCTACGACGTCAGAGACTCCCCCTGAAGCTGTGTTCAAGCGACGCAACACTTCCTTCGGTGACCACTCGTACGCAGCTGTGTCACCACGACTGCACAGGGTCCTGGCCACGAGTAGGCAAAAGCTGCAGAAGGCGAGGAAACTGTTGAAACAGGCAAAGAAGAAGATCAATCGGAAGACGGCCAGGATGTAGGAAGCTGAACACGCTGCTCCGTGAACTGAGGAAACGACTTCCTAAGCCAGCAGTTGACATACTTGACAATGCATTCACCAACACAATGCGCAACCTCGTCTTAAAAAGAGTCAGGCGCAACAAAAATGCATGTACAGAGGATGTGCGCAAGTTTGCCCTCACGCTCCATTTTTACTCGGCAAAGGCATACAGCTTTCTGCGAAAGCACGTCAAGCTACCACACCCAAGCACTCAGTGGAAATGGGCAGCGGTGGTTGATGCACGACCAGGACCAGGATGCACGACCAGCGACGCCGGGGCTACAGCGGCTCGGCAACTCGCTGGACCTGCGGGAGTTACGTGAGCAAAGGCGACACGACCTGCAAATGGGTGCACAAGAGCATCCCGAAGCGTGCTTCCAGAGAGGGTGCGAGGTCGTCAAGGAAGTGACTAGCTGGGGAACTACCTGCGCAAGAAGGATGGAATTTTGCTTTCTGGCACTCCTCGACGGCCCCCAGGGACCAACAAGACTGCCAGTGCGACCACATCTCTAGGAATTGGGGTGCGACACCGGTCTCATTGGAGTGCACATGTGCGTCAGAAGAGCTTGGAGCTCTGCTCAGCCTCGTCTTGCGTGCACCAAGGAGGCTGCTAGCTTTGCGTCCCTCCAGTACGCTGCTGGACGACCGACGTGAGCCGCCTCTTGTATGTACCGAGCGACGCCAGGGCTGCAGTGGCTCGGCAACTCACTGAACCTGCGGGAGTTACATGAGGAAAGGCGACACGACCTGCGAATGGGTGCACAAGGGCGGAGGGGTCCCGCAAAGCTTGCTTTATGAAAGAGTGAAACATAGTCTTCAAATGCATGCCTAGCTCGGGAACTACCTGCGCAACGGGAATGGAATTCCGCTCTCCGAGTGTAATAAAGTGACTTGCGCACTGAACGTGACCCTATTCACTACTACTATCAGGCGCTGTGTCTAAAGATAGGTCTGACGTACCTAGGATGCAAAATCTAAAGATACGTCAGACGTACCCAGGACGCGGAGTCTGTGTCGGGTGTCCTAGCGTGGGCAGTCGGACTGCGGCCGGACGCTCCCGCTGGTGTATTTACAGCAGTCCGAAAGCGTTCCACGCTTGCGTCTTATCGACCTTGCACAAGTGGCTGGCAGCCGCTTGGCCTGGCTGCCGTGTGATACACGGGCGTGTGCCTGTCGTGTGTAAAAACGCGTGGAGTGCCAAGAAAATCAAACATTGTGTCTAACAAACTACTGATTTCGAATTCCCCGACTTTTTCAAGTTTTTCCCTGACTATTTTGATCAAATTCCTTGAGTTTTTGAGTCGAAGGATGACATTTCGGCAATGTCATTCAGCATGGCCGTGCCGACGAGCAACCGCCATGCCGCTTTCACTAGTCGTCTTCCCTTATTCAGCCCACTTTTTGAATGATTCCCTGACTTCCCCAGATGATCCGAAATTCCCTGGGAGTTCAAGGCTTTCCAGGTTGGCAGACACCTTTTGAAATTTCGGCACGCGTTTGCGGGGTTTAGTGATCGGGAAGCTGCTCGAGAACAACATAACTATAAGAGAAGCTGGTACAGTACTGCTTACACGACTGTCGCCCCTTCACAGAAGGCACCCGGCAGGCGGTCGGGAGCCGCCGTCCCCCCGGAGTGACCGCCGTCGGTCTTTTTCACGTCACTACGGATCACATAGTGAAGTGGTCCGTAGTTAGCTCAGCACCGAGCAGTTCGGAGATTTCAACACTTCACTCGCTGCTTCAAATGCGAATCTTGACGGTCGAGCTAAGAAAATTGCCCGGGCACGTCCGCCGTACCGTTAGAACTCCGCGTTCTGGTTACGTCCTACATACCTTTAGACTCCGCGTTCCGGATGGGTTCGACGTATCCTTCGACTCAGCGATTATGGAAGAGCTCCCGTGGTTAACGATTGCGGATATTTTAATTAAACTCGAACGACCGAGCGATGTCCGAGGTAGTGATCCGAGCCCGTACGAGAAGCACGGGACCGAATCTGGCTTACTCTGAATTAAATAAAAAAGAAAAGCCTCATTCCCTCGTACTTCACGTTATTCCTACGCGGGAGAGCACACAAAACCCTCAAAAACCGAATTCCGCTCACGAAATCCACACACTCCGATCAACGCCCACAACGCTTCCGACACGCACTGGGCGCTGCCATCTTTTCGTTGACGCCAGAGATTTGGTCTGGTTACGTCATAGATTTGGCCTGGTCACGTGTCTAGTGGTCAAAATTGTACAACATGGCGGCGGTCAATTGGGGGTCACTTTCAGCTGCCAGTTTATCACTCTAATGCCCTATACCTCGTTGGTTTATTTACAGGAAAGCAAAGAGGTCAACCTGCTTGTGAGTGCTGGTTTGCTACTTTGCGTGAAAAGGAAGAGAGCTTCTTCTTCACCGATGGCTCTGTATACCCTACCGACAAGACGGCCACCGCGGCCGCGTACTTCCAAACAGAAGTGACCTGGCTCACGGAGAAACTCTTGTTTCACGTCTCATCGACGACGGCTGAGCTAGCCGCGATTGGCCTGGCTGTGCGCGGCATTATCGCAAAGAAAACCGCAACAAGAAGGTGGGTCATCCTCAGCGACTCCCAGGCTGCACTTGCGCTGCTCGGGAGCCTTCACCGTGCTCCTCCACTTGCGCTGGTCGTGGCGAATAATGCCATAAGACTCAAGCAACTAGTACACACACTGGCATTCCAGTGGTTACCTAGTCACTGCGGCATCTCTGGAAACGAAATTGCCGACCAGCTTGCATCACAAGCACACAAGGACCTCACATGCCCACATCCGCGGTTACTCGCTTTGCAGACGCCAAGCTCCTTATACGGAGGAAGATAACCAGCCTGCACCCAGACCCAGGCATCGCGTCGGGGAAACGCCCAACCAGGATCCCATGTGGCTTAGACAGGGTGACGGTCGCCGTGCTGTACCGTCTCAGGACGGGAAGCGCATTCACCCCGGTTTGGCTGCACCGCCTCAGGAGGCACATCGACCCCAACTGTGAAGAATGCAGTGTACCGGCGGACGCAGCACACCTCCTGGCGCACTGCACGAGGCTGGATGACCAAAGAACAGAGCTCCGTGCAAGGTACACCGCCCTCGGATTACCTTGCAACACTGAGGAAGAAATGCTACGGCCAAGAGGACTCAGAGCAAACAACGACAGGGCTCTGAGGCACTTTATTACTTTCTTAGGGGTCACTGGCTTACTAAACCTCCTGTAGTGCTACTAAGCCTCCTGTAGTGAGACGAAAGGCCAAAGGCCGAACAGAAACGAAAGCGCAGCACCATATAAACACGTCAAGCACGAAAGACAAGATTCTCAGCACACGACTTAGTCATTGTCACACCCTCCTGCCGGACTTCCGAACCTCAAGAAAACTGCGTTGCCGCAGGACACCTAGAGGGCACATGCCACGGCATCGGCACAGCTGACCTCTTCCTCTGGGATGAAGATAAATCACGATCATACTACCTTTCCAGTGGCTTGACGTTGAAGGGTTGGCGGTTCTATTGATTGTTTTATTACGTATGGACACTGCACTTCTGAAACTTTTTTGTACCTCTCACATCCTCTACTATACTATCTCTTTCTTACCCCTTTCTCGTCCCTTTGCAGGACGGTGACAAGAATGCGCACACTAGCGTCCTACCAACTGTCCTGCATCCTTTCCAAGAGTAATTAAAATACATTGCCAAACAAACAATAAAATTTATTTTTTGCATATCGCAAAACGATGCGAGAGCATCTCTGCATTCAGCGCGAGCTCGCTGGCTTCCGCAGTGCTTTGGTTGTGTGTGCCTGCGCGTTCACACCCGTGTACTATCAGCAAGGGCAGAAAGCTCGCGTCGCTGAAGGCGGAGCTTCTAGTCTCAGCTTAAAGGAGCGATGCAACGATTTTTGTACTTTGCGCAAATACCGCTTAGAGCAGACCCCTAACGGTAATGGCCTGCGACATACCCGTTCGTTTATCACCACACGCAATCGAACTCGCAGACAAAATGAAACAAAAGCGAGCTGTGTTCACCCCCTCAACTCGCACCCAGAACAAGCGGACATGTGATCTGGAGCCGATTATATTCCGCCAATGTTGATCATAGCCACGCGCTGGGGTTGGCAAGGCAGAGGACAACCGCTATGTTCCAGGGATTGTTGTGATTCGGTTTTTGTACATTACGGGTGGAACCAGCCGAACAATGAAGGAAGGAGAAGCAGAAAAGACGAGTGGTTGTCTTTTCTGCTTCTCCTTCCTTCGTTGTTCAACTGGTTCCACCCGTAATGTATCATATCATCTCGATTTGTAACACACAGGCTATGAGCATAGAAAATGTTCAGAAAAGAGTTGTCTGGATTGTTTATGCTAGATACTTTGAGCGGCGCTTTTATTATAGGTATGAATATATAATGAATATGTTATCTCTTTCTCTACTGTCTAAAAGGAGGACTGTTCGTGATTTAATTTTTCTACACAAGGTTGCGAATGGCGCTGTTGATTCGGCTCAACTCATTGCAAAAGCGAACTTTCATATTCCATTCCGAGTAACTAGACACTTTGTTTGTTTTGATGTTCGCTCGCTATATAACACCTCACCTCTCTTACGGATTCAGTCATTATATAATACCTTCGCTCCACCCCACCTTGATATATCTGCATCAATTTATATGTACCATCGCGATTTAAATGATATTATTCTAGCCCTTAGCATCATGTTTGTCTTGGATGTTTTATCTTTTTAGTAAATGTTTAGAGCCTATGTACTTGCTTGCTCATTTTGCTTGTTGTGTTGGTGCACCAATAAGAAGACCAATGTGGTTGTTTTTGGGCACCCCAAAATAAAGATTATTATTAAAGATTATTATAACCAACTAGCTCAACTCATCCCCGAAGTAAGTCGGCTTTTGTAGTCGTCGCAGCGATTGGACACGGGCCGCCACCCCAAGGCTCCTCAAGCTATCGATTATCACGAGCCCAAACCGAGTGCCCACGCAATGCTCGGTTCCAATCCATGAGCCGCATTCAAATATCGTCACTGGAGAATACTGCGATTCACCAGTTACGTAATCAAGTTTCGGAAGAAGAGATTGAATGAAAACGCTCGCTTTTGTCCTTGAAATTATACCGCAACAAAAGAGTTTCCTTTCCATTGGCGTTGCGTGCGAGTATCCTTGAGTCCCACGTTCTTAGAAAAAAGGGCATGGATAGTCCTCCCTAAGGGGAGGAACAGTCTTGTAACCTATGTTCCTTTCGGAAGGGAGAAACCTTCGTCCATGAAGCAGGGGAGCCAAAGTTCCTCCGTCGCCTGCATCTCATAATGGCGGCTCCGAATCGAGCAAATCGAGCTCAATAAGGCTTAACGAGGACTCTACGTCTCGTGTATGGGACGTGAGGAGCAGTAAATAAAAGCGTAACACGAGCTTTCCGCGAACTGTGTTTATTTCCGAAGCCAGATTGCCCTCGGTCGGACTCGACGCAAGTCTGCGAATCGCCCTTTCAGCTGAGGCTGCGGCCAAAGCTACAAGCGCAAGCGAGCCCACGCTTTTGGCGTGGGGACATGCATTTTTAGCGCTCGCAGTCGTTCTGCGGAAGGACGCTTCAAAGTAGTGACCTGGAGCTTTCGTGCTTGTGGCATCGGCCCCAGCCATAATACCGGTGGCAGCTGTGAGCGGAGTAAAATCGTATTTATACAACGAGATAAAATTCTTGACCTCCTAACGTATCGCTATCGTTCAATGAGCCCTTACGTTTTCAGCGAAATGCCTATCGATGCGTCGGCCTTCAACCAACTTTCTATTTACATAAAACTTAAAACCTCTAAAAGTTCGTATCCGATGTGCACTATGGTGATGCCGAAGTATATGTATGTTGCGTGGATCTGTCAACAGCGTTTACAAATAAATGAATATTCAAGCTTGGCTAGCAACTTATTAGTATATATTTCGTGGTAACAGACCCTTTTCAAAAGTCAGGGTCATCTTGTGGCAGTCCCAAAAGCTCTAATATTGCCGCACTAATGTCGGTGATAAGAGAACGTGCTCGGCTAAATCAAGCACCCTCGATTTCGTAAATCGAGGGTGACGCAAAAGGACCGACATCTTTCCAGCTTTCTGCTCCGCGATTTCGAAGACGTTCACCTTTTCTGGTGCGGAAAAGCTGTGCAGCGCAGGCTAGAGCCACGTCATCTAATCGAACCCTTACTCGTAATACGCAGGAATTGCAAAGGGAACACATTAAATTTTGAAAGCGGACCCGGGTCTTATGATATAAGTATTGGTCCAAACTAGACATAAGCGAACAGTAAAACGATCCTAAGCCCTCGTTTCTTGTTTGATAGTTTGCTTTGTTATAATCCATGATGTATGATCGTATGCAGATTTTCGGGTTGTACGAGGTTCCAGCGAAAAATGTATTACTAATGGAAATTCCATTGTAGATTCGGATCGGTTTCCAAAATCTGCGAGGGAGGAGAAAAATCGCTTCGTGGCACCCACTCTACATCGACGAGTGGAAGATGGAGTCTCATTTTTGGAGCGACTCGCCGGAGACGGTTTGTCGTTCAAAATTGCCGCAGCTAGAATTTTCCTGAGCTCGAATTTAACGAGCTGAATTAAATCTGCGACGACCAACCAGTACTGTTGCTGTTCGCCAGCAGAAGAAGAAATAACCGACACAGGTCAAGCGCCGAGTCACGGGGTCTATGTCGATTGCCAGCCGCAGAGCTCAGATCGTTGACGAGACATGAATATACACACAGAGGAAGCAAACCATCACTTGTAGGGTTGTTTCCTAGTCTGTTCTTGCTTTATTGCGCAAAAAGACATGGCGGCATGCAGTGTACCAATCTAAGCGCTCAGTTGCGGCAATATGAACACGCCTAACCTTGCGTCTGCTTCCTTCTGGGATTTTCTGTCCAGCTCTTCCTCGTTCTTCCTCTTGAGATTGCAGATGTGAGCCCTTACGAATTACCACGCTCCAGTCCCGCCTATGCGCCCCTGAACTGTGCAAGGTAGCAGCGCACGAGATGCAATGCACACACCGCACGCACTGCCCGTCATCACCCGCGTGAACAACCGACCGACCGGACGGGACCGGACATGCTAGGCCCGCGACGCGCATGCCCAGTGGCGGGCGGCTGTCGCCTTCCGGGGAGATATCCAGAAGTTGAGGGTGCCACTGGGTTGCGGTGCGGTCGGAAGTGCTCCATGGAGCTTGCGTTGCCACAAATCGCGAGTGGAAGACAACCAACTTGAGTCAGATCTGCGAGTGGAATATGCGCGCTCCGAAATGGGTGCTTTTGGAACGCTATAAATAAGTGGTCACTCAGCCCCGGAAAGTACGAAATGCAGTTGTTGCTGCGATTCGACGATAAAAATAGATCAAGGGCGCTGCAAGAAAAAACTAAAATCCTGGTTAGTAGATTTATTATTTTAACTAAGTTGAACGTTAAACATGGTCAATGAACGCACGCGACGTAGCATCGTAACAATAAAGAAAGCCAGTCAAAGTATGAATAATTGAAATCACCAACAAGTCTCATATTAGCTTTAGGAAACCCTTCGGAAAGTGCGTCATAAAGTTTCGTAACAAAATCATGCGAATAATCTGGAGGTTTATAGCAAAGTTCTAATAAGCCCTGATGTGAACATGATGAGACAATCACCCAAACCATTTTTAACCATGACTGTACTCCTACTTGATTACAAGATACTGTGTTTTTGGTGGCGATAAGAATCACACCCAAACAATACAAGATTCATGCTTTTTGGAATACTTTTCAAAACTTATATTTCTGGACGTAGTCAAGTCTCCGTTAGAAACACTATGTCATCATTTACCGATTCAGTTGATAAATGCATTTTGTCTAATTTGGAACGTACATCTCTAATATTTGTAAGAATAATGAAGTGCGAAGTGTTTGGGAAAAGCGGGACAGTAAAGTAATTTAAATGGGAGCTCGCACTGAAATGCACCTGTCGTACACGACTTGGTCGGGGAACAAAGCTCCTGGGTTGCTATTTTTTTTTTTTTTAATTTTAACCGTTCTGTCTAAATCCTCGTTACAGATGAAGCACTTGTCTCCAATGTACAACAATTGTCTACGCGAAGTTTGTAACGAGCATCTCGCGTTTTGGCAAATTCAAATAGTCTCCGTCGGGACACCTGGACGGGTCGGGGACAGTCCTCACTCATTGCAAAGCCACTGTTTTTTGTGAGTTTTGAGCTCGAACCCAAGATCGCCTTCTTCGTGTTTACGAAAACGAAATTATTCAATTGTTGGCTCATTTTTACATGCCCGAAACGGACTGATACGGTGTGCTCAGTCTATGTTATTAGGGCTTATCTGTAGTTGAAGTTTAGTTGCACCCAGCTCGACCACGTACGATTCAGATTCCGACTATGCTTCGTTTTCCTTAGTTTGAATCCCCAAAAAACACTAAGAATGCTAAATCCCAAAGTATATTAAGTACATAAATACATCCAATGACTGCAAGTTTGGCAGGCGCTGTCTGCTTTTCCGCATTGTGGCTTTCATTTCGTGTATTCCGGTTGTTCCGACCTGACCAAGTCCCTGACACCGGTGTGCCAAATTGTACATGTAGAAGAACTCACTACATAAGCAACGCTAGAGAGCCGCGGTCGCAATGCTAATATGTAATACAAAAGCCAGCCTGCACACACTGTCTTTATCTTTTCCTCGTGGGACATCACATTGGCCATGCAAAATCTGCCTGTGTATTCGAAGCATACGTACATATGCACGAGGCAAAGATGCTTGATGCTGTGATGCATTCTGTCATCATGTTTGAGCAAACACCTTGTCGTTTGTGTAATGTATGAGCTGCACGACCGGAGCTTCAGAGTATCGGAACTATCTATTTCTCCGATTTCCACGTGAGTGTGCCTCCGTCCCCCCCCCCCCCCCCCCCTCCCCCCCGGGGCCCGTTTCAATCTGGACGAGGGTGCAGTCGCGTAACACTACTGCGTGATGCCCGTCAGGGACCCCATGGCGGCTGTACTGCACAGGCTAAATTTCGCATCCACAGCTGAGACACCAGACCCCCAGTGACTCTGACTAACTTCCGGCTGTATAAACATACAAGTAACATTATTATTATTATTATTATTAATGCCTAGTGCAGAGCGGGTGCAACTAACGATCGTTACGACACAAAAAGGTTACATTTCTTAGCTCTATAGACGCGTTGTCCGGAAGCTCAGGCTACATTCTGTAGCTCTGTACCCAAACTGACCGAAAACCGTTTCCTGCGATTTCAAATGAAGCTTCAGATCACAGGTTACCCTGATCTTCAGAGCTATAACGACTAAAGCCTCGCTATTCCGAAACGTAATTTATCTCGTGACTCTATAGTATGAAAAAAAAAAAAGAAACTTCCGTGTGGCTGGTACTATAAACTTGCACTCGAAGGGACCCCTCCTGGTTGTTTCACATAAAGACATCCAACGCAATGCCGCAACCTAGAAATAGCCCGTCTTGCGGTGAGCGAGCAAAGATAGTTTTTTTTTTTTTCTTGTAGTCTCATAATTTATAGGTTGGAGCGCCGAGGCAGCCGGCTGAGGGGGCTGCGCTCGATCCCCGGCCACCCTCTTTATTAACAGGATTTTCTTGGCTTGTCTTACACGTGTGCCGACTGTGTGCTTTTCTTTCCTCTTGCTCTTTTTTTTTCTTGTTTATGTTTGGCTTAGTATGATGCTTGCGACGTTTAGAAGGCCACCATAAATTTGTTTGCCGACGGCAGTGGCTGGTACGATGAATGGGACGTCATAAAAGTGGTCAAAGTCTGAGATAGGTTGTCTTCTCTGTGGTGCCAATCTGTGCTGAATGCCTTAGTACCATTTATTTTCGCTGTCGCCTCAACAACGAAAAAGTGGGTGTGTCCACCCGGCTGTGTGCTAATTATTCACATGCCTCCTGAAGCTAATTGGCGTGGTGCAACTTTACTTGCGATTTCGGATTTGCGACATCGCTCGTGCGGCATCACAAGTCTTGGGGAAGCTGCAATACCCGACGTCGTTGCGGCGACTTCGCAAGCAGAATCGCACAATTTGATTCGGTCCCAAAACCTGATTCATATGTTGAGATTTTAAGTCCGATTCACATAGCGCGATGTTGCTTGCGATTTCGCAGTTGCGATGTTAAGCACCGCAGCTTCTACCACGCTTTTTATTCCGCACAAGCGACGTCGCAACTGCGAAATAGCCAGTAAAATTGCACCATGTGAATCAGGCATTACTTGCGATTTCGTAGTTGCGACGTCACTTGTAAGGCAAAAAAAGATTAGCGGAAGCTGCAGTGCCCGACGACGCAGCGTCGTGGTGCGATTCACGGCTGCCAACACGCAAAGTCAAAATGTCCCTAGCGGACGCCTGCAATTTCCCCATTTCTGCTGAAATTTCCCTCGCTCACCCAAATAATTATACATTAATAAATATTCGTTGTTTTCTGCATCACTTCCATTTTTACTAAGAGAAATATATCCGGAGCACAAGTTTGTCTGCTTCTTGCACAAGGGTTGCGATGATGTCAGAACGACGAGCTCTTATTGGCTGATTGAAAAAAAATAGTGGGTAGACTTGAAGGTCTGTCCACTTTCCATTCAACCAAAGCCAATCAAAGCTCGGCGTCGTTCTGACGTCACTGCAACCCCTGCGCAAGAAGCAGACAAACTTGCCCTACGCATAGCCTTTGCGCCGAGCGTGCGTTTCACAATAAATTATTTTATCGGGCCAAAACTGTGGCCGAAGCAAATCTGGCGAGGGGAAGACGTACCGGGAGATTCAAAGTGACGAATGAAACCCTAGATCTTCGCCTTAGATGTTATGCACGTCATCAGAACATGGGACTGCTTTAATAACTTCATTTGCGCTTTTTATCAAAGTCAGTCCAAAACAAAAGGTGTAACACAAGCGCGAGTTCTCAAACTCGAACAGATGGAACATGACGGCACTTCACGAAATAGTATTTGTCCATAGTAAGTCTATATCTCCAGGCACTGCAGTATTTCTTCGTTTACTCAAACTTTTCTTCTTTCGAGAAGGCACAGCGGCGCTCTCAGATTCTTAGACTTGGCTGGTACCTTCCTCCATAGTTTTTTAGCGAGCACGATCGAGGGATGAAGCCACTTTGTAGAGTCCAAAAATCGTGTTTAGTGGAGAAATTTTTGATTTCACCGAAGCGCAAACTTCTTCGATTCATTTCGTAACGACAATTTTATTAGCAGATATAGATTCCCAAATACTGTTCACACTGCAACGTGGTAATGCATTTTTTATTTATCTTTTAATTTTATTTCTGGGACGCTTTAAAGGGTGAACTCCATGGGACGAATCTGCTGCGAATAACCGACGCATTTTGGCCGGCGTCTTTTGCTCTGCGCGTGGAATCAACACAGCGGCTGCTACGTCGAGCGCAAAATGAGCGTGCCGTCGGGCGGCGTTCGCCAGTTATTCGTCACATAATTCGTTCCATGGAGTTCAGCCTTAAGGGTAAAGAAGCTAGAATAATGGGCTTTTTTTCTCGGAATTAAAGAATTTGTAGAACAATAATGAAGGCAAATTCTCAAAATGTCATTCCGCGAAGCTGTTAAGCTTTATATTATCTTTCGAATACAACCACTTCGACGCACTAGTTGCGGAGAGTATGAACCGAGAAGCTGCAGGGCTCCTGGCTAGAGCCACTCTATATGGCACCGTAGCTGCCAGAGTAGCGCCACGCGTTTCCCTGTGCCGCTTCTCACCGCGATTGGTCACTATCGGCATTATTAGCCCCGAGAAGTTCGCGTGGCGCCCCCTTACGGCGAACCGGGGTGACGTCACGGCGAGGAGAGAATTTTTCCCCGACTCGGCCCGCTCGCCCTGTGGAGGCTGTGACGACGCTAGCTGACGGCGCGCTCGTTTCTATTCAATTTTTTTCGGCGTGTTTTTCGTAGGAAGTGTAAATTTTTATATGAGCCTTTATTGAGGTATGGCCTGTAGCTACAGGCGAAACTTCAACCAACATTTTAAGCATGGTTGACAGGGCAGGCAACGCATGAATCGCAGCTGGTATATGAAAATAACGAAATATGGCCACAATTGCAGCAGCATCGCTATAGATTTACATTTTGCACATTAAATGCTGCTGACGGTCTGAATGAATTGGCAGGATATGCATATTATTTTTTTTTGTATCTCTGTTTTTAAACAAGATCGCCGAAGCAGAAAAGTTGCACGCTGCTCGAGCAACATGTTAAATACAGTCTGGGCCACGAAGAGAGAATTACAAGTAAGACTGCCCAAGTGCAAGGGCAAAGTAAAAAAAACAAAAAAAAACAAGGAACATTTATTGTATACATTGCTCGCATTTGACCTTTGCTGGATTCGGATAGTATTTCAATGGACTACACGGGTGGTATCTGTGGACTTGTTTATATCAACTCTCAAGTAATGTATAACAAACGTAAGCGAAGGTGTCTAGCTCGTTATTAGCCCTTAAAATTGAAATTTTACTTAAATCGAATTGTCCTGAAGCTAAAATACCAGAAGCTTTTCTCACGCAGACTGTCGCCCTTCACAGGTTCCACATTTTCTGCTGCTAGTGCTGCATCTACCACTGGACAGACGTTCGAATGCTTGCTTTTACTCCTGTTTGCCTCTGATGTCAGAGAGTCCAGCTCTAGGGAGTTTGGAGGCTGAGGAAGCTTTTGGGTACCTGCAGCAGTGTTTCTTTTAATTGGAAATGACAATTCAGACTAAACGGTGTATTTTCGGAATACCAAAGGCTGGAATAAAGAATGTCAGGAAAAAGTATAAACATTGCATATTACGGCACTATTGTCGTGCATAGTTTGGCAGTTCAATACATGCCGTGCATAGTTTGGCAGTTCAATACATATCATACAGACAACTGGGGGCAATTCGGCCGTTTTTGCTGCTACCATACAAACTAATTTCCAGTAATTGTGCAGCTTCTAAGAAATATGCCTGCATGCGTGTGTGAACTATATAATTAATTCACGAAGAAGCTAAATTTATTGAGAACAACCCTGTTCCACGAGCACTTTCAAGATCATCAGACGCAGGTCCTTTAAAACATCTGCGAACCAGCGCATGCAGAGTGGCAGCGCAGAGTCAGGGTCGCGAGCTAATTTGCCGACCACCCAAAGGCTCATGATATAAATGCCACTTCAAATGCCTTGAAAGCGGGATGTAATATCGTCTTAAATCATAAACGTGCAAGGAACAGAATTCCAGAGTCTGAAACACTCGCGCCACCGCTTCACCGACCCCTCGCAAGATTGCCTTGTGTCGTGTGGACGGACGGGGAGGTTCATCGGCGGAATTGCCTCCGCCGATAGCTTTCGGGATTTTTAACCCAATTTTAAAGTTAAAAGGGACAAACAGGCTTATCAAATGTACGGAAGCACGTCAATATCGGCCTAACTCAACGTCTTGTACACCGGGTAAACGAAGTCCAGCTCCTCGAAGAGCTTGCGGCACACAACGCCATACCAGGAAACCGGTGCTGGGAAGCGAGCCGATGCGAGATCGCGGAGCAGAGTATACTCCCCCTGACGTCACGGTACACCTCACCCAATCCGGGCGCGGCGACCGCAGCGACGCTTGTGTTCGCTCTCGGGCTGAACTGGCTCGGTTTCCATAGCAACCGAGTGACTACTTGTCACGTGACCTCGCAAGAGCCGTGATGTCACCGGTAAGGTGGTAGCGCCCAGAGATGGTGGATCCGTGACTGTTCGGTGGCGGAGTCGTGATGTGCCGCAGCTTGCCGACGATTTCAGGCTTCTTCGTGCTCTCTGATGTAGGTATAACGTGAAGATATGAAAAGATGATACTTTATACCCTTTTTGTGCAAAATCGCTCTAGATGACTGATGCTGTCGTACCTGTGCGACAGCATCAGTCATATCGCCGTAGCGGTGCTTGGATTCCCGGATGAGTTCGAAGATCGATAAGGATTTTAGCACGCAGTTTTCGCATACTCTTAGCTTAGTTTCAGCGTTGGAGTATCTGAGAATCAATGCGAAATCTATGCGTCGCATGCCGGGCCTCGGGGAAGTTGCTTGAGCCCCAGGTAACCGCATAGTCAAAGAAACTTTTAGCGAGGAAGCTCCTGCGATGTTTACTTTTTAGGGGCGAAGCTCCTTAGGGTCTAGACTTGTCCGTCCGTCCGTCCGTCCGGCCGGCCGGCCGGCGTCCGCGCTCACATAAAAAGACAAAAGTGTATGCGCAGTCGACAGGATTCGAACCTGTGCAGGGATACCCCAATGGATTTCACGACTGCGGGACGAGTAGGGAGATCTAAGATGTGGTAGTTACTCAAGAGCTGGGGTTTCTGTCATGGATCAAAACGTTGCATGTAGCCGCTCAACGTCTATACAGGAGAGAGCGCTGTGGTCAAATGCGTATATAATGAAAATAATCCCTGGAGAAGGGGAAGAGGGACAAAGGACAAACACAGCTAGGTGACTGGTGCGCGACCGAAAAAATCCGCCTGGTCCGGACCAGGCGGATTCCCGGACCAGGCGGATTTTTTCGGTCGCGCTCCAGTCGCTTAGCTGTGTTTGGAGATTTGTGTTTGTCCTCTGTCCCTCTTCCCCTTCTCCAGGGATTATTTTCATCATTCTTGTTCAGCTCGCTTGCACCTTTGCATTTAATTGCATTCTAATCATAACCTTAAATTGCAAGCTTCACCTTTGTTGGTGTTAGACTGGTGGCAGCTGATAAAACCCGTTTGCTCTACTGACGTCTAACCTCTGCTTAGCTCAGTTGGTAGAGCGCTCCACCTGTAATGGAGAGGTCCCTGGTTCGATACCCGGACCAGGCGGACTTTTTCAGTCGCTCACCAGTCACCTAGCTGTGTTTGGAGATTTGTGTTTGTCCTTTGTCCCTCTTCCCCTTCTCCAATGATTATTTTCATCATTCTTGTGCAGCTCGCTTGCACCTTTGCATTTAATTGCATTCTAATCATAACCTTAAATTGCAAGCTTCACCTTTGTTGGTGTTAGACTGGTGGCAGCTGATAAAACCCGTTTGCTCTACTGACGTCTAACCTCTGCTTAGCTCAGTTGGTAGAGCGCTCCACCTGTAAGGGAGAGGTCCCTGGTTCGATACCCGGACCAGGCGGATTTTTTCGGTCGCTCACCAGTCACCTAGCTGTGTTTGGAGATTTGTGTTTGTCCTTTGTCCCTCTTCCCCTTCGCCAGGGATTATTTTCATCATTCTTGTGCAGCTCGCTTGCACCTTTGCATTTAATTGCATTCTAATCATAACCTTAAATTGCAAGCTTCACCTTTGTTGGTGTTAGACTGGTGGCAGCTGATAAAACCCGTTTGCTCTACTGACGTCTAGCCTCTGCTTAGCTCAGTTGGTAGAGCGCTCCACCTGTAAGGGAGAGGTCCCTGGTTCGATACCCGGACCAGGCGGATTTTTTCGGTCGCTCACCAGTCACCTAGCTGTGTTTGGAGATTTGTGTTTGTCCTTTGTCCCTCTTCCCCTTCTCCAGGGATTATTTTCATCATTCTTGTGCAGCTCGCTTGCACCTTTGCATTTAATTGCATTCTAATCATAACCTTAAATTGCAAGCTTCACCTTTGTTGGTGTTAGACTGGTGGCAGCTGATAAAACCCGTTTGCTCTACTGACGTCTAGCCTCTGCTTAGCTCAGTTGGTAGAGCGCTCCACCTGTAAGGGAGAGGTCCCTGGTTCGATACCCGGACCAGGCGGATTTTTTCGGTCGCTCACCAGTCACCTAGCTGTGTTTGGAGATTTGTGTTTGTCCTTTGTCCCTCTTCCCCTTCTCCAGGGATTATTTTCATCATTCTTGTGCAGCTCGCTTGCACCTTTGCATTTAATTGCATTCTAATCATAACCTTAAATTGCAAGCTTCACCTTTGTTGGTGTTAGACTGGTGGCAGCTGATAAAACCCGTTTGCTCTACTGACGTCTAGCCTCTGCTTAGCTCAGTTGGTAGAGCGCTCCACCTGTAAGGGAGAGGTCCCTGGTTCGATACCCGGACCAGGCGGATTTTTTCGGTCGCTCACCAGTCACCTAGCTGTGTTTGGAGATTTGTGTTTGTCCTTTGTCCCTCTTCCCCTTCTCCAGGGATTATTTTCATCATTCTTGTGCAGCTCGCTTGCACCTTTGCATTTAATTGCATTCTAATCATAACCTTAAATTGCAAGCTTCACCTTTGTTGGTGTTAGACTGGGGGCAGCTGATAAAACCCGTTTGCTCTACTGACGTCTAACCTCTGCTTAGCTCAGTTGGTAGAGCGCTCCACCTGTAAGGGGGAGGTCCCTGCTTTGATACCCGGACCAGGCGGATTTTTTCGGTCGCGCACCAGTCACCTAGCTGTGTTTGGAGATTTATGTTTGTCCTTTGTCCCTCTTCCCCTTCTCCAGGGATTATTTTCATCATTCTTGTCCAGCTCGCTTGCACCTTTGCATTTCATTGCATTCTAATCGTATATAATTGCGTTAAACTTTGCATGCAGTGGCTCAACGTTTATAGACGATAGGGCGTTGCGGTCAAACACTCAAATGCGTATATAACCAACCCCGTTCCATACCACACATTCTCTTTCTGACATGGACCTTTGACTTAAGTGGTGGAGATGCGTCCCCACGGCTTCTAGCGGATCCAAGCTGATCCGCTAGAAGAACCACTGGCTCTGCATTTCACCAACCGTAAAGCAGTAATAATGAAGTCGAAACGCAACCCGGAACTCAGCACTACCTATGAGCAATAAAAAAAAAGATCAGCACCATCAGCACTACCTATGAACAATAAAATCAGTATCATCAGCACCACCACAGCTTCGCCCCAATCAACATCATTCACCACGTGGAAATTCGACCTTTTTTTTTTTTTTTTTTGTACCAATCAACGATGTTACGATATAACTTTTAGGATAACATTTTCGCATTTTTCTAGTTTCCTTTGAAAGTTTGAATTTCTGAGAATCGAAACGAAAGGCATACGTCGCGTGCAGGGCGTAGGGGAAGTTGTTTCAGCACTGGGTCGAATAATCACAGCAACTCTTAGCGAGGAAGCTCCTGCGATCTCCAACATTTTGTACTAATCGACGATTTTACGAATCGGCAGTTCTGGAGATTTTGATATAACATGCTTTTTTTGCAATAGCTTGCTTTTGATTGCGGTGTTTTCGGGTTTATTTTCTTCAAGTGACAAGTTGGCATTTTCTCAAGGGACGTGTATGAAATGTCTTGCTATATAACAATGCATCAATACATACTATTAAACTTAGATGCTCAGAGGTGTGTTTGTCTTTGTAATTAACAACTTACAGAAATATTTATTTCTTACGAGTGTAGTACTTATTTTCTGTCACTGGGCCCGTTTTGTCCTTTTAATGTCAATGTGCTATGATGTCATCATCATGTGTGTATGGTATATGGTTCTACATAACCTCTTTGCAATGACCACAAAGGCCAAAATGATGTCAGCCGACCCCAACTCACGCATTGGACACGAGAACTGCGTAACTCGGGCGTATGCGCTTGTTAACAAACAATTTGTCGACGACTATTTGAATTCGCGTTGGTGACCAATGAATGGACTGACAGAACTTATCACTTGCGAATGCCAAGTTTTATGGTGTGCTTGAAAAAAAACGGTGGAAGCTTGAGGTCATCGCACCGGTGCCCTAGCATGTCACGACCGCGTGATTTCACCGCTCGCTTTTGAGTTGAGGATTACAGCTAAGCAAGAAGAAGTTAAAAAATCATTTCATGGCCCCCTTAACACGGATATGTGGGCTACACTAGATAAATATATTGACTTTTTGCATGCCGGTAAACTTCCTGACGACCACTTGGCCTGTCTGCAAGAAAGCCTCATAGCCGGCGTCCGTCTCTTTTAATGGCGTTAACAATCCTCTGGAGACCACCATTCTGTCCTTGGTTGAACCCCGTCGGCTGTTCATCGCCCAAACGAGTTTGAGGCCGTCGTCGACGTCGCTCCTCGCCAGTCGGTGAGACCACTGATCTCAATGACAATTGCTGGATCGCGCTTGCCGCTCCCGCAAGTGAAGCCACCGGGCGTCACTCGCTTGGGATACGATTTGCCGTTTTTGCTAGCCTTTGCTGCGGTTTTCCAGCGTGCTGACGACACGTTTTCTACTCGTTCGTCGTCATTCGCCGAAGAAGTTTTTTGAAGACTCTGTGTATTCTTGAGACTTTCCGTTGTGAACACGTGGAAAATTTTACGAAAGTGCAGTGTCGCAGGAAAAAGGCACAACGCGTCGAAAGGAAGGGCTGGCGGCGTGTTCAAAGCATCCTTAACACGCCGAAGTGCCGTGTCTCTGTGCCTTCGCGCGCTTGGATACCGACCAAGAACCGACGCCGTGTGAATGTGTTTACCGAGTGCAATGTGCGTGAAGCCGTATCAAAAGGTACAACTCGTTGAAAACGTGTCGCCGGTGTCGCGGCGTGATCAAAGCTTCCTTGGCACGCCGAGTGATGCATCTTTGTGCCTTCGCACGCTTGGATACCGGTCAAGAATTGACGCCGCGCCAAAGTTCTGAACGTGTGTCGCGCGTAGATGCCTTTAGATCATTTATATATATCGGCCACGGAGTTCTGGATCGTCCAGCTGTTCCGGTGAGTTGCTATCAATAAAAGGAGGAGATCTGTACGTATTCTTATGTACTATATTAACCATGGCTATGTCCCAAATCTACTCTAATAGATTCCGTGGGAGCACGAATAGGGCAACGTTGTACGTGGAGCCAGGGGGGTTTTCGAAAGCAAATGTACAAGACGGCGAGAATGAAAATCTTTGAAGCGCGGCCGATATGGTCGTGTGCAATCTGTTGACCAATTACAATTAGGCGAGTCGCGTAGGTTGATAATAAGCCAGCACTGATCAGTGATGAGGAGCTGTTGTGCACGGTATTGTGTAAATCGTCTAAGAACGAAAAAAAGACGTACCTTCTCCCCATCTCCCGTCGCTAGTGGACGCTGGATTAAGCTCGTTCCTAAACCGCGAGGGGAAAAGACGCTGATCCAGAGGCACGAACAGCTTCACGCACATTGCACTCGCTGAACACATACACACGGCGTCGGTTCTTGGTCGGTCCAAGCGTGCGAAGGCACAGAGACACGGCACTTCGGCGTGCCAAGGATGCTTTGAACACGCCGCCAGCCCTTCCTTTCGACGCGTTGTGCCTTTTTCCTGCGACACTGCACTTTCGTAAAATTTTCCACGTGTTCACAACGGAAAGTCTCAACAATACACAGAGTCTTCAAAAAACTTCTTCGGCGAATGACGACGAACGAGTAGAAAACGTGTCGTCAGCACGCTGGAAAACCGCAGCAAAGGCTAGCAAAAACGGCAAATCGTATCCCAAGCGAGTGAAGCCCGGTGGCTTCACTTGCGCTGCAGCGAACAAGCGGGGAAGCGCGATCCAGCAATTGTCATAGAGATCAGTGGGTGAGACAATCTCATCTTGAATGGATGACTGGGTATTGAAGAAGTATGATGCTAAGCACACATTCTCTGACTATGGCGCAGTCGAGCAGCAGTCATGTCCCGAGGCAATCGTCCTGTCGTGACCGGCGTAATCGTATTTTGTTCCATCGGAGCGAAGTCGGAAAGTACAAGGACGGTACGTACGTCCCACAAAGCGGCCGCCATCCCGTCGGTGCGGAAAACCACTCGCCTTGTCGTGCACTTACGATACCTATTCCTAGCAGCTCTCGTCGCCCGACCGTCCCCGGGCTGCAAATCGTCTCACCTTCCAGAAAAAAACAGGCACCGTTCTTCCAGAGGCCCGCGCCGTACCGCCATGCCAAGCGTCGTTTACCACTTTTCAATGAACGAATGGAGATATCAACTAGACTAAAAAAGTTGCCGCCCGGCGTCGCTAGCGGTACGGTTACTATGGCAACCTCCCAGGCCCAAAATGTCGATCACTAGCGGGGCTTCTGACGTCGTGCATCTGGATAATTTTGCGTCGTGTCGCTACTCTGGCAGCGTAGCTGCCAGAGAAGCGATGGTAAACCAATTTTGGTAAACCACGGTGCCTAGGAAGGAAGAAGTGCCTAGGTACTGTAATAAACGGCTGGATATAGAACAACAATAATTATTTTTGATAGGGCAGTAAGATGCGTCCTCTATCGGTGAAACAAGCCAGCCATTTTGTTTATCCTCTTTTTCCGCTGGTTGTTATCGATCTATAGACGCTTTACACACGCGCCAAATTACAGCCGCCATTGCTGACCTTCTCTTGTCTTACCGAGATGCCGAGCAACTGAAACGGTACTTGACGATTCTCTACAAAGGCCGATGCTTCAGAAAAGGACACAGTTGAGTCTAATATGGTAATAACCTGGCCTGCTATGGTAATGATGAAGTGAAATAAACGAAATAAGAGGAAACAAAAACTGAAGGTCAGTTATGGCGGCGTCCATGCACAGCTGCTGCAAAGCGTCTATACTCCGTTTCACCTTATGTTGTACCGCAGCGAAGGCTAGATGCGTGAGCTCGTAGGCTTGCCTGCTGCCCTTAATGCACGAGAGCTTGTGCCGCCGAGATGTGCCCCAAAGCAAGGAGCTCGCGCTCGTAGCCTTTCCTGCGGTACATCATAAGGTGAAACAGAGTACAGTATGGTATTTTAAATCAAAATACAGTAATGTTGTACTTGAAGACAAATTTATTTGCTTCAGATGGTACGAAGAAAATTTAGCTACAATGCTAGAGTTTTTTCGACGAATATTCGAAAATGTAAGAAACATTTCCTCCGATATGTTTCGCCATGAACAACGCATAACTTTCCCGTGTGCCTTCCATTCAGGCAACGCCGATGCTGTAGTCTCGTTTTTGTTCATTGCGACCACGGTGTAAGATAATACTCTTCAGGTGAGGACAGCGCGCTCCTCGCGACGTGCCCGATAAAGTTCACTCTTCACTCTCCCTCACTATGGTTTCAAGAGGTGCCAGCAGGTGACTCGTCGACCCGTGGGCACGTACAAGACGGCTCGTGCCGCCTCATGTACCTCACGCGCAGAGCTCCAGCGAAGTTGTCGCACGTGCAGAAAGACCACGGTGTACTGGGGTGTCATGGCAACGAGATAAGTTTTTTCGCCCTCACACAGTTTTGCCGTTTGGCCGCCGGCGACACTGTCAGCCGTGGGCACGGTGGCAGCAGAATTGTGCAGCCTTTCGGATGCCCGTCGAACGAACACTATCTGATTCCTCGCGCCGCGCGTTCAGCAACGCCGTGAAGAGGTATCCACACGAAGGAGAAATCCGCCCCTTTCCTCCGCGGAGCGCGCATCACGTGAGACATACGTCATCCCTTTTTGACGCCTCGCGGCGCGTTCTCCTCCGTGGCGGAGGCGCGGAGGCTTCGTGCTGTCAGCACGAAAGCTCCGCAGGTGCACGCGGCGGAGCCGGGGACGGAGTTTCTTGGGATGTTGACGTCACGACATCCGTCCGCTAAGTTCTCCTTATGGGGTATCCACACGAAGGAGAAATCCGCCCCTTTCCTCCGCGGAGCGCGCATCACGTGAGACATACGTCATCCCTTTTTGACGCCTCGCGGCGTCGTTCTCCCGTTCTCCTCCGTGGCGGAGGCGCGGAGGCTTCGTGCTGTCAGCACGAAAGCTCCGCAGGTGCACGCGGCGGAGCCGGGGACGGAGTTTCCCGGGTTGTTGACGTCACGGCATCCGTCCGCGGAGTTCTCCTTCGTGTGGATACCCCTTTAGGAGAAATCCGCCACAGGTGCACGCGGTGCACGCGGGGGCGGAGTTTCCCGGGTTGTTGACGTCACGACATTCGTCCGCGGAGGTCTCTTACACCGTGCTTGCGACGCACGCTTCTGCGATTCCTGCTGATCTCAACTGTTTGCCGTCTCTTCCGTTTGCCCAACCGATCCACCGGTGACGAGAAGCTAAGCTTCTCGTCACCGTTGAATTGCTGGCCACCAGGGATATGTAGAAACCTCGATGCTGTCGGCATACTGTCGGCGCACTGCGAACAAAGAAACAGTACATGTCCCAGCTGTTTACCGGAACGAAGACTTTATCGAGGATAACCCCCTTTCTCCGAAAAGTAATCACTGCTCACGGGTTGGCGTGCATAGTGTTACAAATTAAACGTGTTAGTATAAACATATACCAACACTCGTTCGCAAAACATTTTTTTACTCACCATAAAAACACTTGCAAGGCTTATGGTATATAAGTAAGAAACATTTCCTCCAAGACATACATAACGGTACGTCATGTATGTCTTGGATCCCGGACTGCTGAAGAGTGATGCGTTCGCGGAATGCTGCCGTCAGTTAGTTTAGTAGTCCCTCTGAACTACCGCTTTGCTTGACGTGCTAATAGGGTGATGGTGCGTCGTTAATATAACAGCCGGATCGAAATGAATGTTCAGCAGAACCAAGCAGAACTATTAGCCCTCATTAAGCGACGTCGCGGCCATTTTGCTTCTATAGGTGCTGCTTCTCCCTCGGCGCCCCTGCTCTCCCAGTCACGTGACCTAGAATTCCCCCTTCTAGGGACGATAGTTAACTTTAACCCAATCAATCAAATTTGGAAGTTTTACGGGCCAAACCAACGACGGGCATCTGGCACGCCCCGGCGGAGGACTGAGGATTAATTTGGACCACCTGGGGATTTTTTGACGCGCAACCGAAAGCTCAGTTACACGGCGCCTTCTCCGCAATAAGCCTCCGACAGATTGCGGGCACCTCGGCCGGGATTCGAACCCGCCACATGGGGGAACTTTAACCCACGATTCGCGTTCGAAATTGAAAATGAAACTGGCCGGTTTCATTTTCAGTGTTCCCGCGTATGGCGCGTGATTTGCTCGCTATCTGAAGCGACGACCATGCGCGTGCTGGGTTGAGGAGTTCGCACGCTCGGCTGAGGCGCACGCTCGGACTGGTAAATATTGGAATGGTGTATATAACTTAAAAGGTATTCACTAGGCGCCATATTTGAGCGGGTTATTCACAGCTTATCGGAAGGGCTGGGAAGGGGGTGGGTTGGCCTGGCACGGGTCACCGCATCCTCAGATCAAGCTGCTACCTAACTTATGCTAAGAACGGCGATTTTGATGGTGTGGAATGCACGTTAGGAAAGCACTGTGGATTTCTTCGCCAAGCTTCACGATTCCGTTTAAGCCCGAGTTGTCTATACGTTTCCGCTGTACTTTCGTTAATGGCGCAGGAGCGGGAGCCATTCAACGTCATAACTACAGCGGCCTCCCAAGCACCAGGTGGAATTGATCGAGAAACCATTTTATTCGTTTTTAAATTAGTTTTCGTGCGTTTACAAGCGGGAGGTTGGTGTTTTTAAGGGCCTGACACAATGTTGTTTCTAGCTAAACAAAAAGATAAGAGCTAACATTTCATTTCCGTGCCCCTTTAAAGGGGTTGTGGAACGATATTCGCTGGGCATATTTTTTAACTTTAGACTCTCAGAAAAGAAGGGTACATTCCTACACCCTTTTGTCCCGTATAATGCACCCCAAAACTTCAGTTCGACCTACAGCGCACTATAGTCGAACAGATGGCTTGATAACGGTGCGATATAGCTTATTAAACAGCTATAATACCTATCAAAGACTACAGGAAAAATAAACATCGAATTTTTGCTGCAGGGCAAGAAACACCCCAGTTATTAGTTTTTTTTTTTTTTTTTTTTGTAGTCAGTAGCACGCACATTAGCTGTTTTAATAAGTTATACCACTCGGATATAATAAAGCCGCTCGTGAAAGTTGGCACGGTTGTTTCAACGTCAGTGCGCTTTACGTCGAACTGAAGTTTTGGCGTGTAGTATATGTGACAAAGCGTGTAAGAATATACTCTTTTTTTTTTTTTTTCTGTCGCCATTTTGGCTCTGGAAATAAGTGATTTCTTCTTGACCTCTCAATTTTTTGTGAGCCAATCTAAATTCGCTAGTGACGGGTAGCTTTATAGAGGCGCTTATTGTATACCGAAAGTTTGCTATCCACTTACCGGCGAAACAAGCTTACATCTTTGGTTGTTTGTATATTATGTATTGGTTTGTGTCCGGATAGCAGGCAGGGAATTCAATGGCGCTACTTTCCCAGGATCCTGTGACTTTAGCACCAGTGGGACGCAAGTATTCGCAACTCTAATGCCCTATAGATGGCGGAGCGGTAGCCGCGAGTTGGGGTAAGAGACGGGGATAGATTCTCCAGGATTTTCCGCGCGCCTGCTCGCTGACGGTGGTCAGTGTACTCAAAATAATTTGTTTGGCTTGAAATACGAAACTGTCAGGGCAGGAGAGTATCAAAGGTGACGAGATGTTGACGTGCGTTAAGAAAGTGAGCAGGTTAATTACGGAGCGAAATAAAACAGTTCCTATCTTAACGCATTCGCTTTCTTTTTTTTTTTTGTTGTTGTTAAAACTGCATGATCCGGTAACACCAGCACCAAAGCCGAGAATCCCTGCCACCGTCTCGTCCGCCTTTCCCGCTCCTCTGATTCTTCGTTACTCCGCGAGAGGGCGAGCGACGTGCTGGGGTTGCGAATACTCGCACGCGGCGCAACTGACCAAGAAACTCCTTTGTTGCGGTGTAATTTCAAGGACAAGGGAGAGCGTTTTCTTTCAATCCCTCCTTCGCAAAACTTGAGTACGTAGCTAGGAGGTCGCAGTATCCCCTGGTGACGATATTTGAATGCGGCTCATAGATTGGACCCGAGCTACAATAACTAAAGGAGGGGTAATGAATTCAGGCGCCGATGTGCGCCATACATATGCTGTGAAGCTGCGAGCTTGGAAAGGTCCTGAATGTACGCGGCGGCGCTGCGGTAGCATGGGCTTGAGAATACGGGCTCTCCGAGGGTCTTCGGTGAGCTGGTTTGACTTAGTAGTTTAATAGCGTAAACTGGCTTTCCCGCTCGGATTTTTTCCGGTGTTTTTTTTTCGCTTATGTCGAATGAAGTGTAATGCCGAATCGACTACAACGACGACAACGACGACGACCACGACGACAACGAACAAAAAATTGGTGTGTGTATGTTTAAACAGCCGGAACTTAGTCTGCCTCAGTGGGCGCCTGGTGTCTGAGTTGTAGATGAGCAATGTAGCCAGTGCGGTACAAGCGCTAGTCTGGGGTCTTTAACGTGTACCACGCAGCAGTGGTACACGACCGCAAGCCCGTACGCGATGCTCATCCAGATGCAGAACCCAGGATCCCTGGGTTCTGCTGCGCGAGCTTTCGCTCCACGTGCTCCGAGCTGGTGCGCGCACAACAACGTCGGTAGCGCAGCAAATGCAAAGCGAAGCATGCGCTACTACAGCCCATGTTTTATTGGCGCCCTCTCGTGCTGTCGACACGAAGTGCGGCACCTGCGAGCGCTCGGGGCTGAGCTCACTACCCCTTTTGCAGTTCACTTCAACTAAGAATTGTGTGGGCACTTGATTTTGGCTCGTGATAACCAGTAGCTGGACAAGCGTTAGCGTCTGGTCCGTGTCCAATCGCTGCAATGACGATAATAGCCCAACCATAACAACGTGTGAAACTGAGCGCGTGTCCTGTGCTTTGCCAACCCCAGAACGTAGCGACACGAAGTCATAACTCGAGTCACTCTATCCACTAAAAGGGCCACGCGCACGTCCGGTGATCGTCATTTGGATTTTTTTTTTTTTTTTTTTTTTTATGTGCTAAACCAAAGACGGGCATCGGGCACGCCCCAGCAGGGGACTGAGGATTAATTTCGCTCACCTGGGGACCTTTACACGTGCAACTGAAAGCTCGGTTGCACAGCGCCCTCCCCGCAATAAACTTCCGCCAGATTGTGGGCACCTCGGTCAGGATTCGAACCCGCCACCTGGGGATCCTATTAGCGCCGAGATATTTCGGTGGCGCACTCTAATGGTTTTTATCCGTGACGTCGCAACTGGGATTTGCCTCGCCGCGACGTCACCAGTTGTTATTCTGGCTGCTTACCATCAACGTTATTACACTGCTCATAGGCGCCGCATGCACGAACAGTACCCCCCTCACTTACCACGACTCGCTAAGCGTCGCTCGACGGGCCGCCAGACGGCTGCTTTGGTAACTGAATCAGGATACGTACGTTTCAACGTTACTAGAAACGTAAAAACCAACGGGAAAAAACCCTTTTTGTAGCAACTTTTATTGGAGTTTAGTACAAAATGGGGGGCGCGTGATGTTTTCTAAAATCTTTAGTTTGCAAAGTTTTGCGTACAAATGATATTGTTTTCATACAACCATGCCTCAGCGGCAATTTCAGGTACCGCGTCCCGACCTAGGCTCATCTTAACTTCGGGGCAAACTCGTGGTGCGCCCGCTGGGGAGACGGGGGTGGCATCCCTGTTTCCATTGTATCTGTTTCGGCTCCGAAATGGCCGATTGAAGCCAAAATAGGTGTCACGTGCAGTTCCTTGAGTGACCGCTGCAGGATAAATGGCGGCGTTGTGATCGCCATTTGGCGCTTCAGCTGAGCTTTTGGCAATGCATCGTTATGAAACGAAAATATAGATGGCGCTTCGATCGACGCTTGGCGAATTGGAGTGAGTGAGTGAGTGGGGGTACCCCCCTTCGCGGGAGTTCCACAACTGAGGTAATCTAATAACGTTGCTTACCATCGGGTGCGACGACAAGTTCGATGGTGTGTTTAAAAAGCACAGTGGAAGCTAGGAACCATCGCAACCGGAACTAACACCGTCAAAGTTGGCAGTCTGACAATGCTCATATGCCCATGGTTTGGCCAATCGTGGAAAGCTGACCGCAGCGACGCTTTTGGTCGCGCACATCGCTAATAGGCCGGTGCTTTGCTACAGTGTACTAGAATGCGGGATAGTGTTGGGACCGGAGCGGCTCGCGTGAGGCGCGTGGTGTAGACCGTGATAGGTGTCCACACCGGCGCATCGACAGTAGGGTCAGTATGGGGGTGGGTTTGCGCGTGCACCGCGTGCAGGGGCATGCGGCGGCACGTGCGGACTTCAGCGAATTTCTGCTGTCCTGTCGACTGCAGCGCCGCGATTGTTGTCTACACGCGCAGCCTAACAAGTTTCCATTGCCGAGTCGCGCTGGTATTCTAGTACACTGTAGCTTTGCCTCGGAGCCATCAAGGCGGCATTCCGGTGTTTCATGACTCGATTCAAACTCGGGAGCTCTGTTCTCGGACTCCCTGCTCGTGGAATCAAATAGTTCTACTTTGGAAACGGTGACGCAGTTCCGCCTGTTCCCACCAAAAGCAAACGCCGATCCCCCCCCCCCCCCCCCTTAGCCCCCCCCCCCCCCCCCTCTCCCCCTTTTCCCCAAAGTCTGGCAATTTCAAATGAAGCCATCGCTTTATTTCCCAAAGTACGCACCAAACAATTTTGTTTTCGGTTGCCAACCCTCATTTGCTAGTACTCTTGCGCATCACTAAGTGATATAGAGTAAGAAAGATCCGAACCTAATATCATTTTGGTGGTCCATTGAACGCCGTTTGAAAAGGAGGGTCCGTCGTTTATGTGAGGGATTTGAATATTGTTTCCATTGCGTGGGATGCCCTGCGTTCTTTTGAATGCCAACGGTCGCAGATGGTGGTTGCATTTCCGAGAAGCTTCTGCATATTCACCCGCATGTATTCTTTACGGCGAACTTCCATTTTTCTTGCGGGATCGGGCGATCCGACAGTTTCCCAGTCGAGCATACGACGCGGAGTTTCATTTTCTCGGCGGCAGCGTGTCTTCGAAAGTGCGACGACGTCTGCTGCAAATGCCAGAGGGATCATCATATGGTTTCACGAAGAGCCCTCCGAACAGCTGGTGGGCTGCCTTTGCGTGAGCATTGCGACTCTGTCTCCTTGCGTGCGTGTTTGTTCGTTTGTGTATGCTTGCGTGTGTTCGCGCGCGTGTTTATGTGTGTGCGTGTGAGCGCGTGTGCGTGTGCGTGCGTGTGTGCCTATTTACTTGTGTGTGTGTGCAAGTACGCGTGCGTGTATGAGTGAAATTCATTACATTCTATAAAAAATTGTTCCGCGAAACTGGTTTCTTGGAAGGAAGATAATGAACCTTTTCCGAAAAAAAATTCTGTGCACCGCAGTCTTCAACAGCTAGCGGCGGAGGTTGGCATGCACTTCGGTCGGGGGAAGCGGTCAGAGTTGCACGAAATTACGGACGACTCTTGCTTCGACTACTCCAATCTGAAATACTGTAACTACTTTTCACTATTTTAACTTTTATAAATTCGAGACAATACAATTGGTGAGCAGAGAAGAAACTATTTCTGCGAACAAACTGACAACCAAGGCGGACGTTGGCGATAGCAAAAAGAGAAACACACTAATTAGCCAACTAGTTAAGAGAACGCATCTATTACCTTTTTAACTAGTGCAGTTTGGTGGCCATTAGAAATGGCAAATTCGTAGCAGCCGCAAAAATAAATCTAATATCCAGTTTTTAAACCTAAGCCCTTCAGCGCGAAAAAAAACTTTACTCTTTGCTCCATAAAACCAGAATGCAGCGCACAAGGAACACTTTCCTGCGCTTTACACGTTCACGAATAAGCTAAGTACGATAAATTCTATTCCTGAATGATAATCGCAGCCTAAAATGTTTGAACGAACTGCTATATATGTTTTTAGTGCATAACTCATGAAGTACTTAAGGAGGTTTGCAGTTTATTTGACTCGATCAATTAAATCAATGGTTCTCAACCATCGATGTTTTGCGGAGCCAATGTGGATCGGCGCAGATGATGGAGGACCCCGTTCGTGGTGACAGGAAGGAAAAGGTAAAGGGATAATTATGATAGTTATCTAATAAATAGATTTAACTAAACGCTGGGGTGAAGCAGACTTTTCTTATTGACATATATACGAGAAAACTCTCCGAAAATTGCTAGCGTTTCTTCTTAATCTAAGAAAAGGCAGCTTTTATTGCCGGGCTTGATTGATGACGCAGGGTTTCGCGGATCCCTAGAATGCCTTCGTGGACCCCCATTTGAGAACCACTGGATTAAACCATCATATGCAGAAATTCGTTTTGTGACAAACGCAATAAACGGTAACTCCAGTTTCAGCCTTCCAGGCACGCGACGCCGTACTTAAGGACGTTTGCAGTTTATTGGACTCGATCGATTAAACCATCATATGCAGAAATTCGTTTTGTGACAAACGCAATAATCAGTAACTCCAGTTTCAGCCATCCAGGCACGCGGCGCCGTGTCTAGAGTCGCTACATTCTCCTTTTATTCCGTTTACTTTTTTTGTGTGTGTTTGTTTTAGAAGATTTTACAGCTGTGAAAACTCCTCCATAGGTCTCGGAGTTCTCTCTGCCGCCTCTTTTCTTTTTTTAGAACGCAGCTCTTAGGCGCCCGTTTTTGGCTTGAGCGGCGTCGCCGTCGCCGTCGCCATGGGCGACGGCGTAACCGCGCGTTGCATTTTGGAACATTTCCCATAATGACGTTACATGTGACGTCACGAGGGGAGAGGAGGAAGAGGAGGAGAAGGAAATTCTTTCGGTAAATGTGGCGGAAAGCATTTCCCGCTAATATTAGCGAAAATATTTCCCCGCTAAATTTAGCGGTGAACTGTTTCTGCCCCAATTAACGGGGAATTTTCTTTCTGTTTTTAGCGGAAAAATTTTGACGCTATATTTAGCGGAAAATATTTTCCACTGAATTTTGCAAGAAATGTAGCGGAAATTTCCCATTAAATGAGAGGAAAGCAGGAGGGGAGGAGGGGAGGCGAAGAGGGGCATACCCTCCCCTCCGTGCCATCCTCTCCTCCTCCTCAGAAGCTGCACTTTAATTCGGCATTGCAGGGAGTTGCAAACGTCTTTCCTTTTTTATTTTTATTTTTCACGATTGCCTTATGTGGCCCGCTAGGTTCGTGGCGCAAGTGTCTGGTATAGGGTGCCTACATGTCTGTCTGTTTAAGGGTGAAGACATCCATTGTTGCCCTGAATGTGCCAGCGCGTGACGCTCTCGCGCACTCGGTGCTTGACTTGGGCGGTAAAATGGCGTCTATGCATTAGCCAAAGCTACGCGCTCGAGCTGAGTGACACCAGATTAGGCGCGCTTCAAAATGCATGAAGAAACGATTGGGCGGGAAAATGGCTGAGATGTCACCACTCAAGCAAAAGCGCGCGTGTGTATGAAGGCACTCTAGTCTGGTAGCCCGCAACCTCTCTTCGGTTGTGGAAAGCTTAACTTTTGAATTCATTATTAGAGCACGGCCGGACTGGAAGCGCGCGCTCTCTTTCTCTTCTTATGGCCTTTGCAATCGCCCGGGAGTCAATGGCATTTTTTCACCGTATGTGGTTCACTTGCTTGCCGCCAGGGGCGCAACCACCTCACCCCACTTCACCCCACTCGAAGAGTTCCTTCGAGCTGCTTTGGCCTGGTGTTCGAGCTTGGTAGGTTGTTGTTTTGGCAACGGTTTGTTGAACTTCGCTCCGATTTAAGTCATGCAAGGGCTGTCACAGCAACCCTTGATCACATTGTCAAAGAAAAGGCTCCTTCTAAGCAAATACGGATGTCAGACACTGATTCTGAGCAGTTGGCGGCGGCTGTGCCCGACTTGGTTACCACTGACCTGAAAAAAGTGAAAAAGCCTTGCGCTCCATCTCCATCCATGACATACTCTGGTATGGTGTCCGTCGGTGGCTATCTGGTGAAACTCATTAGTGAGTTTGGGTGCACCACCTGTGTTATGCTGTTGATCACGAGTAACAGAGGTGATCCTCTGTTCGTCTTATTGTAAGACCAGGATAAAAGCGGACCTCATTATCCAAATCCTAAGTTCCTCGCACTTCTGGACAACGTTGTTTCTCTTTCTTTTTTTTATACGCTGTTAAGCACTTTCAACGTACAAATGTGAACGAAGTTCTGCAACTACTCATTGCACCCTATCTTGAAGACACGCCAATCCTAAGTGGCCCGGAGGACATTGACAACAGTCACTCAAAGCGCTTGGCAGGTTTAATTTGCAACAGGTTCCTCAAAATAATTCTGATTCATTATGCAAAGACGGTCACGGACAGAAACGAAAAATCAGCTGGATATGTGCACAAGCCCTCGAGGAAGCACTTCAGGCTGTAATATGCACTGCGCGAAAATTGTACAGACTACTACACCCTCGTCTAGAGCAGCTGACCGACTTCATGTGCGGCCTATGAAATGATGATGCAGACCACGGCAATAGATAGATTGGGCCTGCTTACATTTCACGAGGGTGCCCGAATTATTTGTCATTCAAAGTTCCTCCACGTAGAAGGGATCAGTCTCCTCCTGGTTCTTGAGTTGCAACAGAAGTCTTGGATGTAAAGACGAGTATAGTTTTTCCGCAATTGCATTCGCTGTCTCTACTCACTACTTTTTACTCCCGAATCTCTCGGAGATGTGCGTCAAATATTCACCGGTTTGGGCTCAACAGAAGCGCATTAGATAGTGGCTGAGGGTCTAAACATAAGGATCAGGTGTCAAAGGCTATAAAAATCTCGGCCGCAAGTTGCGACAGCGCTGAGATACACTGTCAGACGTGCTCTGTGCAAACGGCAAAGGGTAGCCCAGGGGTGAGGTGACAGCGCCTCCCGCGAATGGCGGCGGGAGGTGGCGATTGCCCCAATTGCAAAGGCCCTAAGAAGAGGAAGAGAGCGCGCGCTTCTAGTCCGGCCGTGATCAGAGTTACCTATTCTAAAAATGCAATTCTGTATTAAAACACACACACACACACGCACACACACACACACACGCACACCCACGCACGCACGCACACGCACACACACGCACGCACACACACACACACGCACACACGCACACACACACGCACGCACGCACACGCGCGCACGCAAACACACACCACACACACACACACACACACACACACACACACACACACACACACACACACACACGAAAGAGTGCATTGGATATTGAGGTGCCTTTTGCACACGTGAAGTAATGGGTTTCGGGTCAAGGCTTCCGAGATTGCCGGCGCGCTAAGTTCTCTTTCGGCCATTGTATTCGCGTGAGACCGTTGATTGAGAGACATTGTTCGAGGTAAACTAGCAGTCGCGTTAGCATGAGGTTCCCGGTTTGGTCGCAGTCTATCACAGTATAGGTTTCTTGATAGTGTTTCTCGACTAATTTCTGTGGCGTCGCAAAATTGAGAAAAATGGCTCGCGGCTACTTCCGCCGCGTTCGTTGCCGCCCAATGCCAAAAAGAGGCAAAGATTGTACAAGTGGCAATACCTGCACCAGCGGACAAAGCACGGGCCCCGTATGGCCTCAAGAAAATGCTAACCCGGTACTGCAGTTCGTGTTCGACGAATGCAGTGAGGACAAAGGCAGCTATAGCTTTAGGTCTACCCACTAATCATTCCAATCAGAACTCGGCGTTCTGAGGTCCCCACGCTCTCTCGTCTCTCCCTTAAAGGCTCTGTTATACTCCGACGTAACGCGCGCGCAAGCGAACGCTGGCCGAAGTCGGCTGCGTCACGTCAGTCACGCCGCGCGCGTCCAAAATTCGCCCTCTTTATACTCCGGCGGCCCTGGCGACTCCCGCGGCTGTGCGTCGGTGGGCCGCCGGCTTGGCGCATGCGCAGAATCTGACTGAAGGCTCGTTTCCTGTGAGAGTGCTCCACTTCCGGTTCCTTTTCGTTTCGAATAGCAGACGAGAATGCTCGCGCTTCTTGAGCGCCAAGTTCGAGCGATGGCGTGGACGTACCTTGCACGACGAAAACTCGCGCTTGCACTGTTGGTGCACCACCTGCGCCGCAAGCGTAGGCGGTCAATGTACATACTGTACATCTTTGACAAGCGCACGGTCTACGGTACTCAAGCTTCCTCGTGTCGTAGACACACGGGTGAGAACGAGTTCCCTCAATGAGCTTCTCGGCCCGACCGAGTCCGATTCTTCAAACATGACGCCACACGGAGTGGTGCTCCTGTCGTCTGCCATTGCTCGCATTCGCCGCGCTTCCCGCGCGACGCCTGCCGGGAGCCAGCGCGTGATGCATCCTGGTCCGGCGTCGCCGGCCCGGCCGGCGCGGAATCCCGCATGCTCCATTTTGGCGTCGAGGCGGTCAGGCTGCGTCGAACGCCATCGGTCGCGTCGGTTACGCCACGACGCCGGAGTATAGAGCGTCGGGTTTTCGCCGACGTGACGTCGCTGTGACGCGCTCGCACGCGCGCAGGCGTTACGTCGGAGTATAACGGAGCCTTTAAGACTCTGCTATACTCCGATGTCGAGCGCAGCAAACGCCGCGTATAGCGCAGAGCACAGAGATACTGATTGGTCGCAGATATCGAGTTCCTGCTCACTGGCCAATCAAAGACCTGCGTCCTGCTTTACGCTACGTTCGCTGCGCCCAACGTCGGCGTATAATAGAGCATTTAGTTTCTCGGAGCGTACGACGCTAAACACACCGGTCGGAAAGGCGTTTCAGGCACCGTGCTCGTGATTTGGCTACGTCTGCACGCCCGGGGCTTAAGCAGAGAACACATGAGCGGCAAAAGCGGACGCCGTACTTTGTTTCTCGTAGCAACAGCCCAGAACGCGCACTGGAAGTTGCCACGGAAACTGGCACGCGGCGGCCGTTTTCGTCGCTCATGTGTTCCCTGTTTCATGGGACGTCGAAGCGTTATCGACAATAGGGAGCTCACGCTGGAGATGGTACAACTCAAACGTTGCTCTGGTCGGACCTTCCAGGATTGGCGAAACGCTGTGACACCAAATTATATTTTCATTATATGAAAAAAAAAAAAAGTTATGGCAGATTGTTGGTCTATTGTGTTGCATACACGAACCGTTCTAGCATCACGTGACATCAGGACACGGGACATCCATTTACCCGCTAAATTTAGCGGGTAAACTAAATTGATGTGTAGGTGACGTGATGTTAATGTTTTCCGCTAATTTTAGAGGAGACACTAAATTGACGTATAGGTCACGTGGCGTCAATTTCTCCGCTAAATTTAGCGGCGAACCTGAATCGGTGTCAGGTCTGTGACGTCGCATAGTGCAACGCTGCGCGCGTTGCACTATGGGACGTCACAGCCCACAGCTTCACAAAATGCGGCTTCACGAAATCCGGAGCCACTAGCCAAAGAACGTTTCACGTTAATAACAACGATGTCAGGCTGTCAACTTCGACCAAGGCTTCAGCCTGCTTTTTACGCGCACCGTCGAATTTCTCGCCGGCAATCAACGACCCAGGTCGTGACGTCACAGATGGGTTCCACAAAGCCGGGGTCAGACTGCTCATACCTCATACAAACGACAGTCTGCAAACACGAGTCACCGCAATATCCGTGGTTCGAATGCCGCCTGCCACGTATTGTCGTCGAGCACATTGCCATGTGGCATTCGAAGCACGGATATGTCGCGGTGACTCGCGTTACAACCTGTATTCAGACTGTCTTTTGTATGATGTTAAGAGGGCGCGGTACCTCTATTTATCGTCCGTTTCAGCCACCAGATGGCGCGCGGCTCGAAACGTGGTTGAACGCGCAACTTCTAGATGGCGCCAGTATCGAGGTGTGAAAAGGCCCGCGTTATCCGCTGCGTGAAATAGATCCCGAAATGTGCCGTGTTCTCCCGGCGGAGGAAGTTTCTCCTTCCCTCGCGCGCGCTTGGTTTGTACGCGCGTCTCGCGGTGGCCGAGTCCGGCCTCTGCGCTGTGTGATGCAGTGGGTGGCGCTCGTTTCTGTTCGGAGGTAGGAATAAAAATGCCGGTCCCCTTTTTTACGACGCTCGTTTCTATAGCTTGTTTTTCTTTTTTTTTTTTTTATCTCAAGTGACCTACAGTACCGCCTGTTCGAAATCGTCCTTTGCGGTGAGCGATTAAGAGTCAGGTTAGCATTTTATTTGGGTCAGCACTACACGTTCAATGGAGACCTCGGGCGGCGATGTAAATATGCATTGCTCCCCAAAGTGTGTCCAAGGTGCGCAATGACAATTGGAAAGAGTATTGAAGGCGCGCGACCGTTGGTTGGTAAAATACGTGCGTTAGATTCACTTATTCAGTCTAATCATTTTTGCCAACGTCTTTTATCCGTTTCGACAAATGACATGGTCGAGTCTATTGATAACCTTAGCTAGATTGGACGTACGGAGTGTCCGGGCTTTAAATAAATTTGCTTCGTTTATGTGAATGAATAACTGTTTTCTCTTTTCCGTGCTCGGTGCTATGCAAAAATCGCTGACATGTTATGGTAGCTCAGTGTGGCGGCGTTTTGCACGCTGACTCGCTATTGCATTCGCTGTGCACAATATGTGTTCAGATGGAATGTGCTAAATCGTATTTCCGATCGATATGATAGATTTACTTTGCTACAGTGTTAATTATATTTTCCCGATTTAAACTGGTTCGTCCCTGATCTGAGCCTAAGTTCAAATTCGAATGGCAGTCAGACTTAGCGTCGTAACAGCCGTAATGCCGCCCACAAAGAAATTAGTAGCATGAAAGAAAAACAAAAGGATACGAGGTGGCTCAGTGTTGTAGAAGTAATCAGTGTGCAAGGGATGCCATCGTACGTGTTTTTTTTTTTTTTAACTCTCCGCATTGCTGGTAAACGCTCAAGGTACCAGCAAAGACAGCGAGCTGGCGTGAAATTTCCATCGAGCGGAAAACGAGTGTCATTTTTATTTCATCATGCGCTTTCATTTTGATATGGCTCAAAATGGGCGCGAAATAGTAACAGGTAAGGCAACAAAATTTAGATGTTAGGTCTGGAGAACCGCCATACTCAGCCGTGTTGGGGGCATCTCTCGCGAGTCAATACGGCAAAGGTATTGCGCGTCGAACTGTACGTGAGAGTTATCCATTTCAGCGAAACCTTGATTTCGCAAAACTATTGTGGCTCGAGTCGTGGCTTCCAGTACTTGGAAGCCACGAACGAGAAATAAATGACAGTTGATTTTGAAGGACAATCGCGACGTGGAAACCCATAAAAGAGAGTTCCAATAAGACGAGAGCTTCCCCTTCTCTTCAAGTGCGTGGGTTACGCTCTCAATCCTGCACCTGTGGTAACACTGCAGGCTCCTAAAATCGCTTTGAAAACGTTCCTGATCGCAACAAGTTTTTTTTTTTTTTTTTTGTCGAGGCGCTATTTCATTTTTTTTTTTCTTTTTGTCTACCTTGATACCCCATGACTACCATAAATTTAAAAAAAAAAAAATAGTGGGCATACAACGACAACGCACCCACTGGGACCCGAGTCAAGGCAAGAACAACTAACTACTAAAAGGGGAAAAAATCATGTTCGCATACACAGACAGAACGCCTCCATCGAAAGAAATGAACCATGCGCTTGTTCTGCCAGTCTCGTTGTGCGTCTGTCAAAAGCCACAAAGGAGGAAGACAATCAGCGCCTACACCACTCCCCTCTCCTCCCCCCCCCCCCCCCCCCCCCCCCCCACCACTACCACCCCTAAAAAAAAGAAAAGAAAGGTTTCTTGGGCGCGCGCGCGGTCGCCCAAGCGATGACCTTGGAAGGGTATGCGATTGTAGCACGTTTGTCCCCCGGTTGTGCCCCTGTCTCAAATGCCACGGTCCGTTTCTCCCAAGTGCCCGTCTTATCTTCCCGAGTATCAACTCCGCAGTGATTCTGAATCATTCCGATGCTTTCCAACGTTGCAAAACTGTTAGACGAATATTTGCACAGAAGTATACACTGTTCGCAGAACTATCTAAGGCGCTAAAATTCAAAAGCGCCATGTTGGATTCGGGAACTCGTGTAGGTTTAGCTCATTGTTGGGACATTCTTATTCGCTCGATGAACTCCACAAAACGTGTAAATATTAGAATGAACTTTCCAGAGAACGATAGTTGTTGTCGGGGTTCCAGGTGACCGGACAGGTCGCAATTATTGGCTGATTAAAAATTTTATTTCATAATCACAATCGTATCATCAAGGGCACGCCATCTCCTCATCACTTCTTCTACGAAAAGAGTTGCTGTATTCGTAGCACACACAGACGGAAACGGTTGAGACTGTGCCCAAATAATATCGTCTTTTGGCAGGTACTGCGCAGCGATTACACACAATGCCTCTAACATAAACATGCTGCTCCACATGTCTATTCACAAGATGCAATACATCGTTCTACCAACTTTGTCGAAATGGGCATGAAAGCGCGTAACCGTCACTTTTTTGAAGTTCTACTTAGAGGTGAAGTGTTTACCGTAAAAAGTCGTTAATTATTTATTTTTTTCCGTTCCACTACAAAGCTCGATTCACTTAAATTTTTGTTTTTATATCGTCTCTACAGCGCTTTTACGTCGGTACTTTCGTGTTAGAGGACATCACATAATGTGCGAAAAAAAAACAACAAAAAAAAAAACGGTAGGATCGATGCTGCATAGCCTTTTTTTTTTGTGGACATCAAGAAAAAAAAAAAGATAGTAGTTGTCTTCACTTCGCACTGCATGTTTTAGCACGGAAGTTCCTATTTGGTTATGATGTCTTTACTTTCTTAAAAATTGTATACAGTAATTTAAATTACCGAATTACAAAAACATCGAAATTGTATAATTGCTTTTCGTTGGGACGCCATGACGACAGCGACACTCGTGTTCCCTCGTGGTTTTCGCCAGCATTTCTACGATGAATTGCCAGGATCGCGAGATGCAACAGCGTGACACTCCGTCTTCTGTGACGTCATTTGCTGCACTTCGGAACCACTTTTGATGTATGGCCAGCATAAGACGCTAAACACACCAGTCGGAGACGCGCTGCAGGTGCCATAGTACAGCTCCTAAAAGTAGCTGTCACGTGCTTTGCTCCGCGACTGTGATTCCCTCACAGCAGCTCTGACTGAGGGTTGCCAAATTACGGTGAAACGGAGTATAGACAAAACAGACCGTAAACGAGCTGCCAGCATACGATAGTCAAACTCCAACAAAAAGGATTAGTTTCTTCCCAAGCTGGACGACATTTACCGGGCATCTTTAGAGCTGCGAAGCTCAAAATCACGCGTACTCATAAGATTTTTTTTTTCTCGCGTGTTTGTGATTTTTATGATGTCCTGCAAGCAAGAAAAAAATATATATGGTGAAGTCACTCCGAGGGGGTACCGATAACTGCGAGCCACGAACATGAAGGATTCGCTAACATCCGTCAGGAGTGTGAACGGTAAATCGTCACGCAAATATATTCTCACAAGCTGCAAATATTTATTTGGCTTAGCAAGTAGAACACTAGTATACTAACGACATGTGATTATTGTACACAAGATACCATTTCTCGGTTCTTCAAAACCATTTCCCTAGTCTGAACGGTCGCGCTACGGGCCGCGGCTAGCCGTGCCCTCGATAGACTACGGAGCTGCGTTGTGTCGTCTGCTACTGTACCGCCAACAGGAGAGCGATAGCTCTGTGTGCTCCACAGATGCGTGTTGCGGTATAACTCTGTACGTCTGTCCTAGAGGAAGACAAAAAGATAGGCTCTGTGACCCCCTCCTAAGCTAACAAAAACAAACAGAAGTATACTCGTTTGGACTGAAAGGTTTACAAAATAGTGACCAGGCATTGGAAAAGCATATGTCACAGAACTTGGTTTATGAAATGGCATCATTGTTTCGAGCAAGAAATCACCTGCTCACCACTGGGACGATGAAATCGTCACTATTTATTGCGTCAGGTATATTTGCGCTCATGAAGAAAAATCTGAACACATCCTTCTCCCAAAGTCCTGTGTCGAATAATAAACACTTTTTTAAACATCTATGCACAAATAACTCATTTTTTATTACACTTCTATATACACGTTAATTAAACGACGTCAAACCGCATTTTTGATTAGATCCTGATGTCTACACCAACTACATTCATATTTTTTAGGGCTTTATTGAACGATAACTTCAACTATAGTTACTGGAACACGATGGCTCGATCTCAACAAAAACCTCAACGTGCGAAGCTTCCACAGACGGTCGCTTGCGAGTATTCTCATTGTGAGATTTCAAAAGCTTTCACTTGCCATAGGGAGCTTGCTTTCGACTACAGCACTGCACGGGCCCGGAAAGCGCGGAGCGCGCTGCTGTGGGGAGAGGTTGACTTACAAGATGACGCGTTACGTGGTCACGTAAGATGGCGTCATTTCGTGCAGCGTGATCACGTAAGATCACGTCATTTCGTGTAACGAGATCATGTAAGATGACGTGTTTGTGTCACGTGATCACGTAAGATGACGTCAGTTCGTATGAACTGACGTCACCTTACGACAACGCCAACAACATTAGTGCCGTCCGGAACCATTGACCTTAGAAACGCGCCTCTTCGCTTGAAGAGCTGATATGCGTTGATTGTTATTTGTTTCTTTTGCCTACTACAGACCATTCAAAAACTCGCCTTCTGGGTGCCACCAACTTCGTCTACTGGGCTGTAAAGCGCGTTCGAGCGTGCGCAATGCCTCTCTAGGCCGAAAGATTGTACACTGAGTATGCGTTCACAGCTCAATGACTTAGGCATTTTTCGTCAGGATAGATGCTCCCACGAGAAGAGCGTAATGGATATGTGAATAGAATTGGAAATTTGAAATGTTCTTGTCCAATCGCATTTTTCTTTGGTTATCAACGCTTTTTAGCGTCATTACAAGACGTTCAACCCATAATACACTGGTGATTAAAAAATAAGCACCGAAAAACATGCACCGATTTTCGCTCAAAAATAAACACCGGAAAAAACATACCGTAATCATTCCCCATGTCACCTTTTTGGGTGATATGTGAATTTCCAGAAGAACAGCGAGTTATCACCCTCCCCTAGGAATACCCCGACTACAGAGCAGGCGACGCGTTTTTCCCCGCGTTAGATTGGGGTGACCACGAACCGTACGGAGGTCACAGGACGTCCGTGAAAAATAAAAAGGAAGCAAACAACGATCTACTCTGTGCACGCTTCATCCCCGATTTCCACGACCCCAAGGCTGAAGGACGTTTGTGTGAAGGATAACGATAAAATAAAACTTTGCGTAAAAAAAAAAGCCAGTTTTTAAAAGAAAAAAAAAAGTAGAAACAAGCACAACGCGTTGACGGACCGCGAGGTTGTGGAACACCTCGCGGTCCGCTTGCCACAGGACGGTTGTCTTCGACCCATAGCTCCAAGGTGAATTTGCCACTTGCGAAAACACGGAGACCTACCCAGCGAGAACCAGGAAAGCGAGACACGCACACTGACGCCTCGGCGTGCAGAATGAAACAGGATACGGGCGCGGAATACGGCCGCGGAAGAACACCTCGCACAGTGCCGATCCGGCCGATCTCCGAACGGACGATTTCGCATGGATGGATGGATGGATGAATACGGCTGAGCCCTTTGGATCGGGCGGTAGCTTACGCCACCTAGCCATTTTGTTTTACCATTTAAGCTTAGAATATTTAAATGTGAAATCTATATTCACTCCGCAGTGCAAAGAAAGTGAGGCTATGAAACCCCCTTGCCATCAGTGGATAAGAAAATACCTAGTTTTCTCTCGATTTCTGCCACCATTCACTTAATCTTTGCTTGGTAATCTCTACAGTCTTGAAATCCACTCTCCCTTCGCTGTCTCTAAAACCCAATGACTTTATTAAATCTATGTTGTCTTCGGTAGGCATAGGGTGAAGCCCTTTACAGTAGAGTATCAAGTGCTCAGCCGTCTCGTCCTCCTCTCCACAAGCAGTGCACACTGTATCAATTTCCTGGTACTTCACTCTGTATGTTCTGGTTCGCAGAACACCCGTTCTTGCCTCAAACAGCAATGAGCTTCCCCTAGAATTGTCATAAATGCTTTCTTTGGCAATAACTCTTTTGTTTAATCTATAGCTTTCCAGAGCCGTCTTTGTCTGCATTCCTTCTAGCCACCAATCTCTTTCTGTGGCCTTAACTTTCTTCTTAACTGAGACTTGCTCTTCCGTATCTTCGCTATAGCCCAAAAACTTTCCTCTTAATTTCCTAGTGCGCTGTCTCCACTTTGTGTCTACACTCCTCATGTATAAATAGCTGAAAACCTTTCGTGCCCATTGCTCCCCGTCCATTTGCCTCAACCTATCCTCAAATTCTACCTTGCTCACCGCTTCCCTGCTCTCAAATGATGCCCATCCCATGTCTCCTTGTACTCCCTGGTTTGGCGTTTTGCAATGTGCCCCCAAAGCCAGTCTACCTACTCCGCGCTGTTTTATTTCTAGTCTCGCATGCACTTCGGATTTCATGCATAGCACTGCGTTTCCAAAAGTCAAGCCAGGCACCATGACCCCTTTCCAAATCTCTCTCACCACCTCATACCTGTTGTAATTCCAAAGTGCTCTATTTTTCATTACAGCTGCATTTCTGTTGCCCTTACCTATTATATACTTTTCATGGTCTCTGAGATATTCTGCACCATCACATATCCATACTCCTAGATACTTGTATTTACTAGCTCTCTCAACTGTAATATTCTGTATCTTCAGCCTCTCAACTTCATCCTCGTTAAAAATCATGACTGCCGATTTTTCGCTACTGAATTCTAAACCTAATTCCTCTCCTTCCCTACCACAGATGCTCATTAATTCCTGCAACTCTGTCCTGTTGTTAGCCATTAGTACAATATCATCCGCATACATCAATCCCGGTAAGGATTGCTGAATTTTTTGGCCTAGCTTACTGTAAGAAAGGTTGAACCCAAGCCCACTCTTCTCTAGTCTATCCTCCAATCCTCTCAGATACAACATAAACAGCAAAGGCGATAACGGGCACCCCTGCCTAAGGCCTCGTCTTATCTCTATTTTCCCTGTCGCCTTTCCTTCCCATGTTATAATCACCTTGTTATCTTTGTAAATGTTCCTTAATAGTGCTGTTAGTCCTTCATCTAGGTTTAAGTTCTCCATTATGTCCCACAGGTTTCTTTGGTTCACATTGTCATAGGCACCCTTGATATCCAGAAATGCCAGCCAGAGCTGTCTGTTTTCTTTTTGCGCTATTTCTATACACTGTGTTAGAGAAAATAAATTGTCCTCCAACCTTCTTTGTTTTCGAAACCCGTTCTGTAATTCGCCCAGTATGCCCTCGCAATCTACCCATTCCTCCAGTCTGTTCTTTATAATCTGCATTACCAACCTGTAAATAACCGCTGTCACGGTTATAGGACGATAATTCCTAATATCAGACTTATCTCCCTTTCCCTTATATATCATACTCATCCTACTAAGCCTCCATTCATCTGGAATATTTCCTTTTGTTATCATGGTACTCACTACCTCCCTTAGTTTTGCCTTAGATTTAGGACCCAAATTCTTCACCAGCTTGATAGGGATACCATCTGTGCCTGTCGACGTGCCACTAGGGACTCTTCGTTCCGCCTTTTCCCATTCTCTTTGTCCAAAATCCGCGATGTCACAAACTGGACTGCTACTTCCTTCGGTTCTCCTATCTTCCACATGTAACCGTTCCCGAAATTTCTCCTCCATCACTGCTCCTATATATTGTATCGCATCATCTCCCTCTAATTGATCTCCCTGATGCGAGAGTATGAACCTCTGTCTAGCTTGCGTTGTTTCACCGAGTGAGTTCAAGTGCTCCCAAAACTTCTTGGCAGCGTTTCTATCTTTCTTACTTACATTACTCATCCATTCCTCACCCTTTCTCTGAATTTTCGCATTGATCAAACTGGATGCCTCTCGGCGACATGTTATAAAATTGTCCCATTTTCTTTTTACTTCCGTTTCGGACTCCCCACTACGCTTGGAATACCTGTGTTCTCTAGAGGCTTCCTGACGTTTTTGTATCGCTTGCTTCACTTCTTCGTCCCACCAGCTTTTTGGTCTATGTCCTTGCTTCCCCTTTCGTTTACTCTTAACTTTGTCTAGTTCTAGAGCAAAAAGCCTAGTTAGGCTCTCATAGGTCCAATCTGTATGCCGGTGCCCTGAAACTGCTGCCTCTATTCTTTCAACAACTATTTCCAACTCTTTGTCGCTGCAGAAAGTTTGCTTTGAATTATGTTGTCTAGTTTCAGGATTTACTTCTCTGGCAAAATTCAGCTTAATACGTTTGTGATCACTACCAAGACTTTTGGAACCTTCTTCATCTATTTTCATTACTTGTAACTTACCATATATTTTGTGTGACATGAGTACGTAATCTATAGTTGAATGCAGATTGCCAGTTTCCCAAGTTATGTGCCCGTCACACTTCTGACTGGTATTACATAAAACTAAGTCATGTTTTTCCACCAGTTCTAGTAATATGCTTCCAGTTGAGTCCGTATACCCATCCAGACCCTCAATATGGGCATTCATGTCTCCCATAATAATTATTTCGGAGCCTTCCCCTAGTTCACTAATGTCTCTTGATATGCAATCAATCATTTTTCTGTTTTCCTCTTTAGCACCTGTCCCTGTCCATAAGTAAACCACTCCAAGGACTGTTGATTCCCCAGCGACTTTTCCTTTCAGCCACAAATGTTCGGCGCACTCCTTTCTGATCCTTTGAAAGTTCATATTCTTCTTAATAAATGCTCCAATTCCACCTCCCTTCCTCGTTCCCTCCATTCTGTTGCATTCTTCCCACACATAGTCAGGGTTGCAAGGTGGCTGCTCCATGTCTCTGAGATGTGTTTCCACAAACCCATACACCATTAAATCCTCCTTTCTTAGTTGCTCCTCTACCTCTTCCCATTTTAACCTATTTCTACCACCCTGCATGTTAATATATCCAATGTCTGATTGTGCTGTTTTTTTATACCTGTTCTTACGTTTTCTCCTCTTTTTAACCCTGGGTGCCTCTCCTGACTTCGTTGGGTTTTCAATTACTTCAGTGCCCCCAGGGCCCTCGGTCCCCCCAAAAAAGCAGTCACCGTGCGGCCCATCCTATCCCCCACCCTGTAACCCGTGGCCTCACTGTAGTGAATGCCATCTGCAAAAGGGCGGGAGCCAGCCTCGTACACCTCTCTGTTTACTTCCATTACGTCGTACCGAAGCTGTCGACTCATACCCTTAATTACTCCGTTGGCTTCGACAACCCTCCTCTCCGTTAACCCGGACTGCCCCCGAACTTCTGGAATGGTGCACACAACCACATGCACATTCTCAGACACGTCCCTCAGCTTACGTATTCCCACGTTTAGCTGCTTTCCGAGGTTCTGGCTCCTACCCTTCAGCACATCATTAAGCCCCGCATGAACTATTACTAGGTTCCTTCCCTCCCGGTTATCCCACACCCCCTCACGTGCTGCGGTCATAGCATCCACCATACACTTCCCTGGCTGGACCTCTACGGTTACCCTCTGGTCTCCCTTCACCCTGTTATGTACACCCCTCCTAACCCGTGCTACGTTAGAGCTCCCCACTACCAGTACCCTAGATCCCCCTGGTGCCTGCGCGCCTTTGTCCTGCGACTTATCTCCTGTCACCTGACTGCCCGACGCCTGCTGCTCGAAGGCACCATTGAGCTGAGGTTCAATCAGCTCTCCAGCGTCGTCGAGCCCGCCTGCCAACAGGCCGGACTCCCGACCACCAGGGATCCCAGCCTGCAGACTGGTGGTTCGTCCCGCTAGAACTGACACTTCCTCCTTTCTTCCCTCGCTACTCTCACTCGCTCGAATTACCCCTTCCAGGCGCTCTACCCTACTGTCACACTCCCTCTTACGCTCCTCTAAACCCGCCTTCCATACTTCCCCCAGCTCTTCCGCCTGCTTCTCGAGGCCGACCCGCTGCTCCCTCTCATGATTAAGCTGCCTAGTCAGCTCCTCTACCTGGGCCTCGAGACCCACCCGCTTCTCTCCTTCTGCCTTAAGCTGGGCCTCAATCTCCCGAACTCTACCCTCCCATTCCCCAGTTACCTGCTGAAGCTTCACACAAAGCCGACACTCGAAACTCACCTCCGCCGCCACCTCCAGGCTCCCGAAACCCGTCTCCTCCAGGTAACACCACCTCCCACACCCCTCGCACTGCACCAACTCGTCCCCACCCTTGTCATGCCGACCCAAATCTAGACCCATGTCTAGAGCGGGAACAAACCGTCCCTTCCCGCCAAAAATTCAAACAGAGCCTACTTTGCGAAACTAACGTTAACTGCTGCTGTTCAAACCTAATACTGCTACCGCATAGTCACTTCCAATCAACTCTCAAAAAAAGAGAGAGAAAAGAAGAAAAACTGGCACTTAGCTTCGGATGCTCGAGGAGAACCAGGAAACACGTCCGCTCACCGCAACTCAGTACGAGGAGACAGCGAGCGCCACCGCACGGGAGAGAGAGGTACCTTAAAAACGACGAAAACAAGCACCGACACCTTGGTTCTTTATATTTGCTGTAGTTACGGAACAAATCGACTTACACGAATAATTTGAATATTATTCGATTCCGTAACAAATTTAGAAGACACTAAGCGCAATACCTCTTATGTTTGAATTTATATAATTTTGTAAATTCGCTCCGAACGCAAGAGTGCCGAATTAGCCAATTTCGACCATTTTCATGATTTTTTAAAGAATATAATTAAATTTATGATGAAACATTTGTTGCGCTTAGTGTCTCGATGATGACTCAATGTCTTTAAAGCCGAAATTTTCAAGAAGATCCGCGCAGCCTTTATTATGTGAGAAGTTTTTTAATTTGGTGAAAAACCTCATGTATTCTCTATGGGGCTCTGAGGTGCGCCCCCTCTTAAGTTGTGTGTTAAGAGGGAGCCAGCAAAACATCTCGTCGCTAATAGACGGGAGAGGTATGACGATCACGCGCTACGCCCAGCGAGTGAGAGTGACCTAGAAGACTTGCACGTTTCACCTTCGAACGTCATCAGAAGTATAGACGCACGCTGCTCCTCTTAGTTAGCCTCAGCATCGCTGCCAGCGCGTCTTGCAGCTCCTCACAACGAGCGCCAGTCAGTACGCGGCGACGCCAAGACGAACGCGTCTGCCACAATTGACAGCTTGTCTGTTCGAGCTTGAGCGTGGTTGCCGTTTGACGTTGCCAATTTGATTGAAGGAGTAGCTTGGCACGCGACGTAAGAAGCAGGAATGTCCTGGTTTCACGCAGCCGCACCGCACTCCAACGCGCTCAAAAGCACTCAAACGCAACTGCATGCGCCTAGGGGTCTTCAAAGGCTCGGGTCCCCGTTCCACCGTTCCAGCCAGCGTTCGCGTACGTTCCAACGAGCACCCCGCAGCGTTTGAAGTTCCGCAATGGCAGCACCTTTCGCACAGCTTTCGCACCTAGCGCTGCTGTCGTCTTTTCGTGCACAGTGCACGCGGCGGGCAGGAAACGGGAAGCCGCTCTCGCACCCGCGATCGCATACACCTCCCCCTTGTGTCCCACCTTTCCCTGGCCCACCGTGCCCTGGCCAAACCAACGAAACGAAACCGCCGAGAAAGTACACTCCTCGAGACAAGACGACCGTCGTCTGACCGCAGAAACCCGCTGGTTTCCCCACAGCTTTGACCGAAAGCGTGGCTGTGGTCAGCTTTTCTTCGCTTCCCGCGATTGGCCAATCGATCACTCTATGACGTCTTAGTGGGCTTAATTTTGAGTGATTAGACGGGGACGTGCTCGCAACCCTCAGCTCTCAGCCATCGATCACGGGAGGAGAAGGGCTTGGAGAAGGGGGTAAATAAATGAATGAGTGAGAAAGCGTTTCTTTTTTTTAACGAATGGATACATCAGATTTTTTCGGTAGAGTCACACGATAGACCTATTACCAAGTGCACCCAAGCATCGGAGAGAGTCCTGGGAATGTAAGTCTACGCGCCGCACGCGCTCGCCTTTGTCGTATAAAAGGTTCGAAGTAAATAACCAAAATATTGCGTTGACGAACGGGCGTGCAAGATGACATTTGTTGCAGGCTTTTGCTACAGAAAAGTTACTACCGCAGACACCAGCACGTAGTGCAGCGCGTGTAACTACACTCGTAGCATGCTCCTTGGTACTTTGGTAATTTAGCAGAAGGTCTATCGAAGCGAGTTATTGACGCTTTGCAGCAACTCTGAATGGGCGCCGCTATAACCGACCTCCACTTTTTCTTTCCTCTTATTGCGTTTACTTCACTTTATCATTACCATAGCAGGCCAGGTTATTGCCATTTTATATTTTATTGTCTCCTTCTCCTCAGCATTGGCCTTTGTGGAGTCACGTCAATGCCTATTTCAGTGGCTCGGCATCTCGGTAAGACGAGAAAAGGTCAGCAATGACGATTGTAATCGGGCGCGTGCGTAAAGCGTCCATACACCATTCACACTGGCAGCACAAAGGTACCTATAACATAGGTCCCGCTGCAATCAGCAAATCAAACTGCGCACTTCGGTCGCCAGCACATGCCAGGCGCGGAGAATCACGAAGTGATTCGCTGCAGGTAATAAAGTTTCTTTAGCTAAAGGTGTAACGTTATGATCGCGTGAAAGGTGTTAAGGGTGCCCAGGCGATTTGTTTAAGCTACCCCAACTAACTATAATTTTTTTTAATCCCCGACGTTTACCCTTTGCGGTATGCTGTTTCTGTGAAATCGGCAAATTGAAAGGTTGCAAGAACCAACATTCCAATGTACCCGAACATTTCAGTGCCGTGACGTCAGCGGCAGGCAGACTTGCCAGTCGAGCAAGCACTCTAGAAAATAGGCAATGCCGTACACCTGTTCCGTTCTGGTGCGCGGGTGTTGAAGCGAGCTTCCAACGCATTAATTTGATAACATGAAAATGTTAGCAATCGGCGGGGAACAATTTCTTCATTTCGTTCTTGCCAGAGAGGCTTTCAGTTTGAAAAACGCGGTAATGTCCAAAATCATAAATTTAACAACTTGGCAAAAACATATTTTGACCTAATATTTGGGATACTATTAAAGCGATGTGGCGTTTGTATGTTTAGCAAATTTTCAGGCAAATCAGGGACCATGAAGAAGTCGCCGGAGTACCCCTTTAAATGCTTTTATCGACGGAAATAAGAGTTATGCCACACTGACCCTGCAGCTTTGACGGTGTTGATTTAAAGGGATACTGAACCGAAATTCGGATTTTGTAAAATAAGGCCGCAGAAGTGTTGAACGGGACGCTACAAACTACGAAACATCGCTCATACATCGATATCTCAAAAGGATGGCCGTACTTTTGGAAAAGAAGGGTACGTTCAAGGGGGCGAGGCCTATGACGTCATTGTCCTTCTGGAAAATATGAGAATGAGGGGAAGCGATCTTGCTTCTCTCCTCCTCGCTTTGGTTCACCAGCTCGACAGGACGTAGAGGAGGAGAGGGAATGAGAATCGTGACGTGCTTGTCTCGTCGGTCCCGTCGGCCGTGTTCATTGGCGCACTTCTTTTCCAAAAATACGGGGATCCGTTAGAGATATCACTGTAGAGCGATGTTGTTGGGTTTTGCAGTGTCCCGCCTATCCGTACAACCTTGCTTTGTGAGCTCGAAATTTCGGTTCAGTATCCCTTAAGGACGCGATAACTTCAAACGTGCACCACGTTTTTTTTTTTTTTTTTTTTTTTTTTTTTTTTGTAGACATTATTGAACGTGTTACTTGCAATTGATGATAAGCAGTCCGAATCCAGTTTTGGGTAAAGTAGAGTGAACGATATCGGGTGGGGGAATGTTCATGAATTTACAGAAGCGTGCTGGTGTTAGTCTGGCCCAAGTATACTCGCATGAACCACCACTGATCCGAAAGCTTCTTGGTCGCGGCGAAATTGCGCGGATAAAAGAGGATTATTTCTTTCAGCCTTGTCTTCGGACGTAATTGTGGCATCAAAACCAACCGCCTGACGACAAGAGCACGGCTCATAGATCGAACACGAGAACTTCGATTCGTAACAGTCAATGCCTCCAAGGATAATCGTGTGCTCGTGCACAACCACTGCGGAATAGCGGTGATGAGAATAGACGAACTCTATCAATGACAGGAGCTCAGCACGCGTTTTCTAATTTGCCAACGCGAGCGCGTGGTTATAATTAGCGTTGGTGGCGTAAAATAGGCTGATAATTACTGCTGACTGGGCGAGTTGGTAGTTCATGTTGAATAATGTAACAGCGCCGAGTGAGTGTTTTTTTTTTTCGTGTGTCTGTGTTTGCGAGTATTTCTCTTGTTGCGCGCTGTTACGTTATTCCCCATAAAATAGGCACCAGGCCAAGTGGCCACTTGTTCTGGCTCCAAGTTGAGGGGGATGTACGAGTGTCATTGCTTAGAAAGAAAAACTAAGGCAAGTTTATTCGCTTATAAACGTTAGGGAGTGATTCTGAGTAGTATTCAACAAAGGTACGAAAATTGATTCATGGCCATTTTTTTTACTGGTATGCATTGTCTTAGGCGTAATCGGTGGTGCGTACGCTATTTGCGGAAATGGCGGCGAATAGTGGATAAAGTCATGTGGCCACAGGGCAATTCTTGTACCCTCGCTGAAGAACTATTTTACAGAATCCACTTATAACACACTTATTTGCATCCGTCTTACAGCCGCCATTACTTTGCTCATTGAAAGGACCAGATGACGTCTCGAGAGACGATAGCGAGTTTTCACATGGCGATACGCTAGTTATGCCATTTACGATATACGCCATTAGAACAATATGACGCATCGCTCCAAAGCGAGTGATGCGTCGTCTGCTCGCGTGTCTGCTGAAAGTAGAATATCAACTCCTTATTGCTTTAGAGTGGACGAATCATCATTTTGTGATAGAAATTTAAAAAAAAAAAATTGGAAAATGTGCTTTGAGGTTGGGAGTTGTACTTCCTTCGGGAAGTAAAAAAAGAAAAAAACTACTTTAAGTAAAATTCAGGTACAAACTCAGAGATTATACTTCAAGTAAAGTACACGTTTTCTAATCTTACTTGAAGTAGCACTTCACGTATAATGTACTTAAAGAACCCCAGCACTGCCCAAATCACAGTACGTGACTTTAGGGTGAGGCAAACCATTAGCACCAAGAAGATAAAGTCTGCGCGTGACATTCATGTTAACGGTTCCTTGACCCGTAAAAAACAGCGCAAAAAAAAAGGAAAAAAAGAAACACAACGGACCAGTAGAGGGGGTGCTGACTTACAACTGAAGTTTAATAGGGAAAAATAAGGAAGGTTGTGAAACACCCGAGCAATCCGAACAACCGATGTAGGGAAGAAGGCACCTGTGTCAGCGCGCCCTCTGTGGCCCTGCATCAGAAGGAAATACATAGAATCTCGGCTAGTGGGAGCGTGGTGTGTGTTGACGTGGGTGTTAGTGGATTCTTCGGATGTTTCGCGGCCTTTGTGTTTTTCCTATTAAAATTCAGTTGTAAGTCAGCCCCTTGTCTGTCCTTAGTTTTTTTTTTTTTTTTTGATAATCGACTTGTCCCAAACGACAAAGACGCGTCCGTCGTGGCCTCCCCGCGTGCTAACGTCGCAGACGTTGTGAGATGCTGCAACACGCGCTGTCGACAGTGCTGACGCAAGGTAGAAGACGCTGCATGGATCCTCTGCTGATGACGTTTTGGGTTTAAGGGAAGGGGGGCGGAGGGGGTGAACAAGCCTTATCTTCTAAGAGATACTGTTATTGGGCGAATTCTGGTCATGACACCACAAACAGAAACCAAAAGAGGTCGCCACCGAAACATCTCCACGCTAAGCATCGGTGACAGGTTAAGAATGCAATAGAAGCTAACGTTACTAGATCAAGGTCAGTTTTCAAGCTTCCTATATAGTGCCTAACGAATGGCTCAATTTTCATTGCACGTCCGCTTATAGTGGCATTTTCTACGCTATCAAAAAGGACTCTGTATCACATGTCCAGCTCATATGGACAGTATCGGCGGAACCGGTGGAACGTTGGGTGCATATTGCCTGCGGTAAAAAATAAATCTTTTTTTTTTTTTTGGTGGGGGGGGGGGGGGGGGGGGTGAACATTAAGTTTGCGGAAAAGTTTATGGAAAACGAACGTCGTTCGAAAACGGTGCTTCGATGCCAGCGATACCGCTGGTGGCGCTAGTATCTCTATCCGCCATATCCGCCCGTACCTGCTCGCGTGCGGACGACAGAGAAGAACCGAGATATATCTAAGAACGTTGGTAGAAGCTCCCCCGCCAAGCACGCGCTCGCGGACTTTCATTGCGCTTTCGTTAACGAGCCGCCGAGGTGTTATCGATGGGGGAGAGCTCGCGTTGAGGGCATTTTTCATCCGCACCGCTATTTGCTTGCAAGGGCCGCACGGGAGAAGCGTCTCGTGCGTTAACCCATTTGCCGCTTACCCGTAAGACAGACGCAAACGCATCAAGGTGCTTTATCCTTACAAACAGGCACCAGCTAATGGCGGCGCACCTTGAGAAGGAGGCCTCATTTGTTGTCTTCTGTTGTCGGCATCGACGTCGAGAAAACGGAGATGGACGAAAAGGCCGCGCTCGCAAACGACTTCGAGCTCCCGCTCAGTGACCCGGAGCCGACGGAACAGGAGGTGCTGCTTGCTATAAGGACGCGCCGATTCCGGGATGCCGCGTTTACGAGGGCGCCCCGAATTCCGACCGCGGTTCTGCGCTAGCCAGCTCAGAGCCGTCTGTGGCTGCGAACCAGGAAAGACTCCCGGGACTGCCTCTTCTTCGGCGCTTTGTCGAGCTGGGGTCAGATTGCTCGTACATCATGCAAAGGCAAGGGCAATGAAGGAATTATCTGGGAACAGGCCCCAACCATTTTTGAAGCATGTTTTAATTCATACATTTGTATAATTTCTAAAAGCAGTTGCTCTATGATGACCAATCTAAGATGACTGTCATACAGGGAAGAGACAGGCCCGGTCAGCCAATATGTGCAGACTCTTTTGTATTGGCAGTGTGACCAGTCTTTCATAGCTCCAAGACGCAGCAGTGACGGACGCGAAGACCAACACGGGAATCGCTTTTGATTATATACTAATTTATTTTGAGTTTATAAAACATTACAGACAAAAAATATACACCTTTCATTTTTTTTTAATTCTTGTAGTTATGTTGTTTTCATGTTTTGAGATCCTGACGTTAGTCAGTCCCATATGGACGTCTGGTGTTTCTGCTGTACATAATGAAAAATACACAGCGCAAAAGGGCATAAAGGGAAGAGACACACCGGATAGATTATGTACAACCAAAACAAACTAGCCCAACTTTCTATTTTATTACAGTTTCTGCTCTAGATGAGCAATTTAGCAACTGCGGTACGAGTGCTAGTTTGAGGACTTGAAGGTGCATCAGACAGTATATAGCTACCCACAACCGTACGCCTGTACGATGGTCATCCTGATCGAAACGGGCAGAAATTGGGATTGAGCCCGGGGTCCCTGGGTTCTGCAGCACGATCATTTGCTCAACGTACGTGGTGCGTTAATTGCATCAACACGCTCGGTCGCTCATTTCCCACCAATCGTTGCTATTTAACATTAGAGCAAGATTTTTTGCCTGCTCACACGTACAAAAAAAAAAAAAAAAAGGAAGAAAAGAAAACGAAAATGAAAGAGCGTTTTCGACTTTGACCAATCGCCTGACAAGTCAAAGATGACGTCACCTTGTAAATCACGCGAAACTTGTTTTGCAGCGGTTTCGGCACCTAAGCGGCCGCGCGTAACGTTGATGTCTAAGGGATTTGTAGAACAGGCAAGCTTTATTTCAAGTTAGAACTAGGTCATCATTTTTTTTGGAGGGCGGCCAACGCTTGTATAAGTCGTGGATTAGTTCTTCAAAATTGTCATTATTGCCCCTCTAAGTAACCTACGAGGATTTCATAAAAAGGATAATCTAACCTGAGCAATTTCGGTGTTTTCACCTTCGGAAAAGTAATTTAATGACAATTACTTTATTCGCCAAAGGTAGTTATCAAAAATTCAATTTGGCGTGCCCATAAGATAGTTCGTTACTATTCATATTACTTCAGTGACTCCACAGAACTGACCTCCAACAAGCGCGATAAATTAAAAAAAAAAAATAGTTGTAAGTTTAGTTGAAAGCTTGCTGTTACTTATGCTATGCGCTTATAAATTCCCGTCCCTCTACTTTGCCTCGGAAATATTGAACATGCAATCACTGCAATGATGAGAGGAGCGTCGGAGATTGACGAAACTGCAAACATGTTTCAGTCCTAAGAGTTGAAGTCTGCGCAATGACACTGGGCTTGTCGTTTCACGTGTTCACGTCATGCACATTTTGAGATCGTAGAAAACATCGAACCAGGTACCACGTCGATCCCCGTGTCCACCGTCAACGAAAACGAGAAACGAAGCTTCAAGGACGTACTGTGCAGCAGCTCTAGAACGTCGGCTCCTCAGGTGCAAATGCGGCCTTCACCAAAGCCTGCACAGGAACTCCCAGACACCGCACCGAAAACCGCAGATTCCCGTCCTCCTCAAATCTTCTCCGGCTCCTCTTCGTTCTCTAACATCGTTCGCCAGGTATTCATTGCAGTACAAGAATTTTTACCATTCATAAAGTACTCATGGGCAGACAAGTTACTGCATTTAATTGGACTGATAGAACCTTTAATCGAAAGCTTCCTGCGATGAAGGTCCTTATCATGCTTAGCATTATCTATATGGCAGTCTGTCCCTCTATTTTACAATGGAACGCCCGCAGCATCGCCTCTAAACTACCTGAGTTGCAATATGCCAGTGCCTATACTTGCAATCTCGGAAGGCCGGCTCCCACCTGGATCTCGAATTCAGCCATATGTTCATTATGGAAGTGCCATATCTGACCCGAACAGCCTGTCGCGAGCATCGGTTTTTGTTCACTCCACCATTCAACAAGCTGCAGAAGATGTGTCACATCTGTGTACCGAAACAGCAGAGTTCGCGGCTTGCACTGTCATATTTGGTTCTTTTAGGATGACTATTGTATCCGTGTATATATCTCCTGCGGGTCGCTTCGATGCGAAGAGCATTCAAATTTTACGTCGACAGTTTCCCGGTTCTCTGCTTTTATGTGGAGACTTTAACGCGCATCACCCTCTGTGGGGTAGTGAACGCACGACGCCGCGGGGCACATCCCTTGCAGACGCCATTGAATCTACAAACTTGGTGCTCTTAAATGATGGCTCTCCAACATTTTTCGGCCATCGCGGGAAGCCTAGCGTCCTCGACCTTAGTTTCGCCTCGCCCGATCTTGACGTATATTGGTCGCTGGACGTGGACACGCGCGGAAGCGATCATCTCCCAATTTTGATGAGTATACCCAGGGTGGGCCGCTTGCCGCGTCGTCTGTACCATGTAACCAATTGGGACCTGTTCCGGAAAAGTCTTCTGTCTCTCGATCCGTCACAGGATATCCTAAAAGCCCTTCCAAGCTGCCTCGTCCAATCTACAACAAAAATCACACTCAGAGTATCGCAACCTAGCCCGGACTTGAAATTTCTTCGTCTTCGGGCAGCTCGCCGTCGTGCCCAGCGCCGTGCGCTCCGCTCTGGCAAGATCGCCGATTGGGTGGAGTGTCGCCGTATAACGTCAGCCTTACGCCGGCACACTCGAGTACTTCGTCGCAGACAATTTCGCCATTTCTGCTCGTCGCTGACCCCATGTACACCGAAGCCGAATATCTATAAAGTGCTCAGAGGTATGAAAGGATCTCCGACACCTCGAGACGTATTCGTTGCTCTTAGTTTAAAAACTGGCTTGGCGTTATGTCAACTTGCCGATGAATTTGCGATACGCTTTGTCGTTGCTCCACGCTCTATAAGGTCATCGCGGCCCCTATCGCTGACTGGCCCATCGCGAAGTCCGCAGAATCTGGACCACCCCCTCACCATGTCAGAACTGGAAGCTGCTCTTACGAAGATGCAAGCGTCACAGCGCTCCCGGGCCTGATCACATAACATATCAAGCATTACGAAATCTCAGCTATCAGTCACGCAGCTCCTTACTCGAACGTCTAAATTCAGTTTGGTCTTCGGGTGTGATCCCTCAAGAATGGAAACACGCATTAATAACACCCCTTTTAAAACGCGGCAAGCCCTCCTCGGAGTTGTCATCCTATCGCCCGATATCTTTGACATCATGCGTTGGCAAGTTTTTAGAGCGCCTGGTCCTTACACGCCTTCAGTGGTTCCTCGACGATACTGAAGCTCTTCCCCCTGAGCTCGCAGGATTCAGAAGCGAACGTTGTACCGCTGACTGCATTGCGACTCTCACGTCAGCATTGGAAGACGCCCGTTCCCAGGGACATACAGGCTTGGCAGTATTTTTAGACGTGGAACGCGCATTTGACTCTGTTCCCCATGATGTTGTTCTTGCGTGCTTGAGACATCTTGGCGTAACGGGAAGGATGTTAAGATATTTCGAAGACTTCCTGAACGGCAGGACTATCAGTGTCCGCCTGGGAACGTTTCAAGGTGCTCTTCGCCCACTGCTGCGGGGACTACCTCAAGGTAGCTGTCTAAGCCCGACACTCTTCAACATCGTAATGGCAACGCTACCACTGTGCATGGACTCATCACCTGATCCTAGTGGTATGATAATTTATGCTGACGACATTTGTCCATTCCGATCGCCATATACTTCGCCCTTTTATGCAAACCTGCCTTAAACGAGTTGTAAACATGCTGAAAGACCTCGGCCTCTCCATCTCGGCAGAAAAGACGGCTGTGCTCGCATGTTCCCGCCGTCCTCTTCGCCACGGGTTTCCACGTTTAACTTTATTTGGGATCCGATTGCCACCTGTGCGAAACTACCGTTATCTGGGCGTTGATCTCGACTCGCGGCTCTGCTTTCGTCGCCACGTAACTACTCTTGTACGGCAAAGCACGATGACAACCTCTCTTATTCGTAGGCTTCGTGGCCTTGATTGGGGACCAACTCCTCGAGCCCTAACTAACGTGCATCGAGCGCTGAACCTGTCTCGGATTCTTTATGTCGCGCCGTACTTGCCCCCTACTCGCTCTCTGTGGGATCAGCTGGAACGACGTCATCGCGCTGGACTAAGGATGGCCCTAGGACTCCCCTCTTACTCTCTAATAGAGGCAACGTGGATTGAGGCCCAGGAAATGCCAGTATCTTTGCACGCTAAGGAACGGGCTCTTCGCCATCTGGTTCGACTCGCCCAGTCGAGCAGCGGTGGTTCTCTTTACGAGGATATCCAACGGCGGCATTGTTTTCATTATGGCAGACACTGCAACACTTTGATAGAAGCGCTCGGATCTACACCAGCTGTTCAGCGTTCTCCAGCCGATTCACCGTGGAGTGAGCATCCATTCACCGTATATGATGACATCCCTGGCTTTCATGGAAAATCACAGCATTCCTCGCTGGTCAGCCGCGCCTTGACGGAAGACGTCCTGGCGTCCCGCCACGCTTCATTTAAGATCATATTCCCTGATGGCTCTGTTAAGGGCCGCCCACACTAGCGAGAAAACGCGCGCGGCGCGCCGATAAATCGGTTGAGCGGGAAGATAAAGGGCGTGTCTCTGCACGCGCTCGTGGCGCTGACTGTGCTACGGGGACTTTTTGTTACTTCCCGCGATCGGTTTTTATACCCAAAACTGGTAAACCTCTCAACGTCGATAATTTGAGACCCATTTCGCTGACGTCCTGCGTCGGCAAGGTGATGGAGCACGTAGTGCTCAATCGTCTTCGGGACTACATGGAGGATCAGGGCTTGTTCCCTGACTCCATGTTTGGCTTCCGTCAACACCTCTCGACGCAAGACATCCTTCTCCAACTCCAGTCGGAGATAATCGAGCCGCGCCGAAACAAAAGGGTTGTGGTGGGGCTTGACTTGCACAGAGCCTTTGACAACATACGGCACACGGCAGTCCTATCCAACATAAATAATTTGGGGCTGGGCCAACGCTTTTTCGCGTACGTGCAGTCGTTCCTCGAAAACCGTACGATAGAAATTTCATTCGCGGGATACACGTCAGACCCCATACTCACAGGGGACAGAGGCACTCCGCAAGGAGCGGTCCTGTCCCCTATGCTATTCAACATAGCCATGCTGTACCTCCCGAGTATGCTGGCCACTATACCCAGACTTGGTCACTCTATTTACGCAGACGACATCACGCTGTGGACCAACAAGGGCAGTGACGCGGACATGGAGGAGACGCTTCAGACAGCCATAGACGTCACATATGAATATGTCGCGAATTTAGGGCTCGACATCTCTCCGCTTAAATCGGAACAGCTGATCAAGGACGAGAGCGCACGTCTCACTGACACAGAAGGCTCAGTACAGCGACTGGACCTGAGGGTAGGCGACCAACCCATACCGGGGGTCAGAACCATCAGAATACTGGGCTTACTCTTTCATTGCTTCAAACCAAACACGGACGTAATGCTAAAATTACACTCGATCACCCACCAGACTGTTAGACTCATCAGACGCATATCCAACAGGCGCGGAGGAGGAAAGGAAGCAGACATTGCGAGACTCATCAAGGCTTTCGTGGAGTCCCGCTTCCTATACTCCTTACCTTATCTACTATTAAGAAAGACCGACAGGAACAAATGCGATCTGCTTCTCCGGTCGGCGTACAAATCGGCACTGGGCCTGTCCCCCCAAACACCAACTGTCCGCCTCATGGCTTTAGGACTACACAACACAATAGACGAGCTGCTTGAGGCGCACCGCTCTGCTCAGATGCTACGCCTGGCGGGCACCAGAACCGGACGAGCTGTTCTCGAAAGGCTCGGCATAACCCCACCTCTAAATACCGCGTCTCTAATCGTGCCGATACCAACCGAAATTAGATCTCGGCTCAGGATCCCACCCTTAAGGCCCGTTCACACTCTTGCGACCGAGTACGACTGAGAGAGACGAGATCTCTTAAAACTTCTTAAATGTTTTTAGAATGAGGGAACACTCTGGCATTGTGGAGCCATCTATGCGGTGACCCTGGAACTGCATTTCACAAGAGCGAAGGTTTTGTGGGATTTCCGAGGTCAAATGTGCGTAATACCCACAGAAAGACTCGTTTATAACATTGACAAAAGTTTTTTGAGCCAAAAAAGAAATGATAATGCGCGAGAAATAAAAAAAAAATATTGCGGACCGCCGAGTTTACACTGCTTCCCAATAGATGGCGCCAGTGTGTTCTCTGGTTTAAGAAGTTTTAAGGAACCCAGGTTTAAGAGGTCGCAAGAGTGTGAACGGGCCTTTACCCAGGAACATGAACCCGACTTTCCATATTCAACGCCGCAAAGCCCGAGCGGAGGCCCTTCACAAGTTGTACGCGGGGCGTCCCGACGTATACTTCGTAGACGCGGCTAACTACAGCGAACACCGGGACCGCTATGCCCTGGCCGTGGTGGATGGGACGGGGCGCATTCTAGTGATGGCCTCAGTCAAGGAGGATTCTCCCACCAGAGCGGAGGAAGCTGCAATCGGCCTGGCCCTCAACCACGCGTCCGAGTCGTTACGCACCATAATCTGTGACTCCAAGACGGCCATTCTCGGCTTCAGCTCAGGTCGCGTCTCTCGATCGGCAACAAAGCTCCTAACATTGAAATCATCCATCATCCCTCCAGTCACACACCCAATCACATTAATCTGGTCTCCGGCTCATCAGGGGGTCGGTGGTAACGAGGCGGCCCACGCCGCGGCCCGAGATGCGACTCGGCGGGCCGGGACATGCGGGGCGGTCGGCGTGGCCATTCCGATCGCTAACGAGCCGAGAGATCTCCCATGGCATAAGGAACCGCTTCGTGGTTTTCATGACATTACACAACACTACAGATTACAGCGCCAGATATACCCGCCACCACATAAGTCACTCAACAGACGCCAACAAGTATTATGGCGACAACTTCAGAAGAATACTCTTCCTAACCCCGCGACACTCAGACACCACCTCCCGGATCTATACAAGGCCCGATGCACCAAGTGCTATGATCCAACAAAGGACGCCGACGAATACAACAAGGCCACGATCGAACATATATTTTGGTCCTGCCCGGCCGATCCCCCACCGTCTTCCCTCACAGGATATTTTACACAACCAGACACTCAGTGGACGACCCTGCTGCTCAGCTCCGACTGCGTTATTCAACTCGCTGCGGTCACAAGAGCCGAGCAAGTCGCCGTCCGGCCCAGTCCGTCCGGCCACTCTGCAGGGGAGGCACCACGCCGGCCGTAGGAGAAAGAACCCACGTTCTGGATCTTATGAAGCTTTTATAAAGTTTATTCTCTCTCTCTCTCTCCCGCGATCGGCATGCCACGCGCGTTTTCTCGCTAGTGTGGGCGGCCCTTGAATCTTATTAACGATTCCGCGTCTGCGGCATACCATATCCCATCAGAACACCATTCTTGGTCAGGACGGCTTGATCACGCTGTTTCCTCGACTACGGCCGAGCTTTGTGGAATTCACGCAGCTCTTGTTTATATCTTGAAAAGGCCACCAGAAAACTGGCTGCTCTCAACGGACTCCCAGTGTGCAGTGCGAAGCATTCGAAGTGGCCGAGGCGTTAATGCCAACATGACTCGTGAGATATTTAACTTGGGACGTCTACTTGTTTCCCGAGTGCAATGGATACCTTCACACGTCGGCCTTCTTGGCAATGAAAAGGCGGACCAACTGGCTTCCAACGCTCTATCCTACCTACTGCTACTTTACAGCTTCCTACCCAGACTGACTCAAAAATAGCAATCCAATCCTGGATACAGCATAGACATCCGGTTTCAAGAATTGCAGCGCATGACCCGCCTCCCCTGGCATGTACGCGGGGCTTAACACGCAAGTTTGCTTCCCTTCTTCACCGTCTTAGATCAGATTCCGCTTATACAAACGTTAATTTGTACCGGATCGGAAAAGCGGCCATCCCTAATTGCCAATAAGCTGACCAACAAGAGACAATTGAACACATATTTTTTAAGTGCGAACACTACGCATCCGAACGAATTGAATTCTTGAACTGCCTGAGAGGTCTGGACATTCCTTTCACGCTCGAAGCTACATTATTTCCGAAGGGACCAACTTCCACGTGCATACGGCTGAGAAAATTTGTGTTTTGTTTTTTGGGCGCGTGCGAACTACTCTCAAGACTGTGACTGTGACGTGTAAGAAACTTTAGAACGGTAGCCTATACTTCGTTTCGCCTTATCTGCGGGCGGGGCCGGGGCTGAGAGCGCGAGACCAGCGCTTTTAGCGCTTCTCCCCAGCTCGCGTGCTCGAGCAAAGCCTGAGCGCGCGGAGCTTTCGTGCTCGCGCTTCTAGCTTTGCCTTCGCTCGCACTTGGGGTGAAGCGAAGTATAGTTAGGTCGATATAAGTACTTTCATTATTTATTTTGTGCTTGCTGGTGCGCGCTATGGGGTTCTGTCGTGTACAGCATTGTTTAAACATATGTCACAGTTCGTCTTAATGGCTCTAATCATTTTTTTTTTATTATTTTCGCCCGCTTAACGTGTTTAGTCATTATTTTGCTAACGCTTCCCTCGTCATCCCCGGACCCCTTCATCACCATATTTTCCCTTCCCTTTCCCCGCATTCACCCTCATCAACCTACAATAACCCAGGCCCGTGAAACGTGCCCACCGTGAGTGAGGCAAATGTCACATCTGGCAAACAATACAACCAACCAACCAATTAACCAACCATCGTAGACTTTACTTTTAGGTCTAAAATTATTTGCGGTCTTGTCAATTATTGTGATCGACTTTACGAATGCTCTTCGGGAAGTTGGCGGACGAACATTTGTTTAGTTGTAAAAAAATGAATTAAAATTACCTTCAGTCTTACGTACGAACTATGATTTAAAAATTATACAAAAAAATAAATTAACTACTTAAATTAATTTGCTCTTATTTCTTTATTGACAATTTGTGTCCCAGCTGGTTGATACGGCTGGGAGTGCAGGAAGGATGTTTCTTCGAAATAAATGTACTCACCCAACGCTGGTGCCGTGTTTATGCCGAAAAGCTGAATCAAAATAATTTAGGACTCGCTGGAGGCAGCAAAATGCCCCCCCCCCCCTCCCCCCCCCCCCAAAAAAAAAGAAAAAAAAAAGTATATATATATAACAAAAAAAAAAAAAAAACTACATGAATTTAAGTTATGTCGCAGGGTGGGAAGAAAACGGGCGCGGCTAGATTGCACTGCCTGAATTGCATATAATAAAAAAAAGAAAGTCAGAATTGGAGACGGTGTAATTTTAAGCTCAAATGTCACGGCATAGAGTAATCTCGGTATGACACTCTGAGTCATAAATTGAAATTTACGGCGGCATCACGTTCCGGATTGCGACATCATCGGTAAAATATGGGTTATTATTGGGAGATGAGATACTCGAAAAGGGCGACGTTGCGTTTTCTACGAAGTGCAAGAAGAGAGAGGTGTCGGAACTAAGCCAGTAAAAATATCGGAATTCCACTCGGGTTTCTTTGCCCATCTCCCGGCGGGGCACTATCGGGTTGGGGCTCTCTCGAAAATGTATGGGCGAGTACGGTCTCTCGAGCTCCTGTCATGCTGTGCCATCTCACGGCGTTTGTCAGAAACAGAAGCGAATCTTCGACACACTCGCTCCGTGGCGACGCGGTGCCGTTCAAGCCTGACTCTCCTCTGCAGCGTTTTTTGCTATACCCTAAGGGACCCCTTTCTGTTCTCCATACTTACCACATTTCCTAATGTTTTGTGCGCTCAAATGCATTCGCGTCATCCTATTGGAGAATAAGTGAATCGAAGTCTTTGGTACCTGACAGTTATACAGCATGTACAAGTTAGCGCTTCGATCCCACTTTGGGCGGTCAGCAAAAATCGGTTCCTCAACGTATCGCGCTGAGAAGAAATAAAACAAAATATTCTGTTTCGCGCAATCTATAGTGTCATTTCCCGGGCGACGCAGACGGTGCTCGTTGACTTCAGTATTCTTTATTCAGTATTCAGCTGCACCAGAACCCTTTTAGATCAGGGCGGTCGTTTTCAAGAGAGCTTCGCAGGCGCTGCTAAAGAAATAGTAAAAGTAAACAAAAAAAGTGTCACACACACACACACGCACTTCACATCCGATGAGGGGAAGGGAGAGAGGAAGGGCTTGACCTCGGTCCAGTGTCCAGTCAGACCTTCCCTGTCTCTGTTCTGGCTGTTTTTAAAAGCCCTGCCGGCCCAGCTGACTGAACTCCCGCGAACGATTTTCCATCTTGTGAGGTGGTACTTCGCCGCCTCTCCCACTTCCGCTTCCTGCTATTGAGGCGGCTGCACTTGCTGGTCGTTTCCAAACAAGTACTCGGTATTTTAGGAAGTCCCAAGGACTTCATCAAGGTTTCTTTTTAACGTATCGCTGTGTTGCAAGAGCGGGCATCTGGAGAAGATGTGCTCTAAATCCTCGTCCTTGAGGCCACAAAGCCTGCATGTCGCACCTTCGCCGAAGAACTGCTGTCTCTTCTTCTCTGTCAGCAGGGCGCCAGTTCGCGCATGGAAGAGAAGGGCACTTACTCTGTCTCCCCGGGACTGGTGGTAGAGAGCCGGTGCGTTCTTGTGCTTCCGATATCTGGCGAGCGACTGCTTCCTGCTCATAGCCTCTTGCCAAAGATGCGTTCCTTTTGCCGGGATCTCTGATCTGGTCGCGCTGGCCTACTGTTTCTCACTAGAGTCGTTGTGTGTTCGCACTGAATTTTGAATCTATGGCCACAATTTTTCTGATACACCCCGTCCTGATTCCCCGATATCTAATATGCTGGTAGATTCGTTTGGCGTACCTTTCACTTGACTGGAACGCCAATCGCCCCAGGTAGTACATCGTGGATTTCTCCTCCCTGCCTTCATGGGTTGACCGCTCCATCTTTCCCATTATTGCTGCATTAGCAGTGCAGAAATTGACCCCCAGGAGCCACCTTCCAATTTCAGTTTGATGTCGGTCGAGAAGTTAGTTAATAAGTTGGCCCGATAACTCTCGCATCATTTGCATATGTGACGGCTGGAACTGCCATGGTTTTTCATAGGGTTCTCCCTACTGCATATTATTCTACAAATGTCTTGCTAGGTGCACCACACATTTTCCTTCAGTTTTTTTTTTTTATTTCGCTACCACAGCTTTTTTATGTTCGTCCAGATAGTCATGCGTGTTTTGAAATTCTCCTCGGTGTGTTTGTGGCAGCCCTCAATTTTTGCTGCCACCAGCGTTTTTACTCGGTCTCTCTGTTCCTCGTAGCATTACCACAGATGGTCAAAATGGCCTCTGTGAGTCTCCTCTCTTCTGGGCCGACCTGCGATGTCGGTTCCATTCCCTTATTTTTCCTATTTCTTCCTTTACTTCCTTATCGTACCATGGGCTTCTGTTTTCTCGATATCCTCCCGCTGCTTTTTCTCACCGTGTCATTAGCTGTATGTTTTACTTGGTTTATCTTCTCCATATATGGGAGCATCTGTGTTAAGTTATTGGAGACGCTGCAGACAGATGGCGTAAGCATCGAGGGCGCGCGGAGTACGCCGATTCGGGTTTCGATACCAGACGATCTAGCGAAAGTTTTTCGATGCATACGCCATCTGTCGGCAGTAGCTCCAAGTCAACAAGCATCATCTGCATAGATTACCCGAAACAGATTCTTCTCTTTTTTTTTCTTTAGCGAGGTAAGTTTAGCCGTAGATATTTTCCTTTTATGCGTGCACCACCTAGCCGCACCTCTGTAGTCAATTCCAGCGCGACACGTTGAGAAACCAATTCTCGCGGCCTGTACAAAGTGGGATTGAAGCGTTAGGGTGGGGTCAGACTGTTTTTACATGCTACAAAAGGTAGTCTGCAAACAGGGGTCACCTTAATATCTGTGGTTCGAATGCCGCGTGCCAAGTGCCCTCCTTGAACTCATTACCATGCGGCATTGGAAGCACGGATGTCACGGTGACCCGCGCTCGAATCTATATACTGACTGTCTTTTGTACGATATATGAGCAGTGTGACCCCGACTTTAGTGTACATGATGTAGAAAGAGAGGCCGTGGCAATTCCCCAGCATTTTCTTATCACTCCACTGTCAATGAGATTGCTGGATTAGCCTAGATTTGCCGAGCACCGAAGAATCAATCCCGAAGCAGAAAGTGTATACATAACAGGAAACGCCCCGCGTTTCTTGGCCTGGTTTCCGTGGAGCATAAAAATAACCTGAACCCGAATCGACGTACCACGAGTGCAGAAATAAACGGAGGTATATACTATAGTGCATGAATAGCTAAAGTATACATGTACGCCTGCCTGGAAGGCGTCTCGGACTGGTGTGTTTGGCGTACAGATCCGCCCAATGCGTCGAAAGTGGTGCCGAGGTAGCAACACATGACGTCAGGAAAGCCGGATTGTAATGTTGTCTAATGTCGCAAACCTGGCGTTAAAAGCAAAAATTATGAAAAAAAAACACGAGAGAACGCGAGCGCGACTGTCATCGCAGTGCCCCACCCACCTCCTGCCCTCCGAAGCACACGTGGATCTGTCGAGACTCGAGAAGCAGGAGAGAGTGCACACTTAAACGGAAGAGGCGCGAGAAGCCTTGTAGTTCCGACGACGGAGCCACAGGGTGCCCGGTTCCAGATTTGGAGCGCGAGGATCTGGCAGCGGAGAGCATTTCTCGGGGAACCTGGTTTTCAGCGCACAGCTTTTGCAGCGGCGAGGACCCGAAACATGGTTTTCAAACCCGACTAGAAAAAAAGCGGTAGCGCGAGGAACGCGAGGAGCACGAGCGGACATTTCACCACTCGGGAGGAGTGTGTTTCGGCGTCTCGCCGCAGCGGGGCGCCCGTTACATGACTCTCCTCATATCCGTTGTCTGCCGCGCTCTACCTTTTCAGTTTCGGCGGCCGCGTCTCGTGGCGATCCGCCAGGCTTTGTCATTATAGAGGAGGCCATGGTCCCACCCACCACCGCTGCCGTGACATCGCCAGGATCGCGGCCGGCGGCAGTGTGACACTTCTATGACGTCATTATACAATAATAAAAAAAACACTTTTTCTTTTTTTGATGCGGTAAACACATTAGTCGGAGACTCGAAGGTTCTTCGGAAATTTCTGTGTGACCGCGGGATATAAGATTAGAGCTGCGCAAACTTTTGTGTGCTGTGAGCGTAGAACTATACAGGGTGGCCCCTGCCTGACCGGGGATGTTGCACACGTTCCAAAAAAAAAAAAAAGGAACGAAAGCTTGTTTTTTGTTCCGCGTTCCTTTTGATTTTTGGAACGCGTCTTCGTTACAAGTTTCGTATGTAAAAAATTAACTCGTTCCCGTTGCAGTTACAAAATGGAACGAATCGTTACATATACGTTACATTGGTATTTTGCTGATTACCATATTTAATTAGATCGAGCAAAGTTTTATTTTTCTTAATTTCTTCTATTCAGGCGAGCCAAATGTACTGTTCTCTCACATTGCACGAGCGTTTTACAGCAACCTTACACGTTTCAATCTAACAAAATCTCTTGTTCCAACTTAACAAGAGTTGCTTCTCGGTGTTGCTGTCCACAAGACGAGCATGTCAAGAAGAGGGTACGGCTATTGGAAGGACAGTCTTGAAATCTACAAGTCCTTCGTGAATGTTGGATTCGCTGCTCAATTTCAAGGTAGGGGACGAGGGAAGAAGGAATGAAGGTTAATGTTTGAGTATCTTTTTAGTGACCAATGTTTGGGATACAAGGGTGCGTGCGATATCTGGTAACCTGTTTCTTTTTTTTTTTTGTAAGTGTAGGTGTTTTTGTGGAAGTTCAGTTATGGCTGTAGTTGGCCTTAAATTTCTGATTGTATGTGGGTTCGTGGAAGCATAGAAAGTAGCTGAGCATGAAACGTCCCCCCTTCTGTGTATTTTCCTTCTACAAAACGTTTTGGTTTTTCTACCACCGTCTCTGGCACTAAAAGAAGAATCAATGTCCGCTAGCTCTCCTGCACCCGACTGTTACCAAGCGAGGGCCACACAAAATGAACCCTAAGATAAGTAACCAAAAGTTAGCGAGACCCTGCGCTTCGTAAATATATTAATTTTGTACTCTTTTAATTTCCCCCTAGAAAATAAATTAAAAATTACCACAGGACAAAGAAAAGGAATTCCGTTCCTTTTTTCGTTCCAGTAAAATGGTAACGAGTTCCCGTTCCAGTTCCACCGATGCAAAAAGGAACGGCGGCGTTGCTTCGTTCCTCCTAAATAGAACGCGTTCCAGGAACGCCGTTCCTTGGAACGCATTTCCGTACAACACCGCTGAGCGGTCACTTGGGATAGTATAGGGCGAGTAAATGGAGGTGAATGTATTATTTTTATTATTTGAATATTTAACACTCGAATGAGGTTCGCCCTTTTGATCAATAAAACAACTCTATGCCTGGTTACCGCCAACTTAACTTAGGCTCAAGAACAGTATTTTTTTAAACGGTCTACAGCATTTTGGTTTGGGAAATGAAGCACCGCATAGAAAGCAGAAAGAAACGACTGTGGTAATAGGCAACTTGTATTCGAGCTGAATATTCCTTGACAAAAAGTAATACGCTACAAATATTTTCACTCTCGTACTTTTAGGAGGAAAAAGTGACTCGAAAAGTACATCTTAAATAAATCTGAATATACTATCAACGTACATTAAATGATGTACGACGCGTTCCTGTACGTGCAGGGCGCACAACTAGAAATACGCTAAATAATATATTCCAAGTGCATTTCAGATGTTTCCAGTATGCCCGATATGCGGCGAGCAAGTGTTCTAAAATGCGTCTTGGGCGCATCGGAATGCGAAGGGTGGCACGGCGATCAAAGTGCAATAGACAGAACTCGTAGATAACGTGGGATGACGATGCAGCAAAGCTCGCGCCACCATTGCTTGCAGTCGGGAGGGAAACAATCGGAAGAGGTGCGCAGGAAGGAGACCAACTTGCACGCCGTATACCGTCCAACTTTCTTTTGCTTTTTCACACGAGTGAAATCCTAAGTTTATTTCTAGTGTACTAGCGATGATATTGACCCTGTAGTGGGCGAGGGAAATGTAAGAACGACATGTGCACTTCGCCGTTGTGTCGACACTCGAGCGCCGGTCACGGCTGGCGGAACCGTGGCGCCCACAATTGTTTGTCCGGCGAAGCGTTGAACGCTTTCAGACATTCACGCCCGCTTGCCTAATCTCGGATTTCGACGCGCACGCCGTGTCCACGCACAGATATTCGGTTGCTGTCGGAACTCGACCGCTGCTTTGTTCTTCGCCACTGGCACAGCTTTCCGTAACATCCAAATTCCTACAAAAAAGGAAAAAAAAGAAGATAGATGCAGAGGAAAAAAAAAAGAATGAGGTGACGTAATCGAGCCATCCGCCAATGAGGACCCGCGCGGAGCGCCGCCACGGATGAAGGCGCGGAGTGACGTCACGAGTTGTCAGCCAATCGGGTCGATCGCGGCGAGCCGCGAGCGGAGAGTCGCGACTCCCGGAGCGCAAAGGATGCTCTGTGCGTCGGCGGACGCGGTAGCTCGGAACGGGACGCCGGCGGTCCGGAGCGCAACCCCGAGAAAACGTTGTGGGAAAAGTTGGAGCCCAGCGTGTGCGGTGTTTTCAGAGTGCGACTCGAAGTTCGGCTCGTTGGGTGGACTGCCTCTCGGATCTCCGTACGCTGCGTGAGCTTCGCTGAGTAAGTAATCTTTGTTGGGATTGGCTGGGGTGGGGGGAAAGGGGGCGGAAGGGGGGCGGGAAAGGAAGGTTTGCCTGCTCGCGAATCGGAACCGCTTATGAAGTTGTGACCCGACTTGGTTGTATATTTGTATTGATGGGGCTTGCATTGTGATTTTTAACTGAACTTTTGCTGGACGTCATATTTCGAACCTGTCTCTTGCTCCACGTGCTTTCGATTGCCGGCATTGGAACCCAATTGAAGTTAAACTTACATTGTCTAACATCCTGTTTTTTTTTGTTTTTTTTTTGTTTTTTTTGCCACATAACCTTTTTTTGTGATGTTTCTGAATTTTATTTGTCTTACTTTATCGTTATACAACTTTCGGTAAAAAAGAAGTACTAATCGAAACTTGATTTCTTTGTTCGTATCTGGTTTCGCGTTCCTACGTAACTCCTTAACTCGATTTTTCTCTCGAGCACTTTTATTTATTTTTCTTTTTAATTTTTCTGCGTGCGTTTTTTTCCTTTTCTCGCTGACGTATCTCGACCCAAGCTCCGCATCTTCTCCGAGCTTAAAAACAACGACAACTCGCATAGAAAGGACAAGTACTTGGGAGAAATGTACAGTACCTGAACTTATATTATTGTACCTTTTCTTCATTGCGGTGAAGCAGAACGACGAAACTTCTAACTCAAGCGAATTGAAAAGCAACATTTCCTCTAACTAAAGTTGTTCGCTTTTTTAGCGACTTTTTTGCACTCTCTTGTGCGCGTCGAGCTCACAAAAGCCGTTTTGCGGTTTCTCGTGGCGCCAGCGTATAATGGAAGAGCTACGCGATTTTGAATTGGTTTTATTACGCTTTCACTCTTTGGTTTTAAGTTTCTTTATTTTATTTCGTGTTCTTTTTTTTTTTACTTTGATTTATTCGACAGGTACTCACCCAAAATTGTATGGTGTGCTTAGAGGGAATCCTCAAGAAAGAGCATATTTTGGCGGAGCGCTGAAAATGCTAAAAGCTTGGCTCCTTTTTGAAGTTGGTGTCTTACTGATTTGATGTCCATTCCGGAAGCTTTTACCTTTCTGCTGAAATCTTGTTAAAAAGGGTGAGAGTCTTGGTAATACTCCAATCATGTCAATCTACACTCTAAAAAGAAAAAAAAAATCCGTTCTTTGAAGATTTTTTTGGCGCCCCAAGAACACTTTCAGTTCGTGAAGAACGGATTCGCCTCAAGAATTATCGCCCCCTGGCGCACGAGAAAGGAAACTGGGCGACGAAGAACTCTTTCGCATAAAGAAACGAGCTTAAAACAACCTGTTATAGGTTTTTCTCGAAGAACCCTTTTAGGGGGTTCTTAAAATAACTTTTTAGGGTGCAAAATATGGACAAGCCGAAGAACCGGGTAAGAGATATTTTAAGACCAGATTTGTTTTAGAGTGTATAGCGCACGGTTGTTGAGCGGATTTAAGTGTCTGTTTATAGACTTTCTTCTCTGGTTTTTGTTTTTTGCTCTTTTTGTATTCGTTCAGACTTATGTAAGTTTATATTATTAAATTATTTCGAAGTCTAATCTACAGCTATACATTTTTTTTTAATTATTATAAGGATGTGGACTTGGCGCCGACGCTGGAACGTTGAAATTAATGAGTGTTATTATTTTGTCGGAAGTGCGGCATGGCTTGTGGCGAGTAAACTGCGGCTCGGAGCACTCTGAGGCTGCAAAATCCAAAATCTCTAGGTTCCGTAGCGTTCAAAACTCGCCCGTGCCCATGTTGATCTAGATGAGCATCGTACCAGCATGCGGTCGTTTAATGACTATTGCGCGATGTGAGTGAAAGGTCCCAGGTTAGTGGACATACTGCACTGGTCAAGTCTGTCAACTGTAGCGTGAACCAGTGTAGCCAAAATATGGCGGACCGACCTGGCCCTGTGTCAGCACCTACTATTTCATTTGGTCTACTTTTGTGTGGCTTCGTCATGAAATGCGACTTTAAGCGTGTTCTGAGTCGTACAACTCTCATCGCCAAGTTCAGTAGGGACGTTGCTGACCAACGCTATGACGTACACTGAGCAACTACAAGATTATTGCTAACACAACATCGTTGCGTTTTTTTTTTCTTCGACAGAATACTGGCAGAAATAAAAGTTAACCGCCTATAGATTTGTGCCCCAAATAAGCCCTTTCCACCACCGAGTTTTAATGACAAACTATCGATTGTAAGAAAGAGAAATCCAGCGATACTTTGCTAGTGTTAACATGTCAAGCTAAGCATGTTCCTTATGTTCTATGAAGGTCCGATAGTTGAAGTACAAAAAAGGAACAGGACTCCCAGGCCCAGATGAACGTGTTGAGTGCTCACTGTATTTTCTTTTTGCTCGTTACAATATTATTTGTAAGATGTTAAATTGTGTAGGTGAAAACGATCTCCTGCTACCGACATATAGAGCCACAGAATCACTGGTCTGCAGTTTCTTTTATTTTTTTTCCAGTCTGTACAAACGTAGCGGCGCAGTCCTTGATGATAAAATGATCCAATTGTAAAATGAATTATATTTGTGGGGCAAATAACAGTTCTCGATTAGTTTGACTTCAGGAAATCTGAGAGTTGGCATGTCCCGCTGACCTGCCAACAAATTTGCCGATCCGCTAAAGATCTTGTGTAATCTTTTACTGTTCATATGAAATCGAATGTAGAACATACCAATATGTCGCCAAAATAATATATGGTATGATAGCTACCTGTTTAACAACTTTCTAATGATGTGACAACCTCGCTAAAGTCACCATGTACGGATGCTTTTTTCGAGGCATTATAACATTCTTTGATGATGCATTTGACCCCCACAGGCCATAATCTGCATCTTAAAGTCCCCGGGTCAGCAGCCGCTGACCAAAAATATTTCTTTACAGCTTTGGAACAATATTTCAGAACCTTATCAGCTGATTGGCCTCGCACTTCATAAACATCACGACGTCGAACTTGCTTTTATTTGTTCAGGTATCCGCACTCGCATGCAATATTATCTTAGGCTAGACAAAATAAAACCGAGCTGCGATACCAAGGATTACAACCTTTGTAGAGTTCCGCTTAAATTTCTCCCCTTCAAAGTTTATATATATATATAAAAAAAAAATCAAGTACAGGAATTTCCGTGTATATTCCGTAAAAGGAAATTTTGCTTGAAAAATAAAAGCTTTTTCTTTAGTTGGGACCTCGCGCATAGACACACTTGGCGCGTAAACCACACGGAAAACGTCCTATTCAATAGACACCTAGAGAAATGTTTGCTTTATTAGCTAACAAAGACGCCTATGTCATTCATAAATCTCGGCATGCTCTGTCAGCGCTCATATCGCTCAGTCTTTCTTCGCCCTTGTCAGTCGCGTTGTTTATATTATGAATATGTACAAACTAGCCCAGGCTATCCATCCTGTTAAAGCTCTGTCATTCAAATGCGTCTCTTCGTAATAAACTATATAAAAAAAAAATATCCTAGTATATTTCGCTCCTATAGATACTCCGCGAAAAATATAAAGCTTTAAACTCGTATATTTCGCATACTATGGTCTGGAATCTACGGTACGTTGGAACATGTGATTGACCCGGTCGGAATCTGCTAATTTTATCCACTTCAAGATTATTTGCTGTCTTGTATCTATTTTTTCTTGGTAACCTTTCTTGTACAGCTCAACGATGAAACGGTTGAAATATAGAATTAAGAAAGCGGCTCGATTGCGTACTAACCGAAAACTGTGGTGAAACATTCGATCATGCGCGCCTTTACAAAGTCCTTTTTAATGAAAAGGACGTTCTCCAAAAATATAGACTATACTCGGGGTCAAAGTTTCTTGGAAATTAAACGAAAACTATATAGGGTACTAGTAGCGACTACATCGAAATCGACAGCACCTATCGGCTAGAACAGAGAGCTGTGGCGGGCTTAAGCTGGAGCTCGTTGGTTCATACCGCAGGTAAGGCTAGCTGAACTAGGGTAAACATGCACACAAAGACCGTACACACCCGTGCCGCATGGGCATTTACAACGAATGGCGTTTGAGCGGACGGCCAATGAGAGCGTGACACTCCGGGCGTGGCGCGTTCAACGCGCGACAGATTGCGAGCTGATTCGCCGATCACACAAATGTTTTTTTTTTTTCTTTCTACTGCAGCGCGAAAGGAGGTGCACTAACGTAGTCATTGCCGTTTTCCTCAATGGCTAGGGCCTTCCGGATTTCACGTCCCAGTTTTGTCCTGTTCCTTGCCACGATTTTTACGTCGTAGAACGGTGCTGAACATTGACGCGCACGACAATGGTTTGGCAAATCTCCTCCTGCTGACAGGATTTCCAATGATGTAGTGTACTCCCTTGTCCGATCGTTGACGCATCGGCCGGTTTGTCCAATGTGACTTCGGCCGCATGTCAGCGGAAACGCCCAGCATACACGGCGTTTTGAAACTTGTGCGCTGTGTTACACACCCTCTCATTGTTGCTTCGCTCCTGGTTACCCCTGCGACACATGGAAGAGGTTTTGTTCGGAGCCAAACACAGCACCTGAACGGTGTAGTCACCACAGCACTTCCATCCGTCCTAAAAAACATTTGTCAGCATGAAGTCGAGCGAAGTTTTAAAACTCAAGTCTCTAGACTACAGGAAGCTGGATATCCAAAATCGCTCCTAGTAGCGATTTAGGATATCCAGGACTATCAAGCACGGATTTGGGTGCGCGGATAAAACTATAAAGGAAAAGAAAGAGATCCCACATGTGGTAACGGTAGCGCCCTATGTTCACCGGATGACCCACAAGTTAGAAAAGGTTGCTGGACGGCAAGGCGTTCAGGTGATGTGTTCGGCTCCGAGAACAAAGCCTCTTCCATGTGTCGCAGGGTTAACCTGGAGCAAAGCAACACAGAGAGGGTGTGTGCCACAGCGCACAACTTTCAAAGCGCACTTTGTGAGAAGGAGATTGTGTACCACATTCCGCTGACATGCGGCCGAAGTTACATTGGACGAACCGCCCGATGCGTCAATGATCATACGAGGTAGCACGCCACATCAGTGAAAAACCTGTCAGCAGGAGGACATATCCCAATCTATTGTCGCGCGTGTCAATGTTCAGCACGGTTCTACGACGTAAATATTGTGGCAAGGAACAAGACAAAACTGGGACGTGAAATCCTGAAGGTTCTTGCCATTGAGGAGAAGGGACATGACTGCGTTAGTGTACCTTCTCTCGGGCTATACGGGAAAGAAAAAAAAAAGTTCCTTCGGGGGTAAAATATTCGGTGAAGTAGGAAGGAAAAAGAAGATGAAAAGAGAATATTTCTCTCATGTGGGGCTCGTAGAGGAGGAAAAAGAAAAGTCAGTTGTTAGCCCAGTTCAGAAAGCGTTTATTGGCCATAAAATAAGGGTAAGGGATGGGGGAGTGCGTCGGCGGCTGCGAGGTCTGGACGCTGGCAAAAAAAGAAAATATTAAACTAGGCTAAATAAAGATATCCAGGTTCGCCTCGTAGATGAAATCTATGAGACTTCGCAGGATGCTTCTCTTGTTGTCCTCTTCGCCTGGCGGGTGTGTCCAACCTTCCAGAGAGGCGACGTTACTCGGTCGGTGCTTCGACCTGGTGATCTTGTATTTGGGGCATTCCCACAACAAGTGAAAAGTGTCCGCCTTGGCACCCATATTGCACTTGGTGCAGGTGCCGGATCTCTTCCCGCGGCTCCAAGATGCTATGCGCGCTGGTGTTAATGTTGTGTCTGTTCTGATCCTGGTCAGGAGGACCTTGGCCCTTCTTCCAAACCCTGTTGGCAGAGGAGGGTTTGGTGTTGGGGGAAGTTTCTCCCAGAGTGTTGATTGGTATTCTTGCTTGATTTGGGCACGTTCCTCTCCTGGATCGTACCCTCCATCGTTGCAGTCTTCCTCTCGTGCTCGACTAGCCGGTGCCCGATCGCGGACGGGAGCGTAGCCGTGGTCGTGGTCTTGCAGTGAAGGTGTATCGTCTCGTTCACGGGGAGCGAGAAGGGACGCGCGGGCGAGTCGATGCACCTCTTTGTTGCCGGGTATTCCTGCGTGTGCTGGAACCCAGGCTATTCTCGTAGTCGTGCCTCTTGCTAGTAGCAGTGAGGCGAGTTTCTTGATATTACGCACGTCTACGCTAGGGCTTCTTGATTTTCTGCATTCTTTTACCACTTCCTGAGAGTCCGTAAATATCCGGATATGCTCTGGTGGTGGTTCAGGTAATGCAAGGGCCGTCTCGAGGGCAAGGCGGACTGCTGCAAGTTCTCCCCCTTTCACCGAGGTGCGGGCTGGAAGGTTCTTGGTTGCGCTTGTGCCTAGTGTTGGAAAGATAACAGCCGCGGTCTTTAGAGTGACTGGGCCGTCTATCGAAGCAGTGTCCGTGTATGCAGCCACGATCCCGTTCGTTCCTTCTTCCCACGCCTCAGTCATCTTGATATGTGCCCTAGCGAGGCGGTCTTGTTGCTTTTTGTCGCCCTTCCGCGTGCTTGGCTTGTTGTCTGTGATTTCTGCGTGATCTTCCCATGGCGGGAGTTCCTGTGGTAGCTTGGGTAGGTCTCCGGTACATCTTAATAGGAGTTCCAGGATCCTTCTCCCTTGTCGTGTGTGCTTAAGTCTCTCCCCGTGTGCGACCGTGCGGGCAACAACGGTTTCGTGTAGGGAGTTAATCTGAGCGTGTTCGTTCAGCTTGCCCAGGGGGCAGAACTTGTGCAGGCCCGTGATTATTCTTTTTGCTTGGTTGTTCAGAGCTTCGAGCTTCTGCCATTGCGCCTTGGTCAGCCAGTAGTGTCGAGCCTCGTAGCAGACACGCGAAACTACTAAAGCTTTAACCATTCTTCTGGCAATTTCTTCTGACGCTCCACCCCTTGCGCTACAGATGCGCCGAATGGCATTAAGGGCAGAGTTGCAATGTTTAAGTGTGTCCTGGAGCCAGATGTCTGCCTTACCGGTCTCCTCAATAGTGATCCCTAATATCTTGACAGACGTGGATGGCTCGATTCGCTTGCCTGCAAGAACGAGGTTTAGTTGTTCTGCAATCTTGGCGAGACGGTGTCTTTTCGGTGCGATTACGGTGTAGTTGGTTTTCTCCGGAGAGGCTTGCATTTTCACCCTGCATAGGTGGGCTTCGATTGTATCTAGGCCCGCTTGTAGAGTGTCTTGCTGTCTTGCAATGTCGTCGTTCTTGGTCCATATCGAGACGTCATCCGCGTACACGGTGAAGCCCAAGTTGGGGATCTTTGCAAGTTCGTGAGGCAGGGCTGCCATCGCGATATTAAAGAGCGTTGGTGACAGCACGGAGCCTTGTGGGACTCCGACTCGGTTCACTCTCGGTTCGCTGTCGTGCGAGCCGCAGCGTACCGAGAACGTTCTCCCTTCAAGGAAATTCTTGACAAAGTTCAGCGGCCTTCCGACTATGCCGAGTCTTCGGGCTTCGTTGATGACTGATGCGTGTGGGACCGAGTCAAAAGCTTTCTTGACATCAATCGCCACAATTGTTCTGATGGTTGCGCGGTTGGGGTTGATGTTTCGTATTACGTCAGCCGATATGAGGGCGAGGCTTTCTTGCGTTCCGAGACTCGGTCGAAACCCTGTCTGGGCGGGGTGGAAGGCGTCCGTAGATTCCAGATGCCATACGATTCTTGCAAGTACCATTCGTTCCATCAACTTGCATGTGCATGACGTTAGAGAGATTGGCCTGTAGCTGGAGAGTGCACCTTTGTCTTTGCCCGGCTTGGGAATTGGAATGACGAGGGAATGCTTCCACTGCTGGGGAAGCTTGCCAGTTTCCCAGATCTGGTTGATCATGTCTAGGAGTTGTTCTTTCGTGTTGTCTGGGAGGTTTCGTAGCATAGCCATAGTGATTTTCTTTTCTGGAGTTGTGGCGGCAGATTCGCTCGCCAACCTCCTCAGTTGAATTTAATGTCCCCAGCGCCTCGTGGTATAAAGAGGAAGCTGCGAAAGCAGGTTCAAAAACTCGCGCTGAAAATCGTCCAGAAACCGTTCTTACAAGCCTGTATGTCTAAAGTTTTACGACACAACCGCTACCGCAATGCATGGAGGGAACTTTTGTTCATCTGCACGTGCTACAACCACGCTGAAGCTCTGCACGTGCAGAGCACGAAACGGCACGAGTCGTCTCGTGCACTGCCGCCTGCCTCCTGTGATATAAAGTTATGACGGTCTCATGCATGCGCCAAACGCTCGATGAGATCCGTCTATTCACTGGCTGTCATAGCTGAGTGCGCGGCTGCTGAGCCGCGTGCCGACGGCAATTTTTTACAGTTATGTTGCAATGGGCATTTCACGCCATCAAGATTGCCGGTCTTAGTGTAATGTAGACGTAAGCTCGCTCTGAGCATGCACAAGGAACAGCGCACTTAGATATTACGCCCAACGAGACAATTGCAAGCATGGTGCCCTGACTAGTGCCCCATGCGCGCAAGCACGTGCAACGCGCGCGTGGACGTAGCTTTGCCAAGCTTGCAGTCGCACGTGCATGCCCGCACGAGTAGAGATATGGCGGCGGCCAGTCGCCCAGCTTGCAATCGTCTGTACAGCTTTTCCACAGTGGCGTCACCGTTGAATGTCGTCACTTCCGGTATGGGCGAAAATATAGCTTTGCCGTCGCGACGCCAATAGAAGACATTCAGAATATAAGTGTAATCGTCACTCATTCTCGTTTCGCTTCACCTCTACTTTTTGGTTATGTGCAAGTTGAAATGTTTCTTTTTTTTCGTCGCCCATACCGCGTATGTATGCCAGGTGGCTGGACGAGAGCAAACAAAAGCGGTCTTTAGGCGGTATTCAGTGGACGCCATATTTGTAGGCATTGTTTAGAGCGCACGCTCAGAATGAGCTCACATTAATAGGCTGCTAAGACCGGCAACCTTGATTCATGGTGTGAAATGCACGCTGCAAAAGAACTTTGGAAGCTCGCCATCAGCACGCGTTCAGCGGTCGCGCACACAGCTATGGCCGCCAACGCGGTCATCAGCACGAGCTATGAGAAAAACGAATTATTGTTTGCCATGAACAGCATCCGCGACGGCGAGAAATGAATCTGGCGAAAGCTTTCTGTGACCACGCGCTTGACTGCAGAGCGCATAGCTATAACCAGTGCCGTGTAGGGTGCCTCAATGTCCTTCTGTTAAGGGTGATGCCACCCTTTGTAGTACCCGATGCCGACAGCACGCGCTCACGGGTAAAATACAAAGAAATCGACGAAAACAAAATGTCGCCGTAGCACAGTCAGCGCCACGAGCGCGTGCAGGGACACGTTCCTTCACGCGCTTCTGAACAAAAAATAAAAATAAAAGTGTGAGACAAAATGGCCAGATGTCTCCACCCTAAGCAAAGCGCACATGAAGGCACCCTAGTGCCGTGTATATAGAGAGCTTGGTCAATGGGAGGCGCGGGAAGAGCCAGGGCGTGCGCCAGACTCGAAAAGAGGGCTTGCATGCTCCTTTGACCAACCAGAAGCCGAAAAGAATCCCCTAGCTGTGGTAGCGAGAAACAGTTCTAATCAAAGTTTATGTACGTATATGGTTTTAATACGCCCGTAAGAGTGAAGTGTAGTAACTCTTCGTGGTTGAAAATAGAGTGCACGTGAAGTTTCGATCATGATCATGCAGAAAGATGTAAGAAACCAATGCGTCGCTCAACTCTCTTTTGCTCGGACAGAGTGTGACCGCTCGCACGGCAGATTCTCGGCGCTTGGCGTAAGGATTACGTCGACCGTTCCGCTAGTCGCACTCTTCCACCATCATTTTGGATGAGCGTGATTGAAATATCGCGTGTACCATATTTTCAGTCACCGAGAGTCACTCTGATGCACTTATCAGGTTTGTTTCTCGCGACCACCGCCAGGGTATCATTTTCGGCTTCTGGTTGGTCACATTTGAATTTCTGAAGACGCCCTGGAACACGCCCAGTCCGTTTTCGGCCAATGGCGCCTCGTTATTGGCCAAACTCTTTACATATACGGCTCTGGCTATAACTGCCAGTGAATAAGATGATTGAAAACAGGGTATCTGGCCGCCGCCAAGTCTCTGGTCGTGCGGGCAAGTGCATGCAATAACAAGCCTGCCAAAGCTACGTCTACGCGCACGCTGCACATGCTTGCACGCATGAGGCACCAGTGAGGCGCCATGCTTGCGATTGTCTATTGGCGACGTGCGCGATCGAAAACGTCGCTGTGGTCGGCCTTCCCCGATTGGCCGAATGCTGACTATGACGTCAGGAAAGGATTTATCATCGACGGAAATAAGAGGAATGGAAGACCTTTAATTTTGACGGCGTTGGTAGTGTTGCTTTAAAAGCGCAATGATTTCAAGCTTCTACCTTGCTATTCACAAACACCATTGAACTTGTTGTTTGCAAGCTAATGACGTCACGAGAGGAAACCATAGGAAGGCGCCACCAAACATCTCGCCGCTAATAAGGAGTATTCACTGGCGGCCATATCCGTGTGCGCTGCTGCTGAGCGCGTGCTGACGGCGAGCTTCCGCAGTCCTTTTAAGGCGAGCTTTTAGCACCATCAAGGTTGCCGGTCTTAGCAGGCTATTAATGTTAGCTCGTTCTGAGTATGCGCTCTAAACATCGCCCTCAAATATGGCGTCCAGTGAATACCTCCAGAGTTCCTCAATACCACAAACGTTCTTCCATGTCGCTTTCATTACTTGCGCTCTCGCGCAAGTACTGTGGCCGCAAGTGTGACCGCGAGGTTTTCACGTCTAGAATGCCAGAAGAAGTGGCCCCAAAGTATGACTAAAATTTAAAAAAATATATATATTTAAACGTTCGAATAGAATCGGATTGCAGCATCTTTCAGAGAGTGAGCTCGTGGGCGTTTTCCGGGAGAATGCTGAAGACTCCACATGTTCTTAAACCGTGGATAGTTTAGGAGACATGATCGTAGCCGATACTACCTAGAAGGCAAGGCCTGTGTATGACGTTATCGTCGCTGGATCCCCGACAAGTCCCAGGCGGCAAACATTGTTATACCCGTGCCACACGGGCAACTCGAATGTCATTTACAACGAATGATATTTGAGCGGACGGCCAATCAGCGCGCGACACTCCGGGCGTCGCGCGTTCCACGCGCGATAGATTGCGAGCTGATTCGCCGATCACACAAATGTCATTCGTTGTAAATGGCATTCGAGTTGTCCGTGTGGCACGGGTATTAAACTCAAGGCGAGTCGCCGCAACGAGACGCATCCGTCTTGCTGTCGCCACGTGCTCGCGTCACTGTTCTCTACGCGGAGAGCAAGCCGTCTGCGTCTTCCGCAGGAGTTGCGCTGACGTCACAACGAATCCAAGCTCTGATTGGCTTTGATTGAAAGGGTAGTGGGTAGACCCCAATGCTAGGTTCCTGGAGATCCACCCACTGTTTTTTTTTTAATCAGTCAATAAAAGCTCGGCGTTTTGACATCATCGCAAACCCTGTGCAAGGAGCAGACGAACTTGCGCTCCGCATTGTAGTAGGCTGGATCGCGGATCGAGGCTTGCCTTGCTGGGGTCGAACGGCACCGCCGGCAGCCATCGCTCGACAACAGCTATTGCATGGGACTCCTTGGGAGAAACAGGGAAAACTGCGATTTGTTACAACTTTTATTGTGTTTTCCGGGAATGACAGTTAATACTATGGGCGCAAACATCAGAAACGCTAGAAAGCCAATATTTGTTTTTTAAATAAATGTTTTGAGATGTAAACTGTGATGTCATACAATGAGGCAAGGGTTGCCGAGGGTCAATCTGGAGCCGTCCGTGATCCTGAAGTCATCGGAGCTTAGCAGACGATAAGTTGGAAGTCATTTACTCGGAACATTCGCATCGTTTCGAGCGCTTGCACTTAATATACTTCTGGTGCTGAATCTTGCTTTGAACCGCAGGGGGGCTTCTGTGAAGAACTAAAACTCGGAGCTTGTCGTTCATTCGTTTAACTTGTCATTTATTTAGCGACTGACGGAAGGGACGCCGGCACTATCAGTAGTGCTCCGGCACGCTTGACATTTTTTTCCTCCTTTTTTTTTTTAAATCGGCATTTAAACGCTTGACGAATGCCGATTCAATCTCCAAGCACCCGATATAATGATCGCAGTACAATATAAAATACTCGCCTTCCAGCACCGCGTAGACGCTTACATACGCCTACCTTTTGGTGTTTTTCCCCACAGACTCGTGTGTATTGCCCAGTGTCAAGCAATGGCCGCCGGTGGTGTCACCGACGGTCTCTCGATCTGCGATCCCGCCTATTGCAAACAGAGATCAGTGGCTAGCGTCCCACTAATTGTGAGACGCCGCAAGATGCACAGACGCAACGCAGGAGGCACCGCCGGGTGATGGGGGCAAGGCATAAACACCTTTGTCTTGTTGGTGTTATTGTCGTACCCGACCTCCGGCAAAAATCACGAGACGCCCCAGACGGCCCATCGCGTGGCTTGGCGAGCTGAATCCACTCAGGGTGATGGTAAACCGGTGTCTGCTGTCTCGCTTCGACCGAGCGTGACACACGAGCCTTGTGTACTCGTAATGGAAGACGCGCGTCGACGAGCAGCAGACATTCGTGATGGCGTCGCTATCGCATCCCCTCGGTGTGTGCCGCCCTTGTATAAGAAGATGCATGTTTCCTTGTGGTGAGAAGGCAGGGTTTAACAGTTGATAGCTAGAAACTCGGAGATTTTACGTCCAGCACTCGCCGTAATTAGATTCCGCCCGCACTGTCTCTCTTGGCAGTTTATGGCGCGTGAGCATGCTCGCATGTGCCAGATATTTTACGAAGAGAGTGGGCAGTTTAAAAATTTGAACCCACGCTCAAGGAAACAAACCCGGCTTCCTAAAAGGGCGGAGTCGTCGAAATATTAGACGATGGGGAAAAGTAGTCACTGTCGTTGTTTGGGCCCTTATCTCGATCGTTTTTTTGTTTACGTTCTGCCGATTGGAAAACTCGGGGAAAAAGCCGAATCACGCACCTGACCTTGCCACACCGCCGTCTCCTTCCACATAATAAATTTCTGCTACGGTCACCGTCACCATGTCGACAAAGCGTCTGCTAAATGGACGAACACGCGAGCGCAGAGTCTGGAGCCACCGACAGCTGACGCAGTTTGCCGAATAGCGTCTGCTAGCCAACGCGGAAACTCAAACTTGGAGCTCCAAGCTATACACTCTAACCGCTCATTCACACTGGAAGCGGATCCGCGTTCGCAAAGCGGTTGCGAACGCGGTTGTATAAAGATCCAGTACAATTGCACACGCACTTGATGTCATCGAGTGCGCGTGCAATTGCACTGGATCTTTATACAACCGCGTTCGCAACCGCTTCGCGAACGCGGATCCGCTCCCAGTGTGAATGAGCGGTAAAAGAGGCCGTGCGTCTACTTTCCCGCACAACACTCGGAGAGCCAATCACCACAACTTACGGAGGCTGCTCAGCGAATGACGATGCCGAAACATATGTTTAGACCGAAAAACGTAGTCTGAGTTGTGACATTAAGCAATGCAAAACGTCACGCTTGCATTATTTAATGTCACAACTGAGACTGCGTTTTTAGGTTGAAGCATATATTTCGGCATCGTCATTCGCTGAGCTGCCTCCGTAAGTGGCGGTGATTAGCTCTCCAAGTGTTGTGCGGGAAAGTAGGCGCACGGGCTTTTTTAAAGTACAGGCTTCGAAACATTCCGCGCTACACGCAATCACTCCTAGCTTCGCTCCGCTCCGCTTGAGGAAAATAAGTTATGACCACGGTGGCTATGACTTACAAGGTCGCATTCACAGCGGTGTTCGAATTGCAGCCGCGAAGCCGATCCGCTCGTTTTCACCATAAACTGCGCATAAATTTGTATTAGCGGCGAGATGTTTTAGTGGTGCCCTCCTACGGTTCCCCCTTGTGACTTCATTACCTTGCAAAGAACAAGTTCGATGGTGTTTATAAATGGCTGGGTGGAATTAAGCTTGAAATCATTGCACTCTCAAAGGAACACTGCCAACACCGTCAAAATTAAAGTTCTTTCATTCCTCTTATTTCAGTCGATGATAAATCCTTTTCTAACGTCATAGTCAGCGTTCGGCCAACCGTAGAAGGCCGACCACAGCGACGCTTTCGGTCGCGCACGTCGCCAATTGCATCTTAAAGCAACCGCGTTCGCAACCGCCTTGCGGATGCGGTTGAGTCGCCAGTGCGAATGCGGCGTGAGAGAGTTTTCGTAGATCGTATCCTGCGGAGAGCGAGTCCAGCGGGCGCGTGCTCAATCCATGCTTCAAAGAGACGGATCGAGCTTCCGCTAGCAAAACGTAGTTCTAGAATACGGTCTACTAAAAGTGTCTTATAGAGAGTTTTAGTACAGGGTGTCGCAAAAAAATTTACAGGGTCTTTTTTACGTCAAAAATAAACTAGGCATCGCCGAACGCTCATTCTCCGCCCAAAGGTAGAGCTAGAGGTCACAACCAGATGCCAAAATTTCCAGCCCGATCCGATGACTTAACTTAATAAAAAGTTATAAATGATTTTCTGAAAATTTCAATGTGAAAATGACGGCCGACGGAGTTTTCGAACACATGGGGCTCTATGGCACCAGAAACCGAAAACGGGCAAAACTGGGCTCCATTTTCCCCATTGAAATTTTCAGAAAATCACTTATAACTTTTAATTAAGTTATCGGATCGGGATGAAACTTTGGCTCCTGGTTGTGACCTCTAGCTCTACCTTAGGGCGAAGAATGAGCGTTCGGCGATGCCTAGTTTATTTTTGAGGTAAAAAAGACCGTGTAAATTTTCTTTTGTGACACCCTGTAGATCGTGTTTTTAGGCCACGCTATTTGTATAGGGGGAGCTCTTCACTTCGACGCATGCTCTGCAGCGCGTGAACGTAATGGTTGTGAGCCTTTGAAAACGATCTACTAAAATTCCACCATAGGGACTTTTAGCATACCGTTACCGTGTTCCACGTCCCGGTGCCTTTAAAGCATGCTTTTTAAGCGCGCGCCCCTTCCTAGTGACTCTGAATTCTTTTTTGTTTTGTTTCGCTGCTACACTAAAGAAACGCGTGGGAGTTCACTTTCCCGCATAAGATAAGAACAGCCAATCCGGGAACAATACAAATATATCATCAATTTATAAAGCTCAGTGTACGATTCGGTTTAAAAACGAATGCTGTGTGCACAAGGACGGCGAACAAATCAAACTACACGCTCTGTATCCCTGCGCACACAGCACTTTTTCTATCCAAATTTTATTTTAAGCTTCGTCATTCGCTGCAATTCTTGTGTTCTTCGTCGTGATCAGTAATTGTGTTATGTTTGTTTTTAGAGAGCGGGAAGCTCCTTAGCTACGACGGGAGTCCGTTATTTCTGCTGTAGAGGAGAAATTCAGCCAGAGCAGTATTCACTCATAGCCTGGAGTTTTTAACGTGCATCACCCAGTAGTGACAGACGGTCGCAAACCGGTACGATGCTTATCCGGACCGAAACGGGCGAAGTGGGAATGGAACTTCAACCTGATTCGCTGTCTCCGTGTTCTGCAGGAAACTGAACTCGCACGGCATTTTTAGAGTGCAACACCAAGCGGAAAAGAAGGAGATAAACTCTTGCTGAAAGATCAAATGGACCCGATACTTGCTTCCACGAAACTTGGCAACAACAGGGAACGTCGCTAAATATTACTGAATAGAACGATGCGCGCGTGTCTAAAGGCATCATTCTCCAACTGGGCAGGGTGAGGATTGCATCCTTGCGTGTCGTAGCTACTATTTAGTGTTGAAGATACCTGCATACGGTGGCTAATGAAGAGAGTGTTAAACTTTTTTGAGAATTACTGCAGCTGGGGCATTTCGTTGTTGGGCATTGTGAGATATCTACAAGAGCGTTTACTACGGACAAACAACACGATGATGGTCGAGCGTTGCTAACGAGCTAGAAGCACGCAGCAGCGCTGTGGTACAGTAACGAGGGACCATTCCATCGGATAATGATTACAAGCACGCGCTTGGAAATGGTCGTTTGGTTCCTTTTTATTCCTGAGAGTGATTAAAAGATATATCCATTTCTTGGAGCATCATAGCTGTACCGGAAGTTCGTATAAAATATAATATATGGAAGTCTTTTTCCTATAGATCCGTGTCACTAAGCAACAATTTGTAAGCTGGAATTATGCTCGTTGCACGCTATTCCGACATTAAAAATATACATTTCAAGGATAAATGTGTTATTTTTATTTTTTGCGGGACACCTGGATGTGTAGCTACCCTCCTGTGCTTTTGAGAAACCTCATCGCCAAAGAGAAAGTTACCACTATTAGCCGATGGGGAAATACCCGTGGCTCCGCCACGCGGGAGGAATGCGTCCCCTTCGGGACGGAATGGGACACCGTGGCGGAGATGTCCCGAGCTTCGGTCGAGTGTTTGTGTCGTCCACCAGCAGGCTTCTGTAAGTCAATGTAAATGATTTTGCATATTCTAAACGCACGGACGACGCTTTGGAAGGTTTCCTTGTACTTTTCATGTACCTCAACAAAAACTTGCAGCGCCCTCTCTTTGTCGTCGCTCCAAGAGCTCGCGTGCCTAGTTTCTTTCCGCTCTCCCGAGATGGCGGTCCCGTCGCGCGTGGCTCGTTTCCTCCGGCTCCTCGGGGCGGCGATAGTCGTCCACGCGGATGTATATGAAAAACCAGAAAGACAAGTTGCCGTTCTCCATTTGCAATTTCACTTCTCTTCTCTCGTAATGGGGAAGCCGCGTATAGTCCGGACACCCAAAGAGCAACTCGCCTACGAGGAGCAACGGCGGGAACGGCAACGAGAATGTCAGCGGCGGTGGCGGGCGGCAAACGCCACCAATGAAGATTGCGGGGCGGAAAACGCATTACAGAAAACGCATTACAGAGATTAAAGTTGTCCTAAGTTGGGCAACTTTAATGGAGCATACGCCAAATTCAAAGGAGACTTTCTGGACAGACAGTTTGGGCGTAGTTGTAGGGTGTGTGATCGGCTGTGGTTCGACAACGATTTGACCAACATCGGCAATGTGCGGGATTCTGTTAAGCGGACTTGTGCTCTGCAAGTGTTGTCGGTGACTACTTGCACATGATCGATGACCACAGATCAAGACAATAAATGCGTTCGTACCTTTATTAAAAATTTAATAAAGGTACGAATAAAGGCTCATGATTTTTCGTTATCCGAGTGACAATCCGCGATCGGGAAGAGGACTTTGAATACTCGACGCCTCGTCTCGCCGCAATAAAAAAAAATTGCAAAGACTTCTCAAATAAATTTATTTGATATTGGTGCGTTAAACGGGGTCGTCTATAAATGTGTGATTGCTGACCTTCGGTTGCTACCCCGCTCCACGATAAGCTTTTTTTTTTTCAGATGTATGATTTTGCGGTTTTTAACTGAGCGTCATAGCGTGACAAGTAAACCTGGTCATAAAAAAGAATACACATTCGAGAAGTAGCTTAAGTAAGCAATTTTCATATTAACTTTAGCTGCACCTTTCCTCGGGGAAGTTTATCCTTGCTCTATAAAAATAGCTTTTAACTTAAAAAATACATATATATATATAAAAAAACGGGGGCAGTAAAGGGTTCGGTGCAACGATATTCAAGTGGAATATATATATACTTTTTCACTTTACGCGAGTTTACTGGCACTCGTGGGACCAAGTATACTCGCACGGCCAAATGACATCCTCGAAAAAACCTCTTTGTTACGGTGTAATTCCGCGGAAAAAAGCGAACGTTTTCTTGAAGCCTCCCCTTCGCAAAGCTTGATGACTTAGCTGGGGGATCGCAGTGTCGGCCTAGTCCATAGTCTCTTAGTGGTGGTATTTGAATTCGGCTCATAGATTGAACCCGAGCATTGCGTGAGCACGCAATTTGGGCTCGTGATGATCAATAGCTCGACAAGCATTCGAGTAGTGGCTTGTGTGCAATCGCGGCAATGACGACAATAGCCGAACCCTTAAGCGTGTTTCACATGCAGCGGTTTTGGCCCTAGAGCGGCGCGATTTCTGCCGTCGCGGCGCTCTGGCCAGCACCAGCGGTTGAGCAGCACGAGCGCCGCGACGGCAGGAATCGCGCCGCTCTAGGGCCAAAACCGCTGCATGTGAAACACGCTTTACAGTGTCTGGAACTCAGCCCATGTCCTGTACTTTGCCAACCCCAGGACGTGGCTAGAATAAACATTGGCGGTATGCATTCGGCTCCAGATCACGTGGCCGCTTGTTCTGGCTGCAAGTTGAGGGGTTGAATGCAGCTCGTTTTTCTACATTTCTTTCAGCGACTTTTATTGCGTGGGGAGAAAAACGAACACGTGTTCCATTGGTCATAAACCTCAGGGATTCGTTCTAAACGGTATTCGCGCAAAGTACACAAATCGTTGCACCGCCCCTTTAATTAATCTTATGACGACATTTTGATGTAAGTAAAGGTGGTCGTTATGGCGGCTAAATGTAATAATTTGCAGAAAAGCGTCTCTGACCGGATATTCACACGCAAAAGATCGCGAAAGTGGAGAGCGCAGCCGCTCGCCAGTCCGGTCGTGATTTCGGCGAGAGCGATCCAAATGAGGCTCATTCAGTTTGGCGAATGGCGTACTAATTCTGGTACTATATCGCTGGAAGGGGGGGGGGGGGGGGGAGGGGGGGGACGGGGAAAAGGGAGGGGGGGTTGAGGTCGATGGCCGAGTGTGTTAGCACGTTCGGAGCACGTGGACCGAAAGCTCGCGCAGCAGAACCTATTAAATAGAAGATCGAACTATTGGCGACGGGGGCCATCGAAAGCGTCGCTGTGATCGGCCCACCACAACTGGCCGAATGTTAACTATGACGTCAGCAAAAGATATCAAATCGACGCAAATAAGAGGAATGGAAGAACTTCAGTTTTGACGGTGTGGGCAGTGTTACTTTGAGAGCGCTATGATTTCAGGCTTTCACCATGCTCATTACATACACCATTGAACTTGTTCTTCACAAGGAAATGACGTCACGAAAGGTAAACAAACGAGCGCGCCACCGAAACATCTAGCCGCTAATAGGGGGCATTTTATCAAGCTTGTTGTCCAAACAGCCCAATGTTAACTAACACAGAATAACAAAGAATTGATCCTCGCCTAGCACGGTCTGGACACAAGGACTTCGCTTTAACCACTACTTCGGTCGCACGAGCAGCAGTTTTCGAATCGTCATCTTCGATACCTCTTATGCAAAACAAACGATTAAATTCGGTCTGTTGTCTCCTTAGTTGAAACGTACAGCTAAGGGCGTAACTGTTGCATCTCCACCCTAATACACCGTTTCACTTTAAGTGCGAGCGAGGCCGAAGCTGCAAGCGCGAGCATGTGGCCCTGAACAATGCTGAAAGCCCTAAGCTCGCTCTTGTAGCTTCTGCCATATCTGTTATGCTCAATATTAAAGGGAAAGGGAATATAGGGACACTGGCTTCAATCCCCATCTCTGCCCGTTTCGATCTGAATCAACATCTTACCGGCGTGCGGTCGTGTATCACTACTGCGTGATGCACGTTCAAGACATGAGGCTGGCAATGCTACAGCGCCGGCTAGGCAGCAAAACTACCAGAGGCCAATAGACCTATTGCTATATTACCCAAGCATCAAGGAGAATGCAGGGATTGGTGTTCCACGTGCCGCACGTGCTGGCCTCAGCAGTAGTAACTTTTCTAAAGCAAATACCTAAAAGAAATGGCATCTTGCGCGCGCGTTCGTCAATGCTTTATTTTGGTTATTTACTTCGAATCTTTTGTACGGGGAAGGCGTGCGCGTGTGGCGCACGGAACACTAATCCCTGCATTCTCCTTTATTCTTGGATAATATAGCAAATGGTCTATTGGGGCTGGTGAACTTCCCACAGTCTAAACAAACGCACAATACAGATTATTTTTGTTTTGGATGAGATAATACGCCTTTTAGCCTATCTCGAGGAACGATCGCATGAGCTACGGAAACGTCGGCCTGGTCGGATTATGCTTCGTGCTGAACGGATATGTTCATCTTTAGACTGCCAGCATAGTAATAATAATAATAATAATAGTAATCAATCAATCAATGTTTATTATAGTGCCCAGGAACAATTTTCCGGTCTTGATAGAGACACACTGGATGGAAAGGAATACATAAAACACAAAAATACAGAAGAGCAATGCGTTATACAGTAACTGCATATAATCATACACGACATACACTGAGTTGAATGATTAGAAAATACACTTTCTAGTTATCGTTTAAAATGATGGGAAATTGCGATAATGTAAAAACAAGTTTGAGAGGCACTCAAGACGAATAATATACGAAGCAGAAGCACAAGCACAGAGAAAACAATGTCTGTGCTCTCTAAAATCAATCTTAAAGTGAAGCACAATCATTATTCAGCCTCCGGACAGGTCTTCAGTAGAAATTGTAAATACCCTGTAGCACGAGTTAAAAATATCGAGTTTTTCAGAGTACTGGTTGTAACACCCAGTCAATTTAATAAATGGGCTTACAAGACAAACTTTTGGAAATATAAATTGATGATTGATTCCGAGTAGACGCACGTGGAACCCTGAGGCATACTTCTGACAAGAGGCTTGGTGAATTAATCGAACCATGCAACGTTTCAAACAAAGACAATAGGTCCGCCTTCTGCCAACGCCGTTGATGGCTTTGCAAGTCAACATGTTCTAAGTTTACGTCAAAAGTTGAGCAATGAACATTCGTCATAAAGTAGCGATGTTCAAAGATGGAAATAATATTTTTCTGAACTCATTCGATTTCCAATAATTTAATTTTACAGATTCCATTCCACACAACTGAGGCATATTCTATCTGGCCCATGCATAACGAGCGATACAAAGTGAGAAACGCAGAAGGATGCTTGAAGTCCTTCGTTAAGCGAGAGGCAACGTCCAGCTTGCGTAGAGACGAGTTAACGAGCAAGTTACGTGACTAGAGAATCGCAGGCTAGGATCGAACATAGCTCCCAGATCTTTCATTGTACATACCCAGGATAGGGGTTCACCATGAATACTATATGTGAAAAATGTATTCTGTGCCTTCCGAGTAAATGTCATAAACTTAGTTTTAGCGCGGTTTAAGAGAAGAATATTGTCTGAGCACCAGCTAAAGAACATGCATCTTCTTGGAGCCTAGCGAAATCATCTAAAAACCCTATTTCTTTGTAAATTTTAATATCATCAGCGTTTACATTAAAGACGTTTACTACACCCGTTAACGCCGAATTAGAGCGCATCTCTTGAGGAGGAGGAGGTTAGGGTACTGAGGGGAAGGTATGCCCCTCCTCTCTCTTCCTCACCTCCTCATCCTCCTTGCTACTACTCCTCCCCTTCTCCTCCTTTCTCCTCCTCTGGTGAGGTCACTCGTGACGTCACCATGGCCACGGGTCACGTCACTGTGCCGAAACGTCATCGCGGTGCATTATGGGACGTTTCCCATAATGCACCGCGCGGTGCCGAAACGTCATCGTGTGGAAACGGCACCGTGCCGAAACGTCCACGCGGTGCATTATAGGAAGAGTCCCATAATGCACCGCGGTGACGCTTCGGCGCCATGCGAAAACGTCGCCCTCGTGACGTCACCGGTGACCCTCGTGACGTCATTTGTGACGTCACGACGGCCTCGCGCGTTGCATTTTGGGACGTTTTCCAAAATGCACCGCGAAATTGCGCCGACGCCGACGCCGCTCAAGCGGAAACGGGCGCCCAAGAGCTGCGCTCTAAAACCAACAAGCCCGATCACCGACCCCTGCGGTACACCGGAGATGACGTTTGCCATTTGCGATTGGCGACCGTTGACGGTTACGCATTGTGTACGATTAGTAATATAAGAGTCGAGCTATTTAACTATGTTTACATTTTTTTAAGAATGTGCTTCAACGTATGCAAGAGCTTGGGTGGGAGGCGCGGTAAACGCCTTGGCGAAGCCCAAGAATATGACGTCTGCCTGACTGGTTCGTCGAGTATTTTCGCCACTACATGGACTGTATGTAATGTTTGCGTGACTGTCGGTAGGCCACGCTTAAAACCGCGTTGCTCCCAGCGGAAGAAGCTGTCAGTTTCTAGAAAGACCGTGAGGTGATACATAAGCAATGTTAGATATACCTTTGCCACTTGAACGTAACAACGACATTCTCCTGCAATTTCGCACACTGTCCGAGGCACTGCCAGATTTGTAAATTGGGACAACTCTGGCATTTTCCCAATCACTGGGCACCACTCCAGCATAAAGACCGAGAGGGTAAATGACACACAAAAATTCGGAGCACCATTCAGCGTATCTACAGGGAAAAATGTTTGCTATCTCATCGGGCCCGCAGGACTTCTTGGTGTCGATCCGGGGCTGGTAATGGAAAATTCCTGCTTTGGACACTACAACTTCTGGAATTGTGATATTCTTACCGCTGTACGATGACAACTGAGAATTGTAGTTCGTATACACGAACGAAAAAAAAAAACTTGTTAAACACGTTCGGTATTTCCTCGTTGTTATTAACTATGTGATCATCCTGCTTGATCGAAATTACGCAGTTGCTTTTCTTCATCTTGTAAACCCTGAGATGGGGAACGATAAAAAAAAAACAAAAAAAAAACGGACGAACACAACAAGTTTATTGTTCCCCATCTCAGGGTTTACAAGATGACGATTGATTACCAGCTCGCCTGCACTCTCTCACTGCTTACAATTGCTTTTCTTATCTAAATATGCCGAAAACTTGTGCTAACTAACTGCGCCCGATATTGCAGATATGATTAAAATAGCTTGAGCGTGGATCCACCAGTTCCGTAGTGATTTAGTTTTTTTAACAGTATGGTATGGTTATTAGATCGAAGGCTTTAGAAAAGGTAAATGTAGACTCCTAAGATAAGCTCTTCATGCTCGAACGATTTTAAAATTTCTTCCTTTTGCATTAGCAGTGCTGATTCAATTGAGCGCATTTTCCGAATGCCATGTTTTAAATCAGAGAGTAGAAAATGCTTTTCTATAGATAACAAAAAAGTTGGCTGTACTTTATTTTTTTCGAGACGTTCAGAAGAAACGTGCTAATGAGGAAATTGGTCTATAATTTTTCTACACATTTTTATCACCACCCTTGAATATAAATTAAACTTTAGCAACCTTCATTTTTTTTCTTCGGAAAGACACGAGTAGAAGGCGTAGTGTTGAATATATACGTTAATATTGGAATAATTATTACAAGAGCATACGTGATTATGTTAATCCTATAACCGCTAACATCGGGACTTTTGCAATTAAAAAAGAGCACTGCGAAGACTGCTTGTTTTACAAAAAGATAGACTCAGTAAAATTGCGTTTAATGTAGCCACAAGGACCGAGTTAATTTTCTACCACGTCAGTGCCATCTACAACGTTGACTAGAAAATAATTACAAGCATTTAAAAGAAAACAGCCAGAAATAAAACCTCCTCCAAAATTAATTTCCTCTAAAATGTGATTTCCTCTATGTGAGCAAATTACTGTTTTTATTCTTTCTCAAAATATTCTTGCCTGTTCGTTATCTTTTTTTTTTTTTAATATCTTTGTAATAACTGAACTTAGCATGTCTCTGTAAATTCACCAATTTATTTCGAAAAGTCTTAAATGCCTTTAGGTCATCAGGGTTTCTTGTTTCAGGAAATGCTGGAACAAAGTGTTCTTCCTGTCTATTTCATTCAAAAGCTCCTTGGTCACCCAAGGCTTACGTTTCCTTTTACACTGATTTACTGTCTTGAAAAGAAAATACAGGTTATAAAAACTTCAAAATATCTCTAAAAATTTGTTATACTCGAGATTGACGTCGCTATGAGAATAAACCACATTCTAGTCAACTGGACCTTAATACTTTCCAAAGCTTTCTAGCGTAGTGTCTGTTATATCTTTAAATTTAAATCTTCGGTGTGCATTTCCCAGAAGTTCCGAGCTTTATTTATCAACATGAATATGAGTAAATAAACACTTATGTCAGTGATGATAGTGTTCGCGAGGATTGTTGTTTGATAGTGATTGATAACAAAAAATCAATAAATGTAGATGTTGTGCATGTGACCCTTGTTGATCTTGTCGCAATAACTTCAATACCATTTGAATTGACTGCTGAACTAAAAAACTATTATTGTCATAATCTCCACCAAGGAAAATAGTATACTTGCGTTCTACTATAAAACTTAATAAGTCAAAAGAGAAATCAAATAAATTGGTCACCGTTCCAAATGGTGAACGACAAAGCACAGCAAACATATAGTCGCTAAAGCGCCAACACAAACACTCAAAATCAGCCGTAACCTATGTGAATTCTATTACTTGTTCACATTTGTAATCATTGTGTAAAAGTAGTAGCACGCCACCTCTTTTTTTATCGCGACAAAGCGAGAAGTGACGATATCCCGGCAAATATAAAATGAAAGGTTCATTACAATATCCTCTTCCTGAAAACATTATTACTGAAAAATAAAACAAACAAAAGGACCACAAGGTAGTGTCCTCATGTCGGTCGCCGAGGTCTTTTTGTCTATTGTTCCTTGGTCTTTTCTGCCACGGTTGTGTGACCTTGGGCAACGTGTGTCCTCTTGCGGAAGCCTATTTAATGGGGTGTTCTGAAAAATAAATCTTTAGCTGTGTTCGAAGTTTCGTGTCTGTCCGTCTTTTTTTGTTTCCTCGCTCCAGTGTTGCTGTCTGAGATTATCATATTTTGCTGTGGCTAATCTATGGTTCAAGTAAAAAAAAAGATTAATTAACTGGTTGTATTGATTCAACTCAGCATGCCAATTGAGCTGGAGCTACAGCAGCTTGAGATAAAAGGTACTTTTCAGCCATTAAAACTATTATGCTCAAAATAAAAAAAACAACAACAACAAAAAAAAAAAAAACAAGCGATTAGGATTAGTTGTCTATAGCTGGCCATTGTCGTCTTTGTTTCTGATTTGAATGGCTCGTGCTCCTTCAACTTTTCGAACCAGCAGTTTTCCACTGGTGTACTATGGAAAGCCGTAGACTTATTCTTTCACCCCTTTTTTGCTGCCCTGAGAAGTTCCCTACCGTGCCTGGTCAAATTTTCCTGGATGAAAATACAGAACGAACTGTACTTTAGATTATAATTTTTTTTTATTTAGCCACGCTTTTCCGTTTAGTTGCCTTATTAAATGAATAATAATTCCAGGGACGTTATCATGCCTCGCAGACAACCTGTGAACATATGCGACGTCACTTTCTGTTAGATAAAAGGCTTCCAATTTGTTAGGCTTCGCCCATTTTTCCCGTCTTGAATTAGTGTTGTATTTAAACGCCGGAAAACAAAAGCGATTTCTAGCGCTCCTTGCCGATATCACAGCGCGGCACAGTCAGCGACGCGGTATGTCCTCACAGCTACACTCAGCATAGTAACCTTTTTGCTGACCGCAGTAATGCCTTGGTGAAACACCAGAGAACATGCTCACGTGATCAAGTATCTTTAACTTTTATTTGCGCGAGAGCAAGTGCAAATGGCGGCTATCTAGTGCCTGTGGGAATATGCATCTTCATGTTCAGAGGAAAGATCCGCATATGCAAAATGAAAAGAAAAGAAAAGGGTACAAATAATACTAATTATTATTATTATATTTTTTTTAGAGGACACGGGAAGGGTTTTGATGTAATCTCCGAGGGGAACGGGGGACCGAGGCTAAATTGAAACCAACACCCACCGTGCTGAGCAGGGGCTAGCACTTCAAGCTGGCAACTCAAGCGGAGGCTGGCCTAACTTTAGTGAGCGCAGTGGAGCCAGAAGAGCCATGTGGCCTAACTCGATCGTGTCCTTCCATCAGGTCAGTAAACACAACCTTTGCAAATCTCGTAGAGGCGACAAGAGGTTTGTTGCGGTTCTGCCGCGCCCCGGAGTACTCTTCGCTGTTTGCGCGGAATTCCGCAAATAGCCTCTGTTGGCGTTCGTTGTCCGGGGATATTAAGGAAGATCCCATCCTCGACATCAATGACTCACGGGACAACAGACGATAAACAAGGATATAGACCAGTTCAAGGAAAATCAAAGCAGCTTTTATGCACAGTCATAGAAGCTGGGAACTCAAGGATAGGCCAGTTGGACGAGACGTTGGAAAGGTAAAAAATAACCGGCGAGCAAACATCCAGCCTGGAAGAACCCGTAAAAAATAATAAAAGATTAGCATTAGCATTAGGGCTCAATACGCGGATCTAGTCGATTTGGCAGACAGATGCAGGCGTAATAACCTGATACTGTTTGGAACTCCTGAGAGCCCTGATTAGTCAGATACGGATGTAAAAGCGATGTATTGGTTGGCGTTCTTGAAAACCGCAGGGCAGTCAAAGTAAGCACAACGGATTCGAATAAAAAAAAGGAAGGAATAAGACAAGGCCGGTCGTTATAAAGTTTTATGAGTATAACAAATAAGAGGTTTCCAGGAGTTGAAAACAAGCCAAAAGGACCAAAATATCGGTTCCAAACGCTTGCTCGCTGACCTCGCTAAGACGGAATCAGGTACGGGAGAACGCAGCAACCAATAGAGCAAAATGTGTGCACGTAAAACTTCTCCACTATAAGACTGTAATCAACGATGCAGCATACAAATGGGATGACGAAATGGCTCGTAGAATTAGACCTTTTACGAAAGCTTGCTAGACGCCATGAAATACCCGAATTTCAGCCAGAAAATTGCTAAAAAATTAAAGCTGATCAGTGAGAACGTACGAAGCCTTGTAAACAAAGTTTGAGATCGGGAAAACTTGCTCATGCACTAAGGTCCGGATGTGCTTAGTCACTGAATACTGGCTACGGCCAAAAATGACAAATAACTGCTCCTTTTCAAATATAAAATTATTCGATAAAAATTGTGTGCAGCTATTTAAAAGAAAAAGGAAAACGTTAACCCCGTTGAAATACCCGATATACATGACAAACCCACTTTAAAAAAAATTTCATAACATCTTTTTTATGTTTTATGCGATGTACAGATCTCCGATATTCCCTGAAGGTTTCCTGGAATTCGTTTAGGATTATTTGCGTAATAACATCGCTGCTACTTCACGTGAAATCTTTGCTGGATATTTTAATCTCCCTGACATAAAATGGGATCCGCTCGAAGCGGGGCTAAATGATGTAAAAACCTTAGAGGCTCTTCTTGACATTGCAATTGGAAGTTACTAGTACACATTTTTAATAAAATCGCAATGCGTGGTGGGACTAATAAATTCCGGCTTGACCTGATTTTTTTTATAGTCACACGCCAGGTTAGAAAATATTCGTTCATGGTGAATTTTCAGATCATAAGTTTGTGCTGCAGTGTAAAATGACGTCATACCGCGAAGAAAATGAAGATAACCACCAATGGTGCGCACGGAACATTGGTAGAGCTGATGATGTAAGCATGCTGAGAAATTTAAAAAGCTTTTTTTACCCGTTTGATGGGAAAGCGGACGTGAATCTTTTGCGACTTCGGTCAAGGTGCATTGTTAAGTACTGTTTTAAACGACTCGTGCTAAAAAAAAAATTAATTTCGTATAAATGCAAAACATAAAGCAAAAGTTGGCAAAGGCTAAAGAAAGGTACTTCACGGAAAGCTTGAACGCAATTCATAAAAAACGTATCCACGAAGGTTTTGGCATCACCTCACCCCATCTCGAGAGACCTCAAAATAGTTTTGAGTGATTAATGAGGTCGTTTCTTGTCATACCAAAATGGCTCAAGGATACATTTTGTTTTTCACTATGTGTTTACCTAGTCGTGTTTCGAAACACCTTCAATCGAAAGTGCACTTATTAGAAGTCTCCAATTGACTGCGATATCCATATATCACAATGAGGTTTTTTTTTTTATTTCTCCGTTCAACACTTTAACCCCATCTTCCAGTAAATAAAAACAAAACAAAAAAACAGCAACATACTTTTGGTTTCAAGACTCGTCAAAATATTAAGCTGTAGAGAAAATTATCTATCTGTGTGTTGTCCTTGTTTCGAACTCTTTTTGTTCACCTTCCACCCATTGAAAATCCCGACAGAAAAGCCTTAACACGTACCTGATCTCGCCGCACCGCCGTCTTTTTCCACACTTTAAAGTCAGTACTCTGTGGTCACCATCACAATGGCAACGAAGTATCTGCTGAATAGAAGCACACACAAACGTTACATGAATGCCGTCTGCCAATGGCAATGCGGCAACGCTAGCTTGGGGGCTGCAAGCTAGGCTTGCAAACAGAGAGGGCTACGCGAGTCTACGTGCGGTCACCCCTCGCTTCGCTCCGCTCGGGGAAAATTAATTATAATCCCTGGCTCGAGCTTGCACGAAGCCTCGGCGAAAGCGGAAGACGCCTTGCCGTCTTAATCCTCACTGTGCTGCAGCCCTGCACTACTGTGTGAGCACGCACCTTCGCTTTGCGCTCTAAATGGAACGGAGATCTAAGGAGCACACGCTCCCCTGAAAATGTCTTTGACAGCAGTGAGAAAACAACGCTAAAGCCTTGACATCGTCGCCTAAAAATTTTGATGCGGAACTTAATCTATAGAGGCCGGTGAAGAGCTGTCGCCTCAAGGCCAGTTTACACACTTGCGACTTCTGAACCGAGCGCCTTAAAACCTCTTAAGACCCGTTCACACAGGAGCGTTTGCTTACGTTTTCCTACGTTACGTTATGGCTCACCAGAGTATCCATGCCTTGAATGTTGCGTACAGGGCTACTCCTTCAACTTCTTACCACGTTTCATACGAAGCAGACATGTACCGGTGAGTCTTGACGGAAACAGACGTGAGCTTCCGTAAAATAACTCAACTTAAGCAAACTGTACTTTGTGAACCGGCATTTAAAGTCTCTTACGACGCGAGAACACTAGAGACCCTCAAGTAAGAGTGTGTTCAACTGCTCGCCCGGGGTTACGTGTTTATGGGCGCCATTAAATTCCAAAATTTTGCTCTGGGTCTATGGGGCTACGGGTGACGTTTCAACCCAACTCCAGTTATAAACAGGCTTGGAGATGCTTAAATATTTTACACGAAGAATAAAATAACACTTTTATTTATACACCATTTTTGTTCCAATAAGAGAAGTATTTTTGAAACGCGAAAAAGTGTATAATCCGCCATCTTGGACGATGCTGCGTTTCTGGCAACGCTGATATCTTCTGCGCGTTTGCAATCTTCGGAATAGACTTATTGCTGCATTACCCAAGATCAAAGAGAACGCTGGGAATGGTATTCTACGCGCCGCACGTGCTGGCGTCTGCAGCACTAACTTTTCTAAAGCAAAAGCCTGAAGCAAATGGTAACTTCTACGCGCGTTCGACAACGCCTTATTTTGGTTATTCACTTCGAATCTTTTACACGAGAAAGGCAAGCGCATGCGATGCTTATAACATTATTCCCTGCATTCTCCTTGATGCTTGGATAATTTAGCAATAGGTCTATTGCAACAGAGGCTGATTAAGTCGGTGAAAAAGGCGGAGGGGACCGGCAGAGAGGTCCCTCCTTACCACGCGGCACGGAAGCCGCAATGCACGCTCATCGGAACTGTTCAATTCAGTTCATAAAAAAAAAAATAAATAAATAAATATATAGGAACGCGGCAAAAAAAGTTTTTGGGGCACATGAAAGCCCAGGAGAGAAAAACCGAGGATTTCCAATACATACTGACCACGCAGTAGGAGAGAAGAGTAGAGGGGAACAGGCACGAGAATAGATTAGGCGGACAATCGAAGAGGCTTTCTTCCAGCGTGAGCAGAGGACATTGGATAGCACTGACAACAGCAGTGTCGAGGTGGAGCAAAATTGTGTAACAATGGAGACGACCTCAAGAGAATGGGATAAGGCAGAAAGTAAGGTTCCAGCAGGTACAGCGACAGACCCAGACAACAGGCCCAGACAACAGGCCCAGACTACAGGCCCAGACAACAGGCCCAGACAACGGGCCCAGACAACAGGCCCAGACAACAGGCCCAGACGGCATAGCCATGGAACTCATAAAGACACTAGAAAACACAAGCAAATTTAACTTACGGTATCGGATTACTCAAACTATTATGGGAGGTGAGGTACCCAATGATTGGAAACTAAGTAAAATGAGACTAATATAGAAAGGCAGAGGAAACAAAGACAACATCTAAGGCATATACCCCAATAACGGTAATTTCAGGTATATACATATTAGCTATGTAGACACTAAGGCGGGAATGAAGGAATGGGTAGAAGATATGCAAATGATGAGTGAGCTCCAAAATGAATTTCGAGAAGATAAAAAAGCCTGGAAGATAACTTATTCGTCGCCAGACTATGAATATAGCAAAGAAGAACCAATTCTTTTATAGTTAACTTTTTTGGACCATGAGAGCTAGCGTACGATAATGTGAGCGAGGAAGAACTTTGGGGTCAGCTGTGTACACTGACCCCAGAGTGTAGAGTATAACTCAGGTGCAAATTTGGTTAGGTTTCTTCAGCGAATGTACGCAGACAGTAAGGTATAGTTAAAACATGGGAAGCAGAAACTACACAGCCCGCAGCAATAAACAGAGGACTCAGGCTGGGCTGTCCACTGTCACCTCTGCTCTTCATGACGTATTTCAGTGGAATGGAAAAGGAATTAGAGCAGAGCAACTTAGGTTTTGATGTGAGTTATATGGAAGGAGAGAGCAATTTAGTACAGGTAATACCAGGACTGATGTATGCGGACGACATAGTATTTATGGCAGATAACCAGGATGCATTACAGGAACTAGCTGGAATATATGGAGAGGAAGGGGACACCTTGGACATAAGTTTTAGTAGTGACAAGTCGGGAGTAATTGTGTTTGACGACGAAAAGATTGACCCCCTCAGGATATAAGACATTGTAATAGACCACAGGCACGTAGCCAGGATTTTCTTTCGGGAGGAAGGGGAGGGGGGGGGGGGGTGCCCGCCCATGACAAAATGCTGTATGAGGGGGAGGGGGGAGAGGAAGTACCAGCAAAATAGAAGATTTCGGGGGGGGGGGGAGCATGCCCCCCCCCCCCCCCCCCCCCTGGCTACGTGCCTGATAGATCATGTAGGAATATGGAGATATCTGTGAGTCTGGCTGAATAAGGGAAGGAAATATCAAGAGGAACACGACGAGAATATAACTAGAAACGAGAAATGAAATGCATCTATTATGAAGCTCAAGTCACTATGAAACTATAATAGATATGAAGTGGTCAGAGGTATATGGAAAGGAGTGATTGCAGCAGAACTGTCTTTTGGCAATGGGGTACTGTTTATAAAATCAGAGGTCCAATCAGCATTAGAAATTTGGCAAAGAAGCGCAGGCAGATTGGCACTGGAGACACCTGAAAATACACCAAATGAAGGTGCACAGGGGACATGGGCTGGCCGTCTTTTGAAAGCAGGGACGCAATTAGTGAGTTAAAAATTGAACAAAGGTTGACCGAAGTGGATGATACGCGATCGGCACGGAAGGTATAGAGGTATTTATACCTGAGAAGTTTAAACACAAACTGGACAAACCGAACCAGAAAGCTTTTATTTAAATACCTACGCGCTAGTGATGGGGCTGAGCAGACTATTTCAATGAAAAACAGAGTGAAAGAGGCAGAAATAAAAATGTAGGAGGTAAGAATGCAGGAAAAATCGTCTCTAACAATGTACAAAGCACAAAAACAGGACATAAGAAAGGAAAAAAAATTTTTTTTGAAAATTTACTGGGAAGTTTTTTACTGTTTGAGCCAAGAACGAGAGTTTTGAGGACAAGGACGTATAGGGCTAAATTTCAGGAGACAAGCATATTATGTGCTGCCTGTCATAATGAGAGCGGCACACTAGATCACTTGATGTTGAATTGCACGGGGCTTCACCCTGCCTTCCCTGAAGCGGTAACAGATTTGGCCGGGGCCTTGGGTTTTGCTGGCGACGATAGAGGTACGGGAGAGAAAAGGAGGACAGTCTCAAAGAGACGATTAGGAGATTGGTTTAAATTATCTAGGGGAAGTTGAATGCTGCACAACTAACTAGCATCGCTGGGGAAAGGCGGGACAGAGACAAATTGGGACGCCCTCGAGCTTCGCTCCGGCGCAAAGTCTCAACCCTGTCTCCCAGTGGGTCCGGTGATGGGGTAACGCCGGCAAGGTTTGACCAGAGGAAAATTGGCGACTCCCTCGCCGGGGGAAAGAATCCAGATGGGATGTTTTCTTTTCTCCAATCCCCCAAAGGTCATCCTGGTGATGTCTCACACTGTCTGGAGATAGGGGAGAAAATTGGCTTAGAAGGGCGGGAGGAATGAAATGTTTGTCTTTTTAGACATAGGCTAGGTGGCGCAAGCTGCCGCCCATAACAAGAGGTACAGCCATTAACGTCCATCCAACATCCATCCATCCATCCGTTCAGTTCAGAAATCGTTTATTGGCCATAGTACAGGGGAAGGGAAGAAGGAGAGCGTTGGTGACTACGCGGTCTGGACGCTGGCGCAAACGAAGGGGGGAGGGTCAAATGAAGATATCTAACTTGGCTTCGTATATAAAATCGAGGAGGCTGCTTAGTGCTCCTGTATGGCCGTTCTCGGACCCAGGTGGGTGAGTAAAACCTTCCAGGGAGCCGATATATGGGGGTCGGTGCTTGGTGCTGGCATCACTTGATTTGGGCCACTCCCACAAAATGTGGTGAGTGTCGGCATTTTTGCCCATGTTATATCTTGAGCAGGTTCCAGGCTTGGTTCTTTTGCTCTATGTCGCCATGCGAGCGGGCGTGAGAGTGGTGTTCGTTCGAATATGGCAATGAGAACCTTGGCTCGTCTGCCAAAACCCCGGAGAAGGAAGTCAGCGTTCGGGAGAAGTTTATCCCATAGTGTAATTCGGTACTTGTCCTCGATCTGGGCCCGTTCTCCTTCCGGGTCGTATCCCTGAAAGTTGTGGCAGCCTTGATCCTGATCACAGGCGGGGGCGTAGCCAAGGTCGTGTGTGTGTGGAGGGATGTCAGCAGCTTCTCGGAGAGAGGAAAAGGACCCGCGAGGGCTAACAGATGTGCCTCTTCATTGCCCTGAATGCCTGCATGCGCCGGGATCCAGCAAACTTTATGGTCGATCCCTTTCGCAGGAGCTAACTTTTTTATTGCTCGGACTATGCGGATCGGGCTTCTTGCTTTTCTGCACTCCGCGACTGCGTCCTGCGAGTCCGAGAAGACTCGGAGCTCGCGAGGTAGTGATATCTCTGAGCTGGGCAATTCTGATTGCTAGTTAAATCGCGATTAGTTCGTCCGCTTCGGTGGATGTTTGTGCTGTTAGTGCAGCCGTGGTCGAGGAGTTGAACGCCGGAAAGGAGATTGCCGCGCTTATCAGGGGTACCGTGGAGTCTTGTGCGGCTGTGTCTGTGTATGCGGCTATGATGTGAGTGGCATCGGTCCAGGTTTCAACCATTCTAGAGTGCTTTTTTGCGATGCGTGCCTGCTGCTGAAAGTCACCTTTTCGGGCAGTCGGCTTATTTTCGGTAATGTCCATGTGATCCTCCCAAGGAGGGAGTCGATCGGGAACGCCGGGAAGGCTTTGCTTGGAGTGCTTGAGGCGTTCGCCATGTGCGACTGTGCCGGCAACAACGGTATCATAAAGTGAGTTGATCTGTGCGTGCTCCCTCATTTTCCCGAGCGGTGTGAACATAGGAAAGCCCGTGGGAATCCTCATGGCTTGGTTGTTCAGCGACTACGGTTTCTGATACTGTGCCTTGGTGAACCAGGTCGGGCTCCGTAGCAGACTCGAGAGACTACTAGTGTCTTTACCGTTCGGGTGGCAATCTCGTCCGTTGCACAGCCTTTGGCGCTACAGGTTCTCTAATGGCATTGAGGGCAGAGTCACAGTGCTGTAGTGTGCCTTGAGGCCACGCGCGCGCCGCCTACTTGGCCAGCTGCGCGCGCGGCAATATGTTCCCCTTTCCTGTCTCCTCCAAGGTAAGCTTGATATCCTGACAGTCGTAGAGGGTTGGATTATCTTGCCTGCGACCAGGAGATTGAGTTGGTTACCAATCTTCGTTTCTCGCTGTCGTTTGGGTGCTACGACGACATAGTTTGTCTTCTCCGGGGATGCTTGGAGGCCGACCTTGAGGAGATGAGCTTCGATCGTGTCAAGGCCTGCTTGGAGTGTGACTTGTTGCCTCTCAATGTCTTCGCCTTTGATCCAGATTGATGCGTCGTGGGCGTATATCGTGAAGCCTAGCCTAGAAATTTTTCCCGAGTTTGTGACATAGGGCCTCCATCGCGATGTTGAAGAGCATCGACGAGAGGGCGTAGAATCGTGGGACACCAACGAGGTTCGCCTTCGCTTTACTGCCGTGGGCCCCGCTACGTACCGAGAAAGTTCTGCCCTCGAGAAAAGTCTTAATCAACTTTAAAACATGCTTTTAAACATAAAGTTTTTTACATTTAAACATGTTTGAAAAGCTTAAAACATAAACAAATATTTTTCAAGCCCCCCCCCCCCCCCCAAAAAAAAAAAAAAAAGAAAAGAAAAAAAATGATGCGCGAAAGAAAAAGACAATATACAGAACCGTCAAGTGTTCACCTGCTCTCCGAAAGGTGGCGCCAGTGTTTTCTCTTCTGGTAAGAGATTTTGAGAGTTTTCAAGGCACACGATTTTAAGGAATCGCAAGTGTGTGAACGGGTCTTGAGGCTGCGTGCGATCACAAGGAAGCTGAGCTAATCAGGCACGTGCACGCAGGCGCTGAAGCATCTCGCCTCTTCGCTGGTTCCTGACAGCGACGACGAGAACGCTTCTCCCCAAGGGGCCTCTTTTTCCCACGAGGTCTTCGACGTGTCACCGACGATACGCGGTGCGTTCTTATTGTTCGCTCTTGCGATGCGTCCCATCCGGAGTCGCATTAGCGTTTGCCCGGGCCTAGGGTCTGCGCTCTGCGTGGTTTCGGCGGTCGAGCGGAGCTCTTCGGTAGAAATCAATGCATCACCGGCGTTGCTCCCCCAAGTCCCACTGGGACCGGTAGACGCCTCTTCTGCCTTTAGTCGAATTACTGGAGCGTTTGAACGTTTGTTGCTCTTTGTGCGGGCCGACAAGTGGGTTATTCATTCTTTTATTCGGGAACAAAGTTTGTTTCGTTGGAGATTCCGTTATGCAGTAAGCGGTATGTCGTAATTATCTTAGGGTTAATTTCTCCTAGGGTTATTTGGGGTGAAAGTCTGTGGCGTGGGCGATTCCGTTATGCTGTAGGCGGTGTGTCGTAATTCTCCTAGGGATATAGCTTGAACTCTGATGGGGTATTCTAACTTTGTTTCGCTTTCACCTCATGCAGAGGAGCATTGCGTAAAAGAAACTTACAGAATGCGCCTCCACTGGCTCATTTATCAAGTACACCGCTTTCACGAAAATACGGTTGGTTCGTGCGAGTTTGGCGTTGTAGGCTATATGTATTAACTTTGCAGTATTTATTGTTAGTTTTCAGATTACTTAGAAAATATAACCTAAACGCAATCATAAATAATCTCCCGCAAAAAAAAAAGTATTTGTAGGCGTATAATAGCGCAGCTTTTAACAACCGCCTTAATTTGGTGGTAATATTTCTGGGCTCGTGCGCTTTGTGATGTATCATATCAGCTTACAACTGCAAACTGACATTTTAGGCAGCGAGGTGGAATATTGCTAATGCACGGTTCATAAAGTCCACAACGCAACAGTAAGCCCCCTTAAGTAGCAGGGCACAGCACTCGTCCATATCAAACGGCAAGGGCCGTGACCCGAAGAGGAGAACGTAAGAAAGACGCTTATACAGAGCGGGACTAAGTTGGCACAAACAAAAGACCGGCGCCTGTCCCATATTTTTCTCGAGCTAGAAAAATGTGATAAAAGATACCGTAGTTACACAGCCTACTATATACTGACAGACCCTGGCAGATAGCCAGAAGAAGCGACCGCCGAAATGAAAAAAAAGTGGAGCGACAGACAACGAATGAGAGAATATCCACGTGACTGACGCCCCGCTGCGGCGAGACGCCGAGACCCTCGTCTCCCGAGCGAACTAGTGTGTTTCAGGTCCTCGCCGCTACAAAAGCTGTGCGCTGATGTCCAGGTTCCCCGAGAAACGGCTCTTTGATGCTCTGTGATACCAGATGCTCGCGCTCCAAATCTGTGACCAGGCACTCAATGGCTCCGTCGTCGAACTGCCAGGCTTTGTGAGTTAATAACAGGATAAAAACGGCCGAGCGCCTCTTTCGGATGTCCGACTTACGCCACACGCTCTTTGCCTTCCGTCGTGCTTTGGCTGCGCGTGCTCGCTCGAAGTCGGCGACGAGACGCCGAAGTGTCATCGAATGTAGGGAGCTCGCGCTAGAGGCGGGGAGGACAACTGAGTGACTTCTCTGCCATTCTAACCCTGTCAGTGACATAGAGTGTAATTGAATTTGCTCTTGCCGACGTCGTGTTCGCACTGACTGTGTCGCGCACATAGACTTGTACGACATTACAGGTAATCAAATTATTATTAATTTATAACTTTTTCGAATAATTTCGTAGTCAGTTGAATACATGTATTAGGGAGTAATAACGAGATTAATATTATTACTTTTTGGAAGCACAAGAATTACCTGTGGCCGTCACTATTTGTTCAACCGCTTCCCCAATGACGCCCTTTGTTTTTCCAAGTTTCCTACTAGGGAATCCTCGAACCATGTCTCTGACGGAAGGATGGCTTACCGAAATTGGTGGATTAAGAAGAAAAGTAGCGTAATTCGGTGATTTTAATCCAATAATAAACAGTACGAAAGGGCCGTCTTCATACCAGGAGAAAAAATCTGAAGTAATTGAAAAAGAAACGGTTACTTTTTCAAGTAACGACAATTACTTTTCCTCTCAAGTGATGGAGTAATTTAATTGGATATTTTTTAAACCAAGAGTAAATTTTATTTGTTTTCGATTAGTATTTTTCGAGGACCGCGTACAAGTGTGCAGTCATATTACACATGTTCGTCAATAATGCCAAAGCAATAAGTGGAACAACAAAAAACAAAAATTCGCCGCAAACTGCCGCGAATTGCCGTCAACTTGAGAAAGATGAGGGGAAATCCGGATAGCTCGAGTCGTGACTCGAGCCGCCATTCGGATGAACGTACAGTGACGAGCTTGCAGTTTTGGAAAGTGATTTGGCTGCTCGTAATGCCATGTTGAAAGCTTGTGCTATACCGCGCTCTCCGCTACCGGAGAATCGTTCTGCAGCATATTAAAATACTAATAGTGACATTGGTTATTTTCCTTCACAGTCATAAAAAAAAAAAAGAAGAAAAGTTGCGGTATGCAGTTTTAGAGGTCCTTAGCCCTCCGTCTGAATACAATCTCTTGATTGTGTCTTCACAGTCAGGTGACTGTTGCCAAATCGCTCTACGAGCGATGTAAAATTAAACAATATAAACATTTTCTTGCTCTCGGTATTTTGGACTCCTAAAGCGCCTTTTTGACAAACAGGCACACTCCAAGAAAGTAATAGGAATACCCCTAGCTTTGTTCTCTCGACGCTATCGTAAAGCACGCTAATTACAACACACCAGAAATTATCCATTTAAAGTTAATTTCTCGCAAACTGGGCCGCCAAAACGTTCACGATATTAAATTGCAGTGAGTCGCCATCTCCAAATGTTTACTCGGAGTTGTTTTGCACCAGTGTTCTGTTAGAGGCGTGGGCGCAAAAATCCATATATATATATATTTTTAGGCATTGTCATACAATACCAATAAAAATACAAAAGTTGTTGATAGCAATATCTTTTAAGTCCTTTTTATAGACATTCGTGAATCTGCCTCTTCTCCGTGAAATTACAGTCCCGCGACCTCTTCGTCACAAGCCACAAGCGGATAGAGAAACCCCCGAAAAGCTTTCCTCCCAAACCTAAAACACACACAAAAATTTGAAGTAACCGGAAGCGACACGCTTGACGTCACTTCCTTCCGACAAAAAAAAAAAAAAAAAAAAAAAAAGGCGCGCGCACGGAGAAGCGGTCTTTTTTCCCGGCCACGGGAGCCTCGGCCCAGCGCGCCGGCCTGCCCGCAAAGCTCCATACGCTTCGTTTTGCAACATCGTAGACCGCAGCGAACGGTACGGGTCATCAGAGCCAGTTGAAAGCTTTATGAACGGCGCGTGGCTTTCGGGAGGAGTGCAGCCACGTCATCTGCTCGCTCGGCCGGATTGGCTACGCTGAATCGTAGCGTTCGGAGCGGCCCATCGCGTGCGATAAACGGCGCGTCTGAGCCGGGAGCAAGGGCTGCAGGCCGGCCAACGTCGCGGGTGACTGCTTCCTCAGAGGAGTTCGCTGCCGGTCGGGCAAACAGGCGGGCCGTGCGCGCCCGGCCGCGCTTAGCCGGGGCCGGCTCTGCGCAAAGACAGGACTGATTAGGCCCTAATGATTCGCTATTAATGGATCGCTCCGACGCCCCGCGCGCGAGCTACATAATCCACGAGGTCCTTGGATCGGGACACGCTTTTCCTTTCTTTGGCCGGGAAGGAGGATCCGGAGGAGGTATGCATGTCTTCTTTGTCTGGTACGAGACGCCGGGCCGATCCTTTAGAATCAGTGTCGCTGTTGTGTCTCGGCGAGATATCGGGCAGGCTCCTTTGTGCGCTGCGACTGAGCGCGTGCGGCACCGCCCGCCGGTCCTAATGAAGGAGGACTTGGGCACTGATGTATCACCTTCGCACGCGCGCGATAATGGAGATAAAGGGGCGTTGATGTACGGGGTACGCTCGTGGTTGCGTCCCAGCATTGCCTGTGCAACTAATTTACTGTAGAGCACGCGAATTGTTAGTAACGGTTATCCATGAACGCGGCTAAGCGAAAGACACCGCCGAAAGGACGTATCTATCTAGAAATAAAGTTTGCAAAGTCAGGACAGGCATTGGCTAACAAAAAATTATCACCTTCAGGATTACCTCCATAACCAAAATCTCTCTCTCTCTGTTCATTTTTCTATCTTTCTTACCTTAAGAGCGTCTGTAAATCTTCTATCCTGCTCTCAGAAAAAAAAACAAAAAAAAACTTTTCCTGTAATTTGCTGAAAAAAAAAAATCCTGGCAAAGGAAGACCGTAAACAGTTTTTGTATCAGAAAAATTTGTTATATGCATTTTCAAACTGAGCATGACGTTGCTAAGTGCTCAAGTTGTGCTCTGTCACACAACAAAGACTACATATTTAGGTAGAAATGTTTTTTTTAGGCTTCGTCTCCTTCGCGAAGCTCTTTACGTAATGCGAGGAAGTTGACGCACGGAGATTTCTTTACAGAGCTGCGTGATTATCCAAAAACCCCATGCTCGGTTTACCATAGTCTAAAAAGTTTTCTAACTAAAGCATTTTGTTCCGTTTTCGTCAATGAACAAGCTCAGCATAGCCGGCAGTGTTGGCTATCTGGTTTAAAACAGCTTGATAAAGTCTTGTCTGGATCATCCTGGTAAGCCGGGATAAGCCCGCTTTCTGAGAGAACTCCAGCATTGCAAATATTTACGAAGAAATATGCAGAGCTAAAAAAAGTACACGTGCCTTCTGCGCGTTTATGGTTCAGAGGTTATCACAAAATCAAAATCAAACTTTTTTTTTTTTTTTTTTTTTGCACAAATTCACGTTAGCATTATACAACACATATACAGGCGGGCGTGACTCTAGCCATCTGTCAAGCAATGTTCTCGCTTTCAAAGAAGGTAAGAACATGACTTTTCACTTACCTATAATCGCGACATGTCTTTGTTATCAGAAAAAAAAAATATATATATAATTACACATTGGCGCCTCTCCAACTTTCTTCTGCAACTAATTATAATTTATTTATCGCTACCTTACAGTGAAATCGGTTCAATTCAAGCTTCCGGATCTTGCGAAAGTGTGAAAGGGAGGGAGTCCAAAGCTCGGCGGAAGCGTGTAAATTTCCGGGTACACGCTTATGTTCGCGGGTCAGAGCTCCGCTGTTGAGCTTAGGGTGAATTCCACTGGTAGATCCGGAGCGTTTTCCAAAATCCACGAGGGAGGCAAAATTCCGCTTCGTGGGACCCGCTCCAAATCGAAGGGCGGAAGGCGGACTCGCATTTTTGGAGCGATCCGCACGAGACGGTCGTCCGTTCAAAAAGGCCGCTGCTAGAAATTGACAAGCCGACCAACGCCACACCCGACTGAGCTTTCCGACGACGAGTCACAACTCTTATACTGTTTAGCAGTAGAAATAACACGAGACGCAAGCTGGACGAAAGTATCTGTACCACGGAGCCTACGTCACAAATAACGAGAAAGGCGTCCGCGTTTGTCTCCGTCACACACCCTTCGGCCGCCTCCAGCGATCGCCATCGGTGGAGTTCAGATTGCTGGTAAGACTTTAATAAACACAAAGAGGCAACAAACCATCGTTGCCTAATCTGTTCTTGCTTTATAGAACGAGAAAACGCCGGCGGCATGCAGTGTAAAAAGGTAAATGATCAGTGGCGGCAAAATGAACAGGCCTGACCTTGCCTCCGCCTCCTTCGGATTTCTTGTCGTTCCTTTCCTCGTTTTAGAGCGCAGCCCTTGGGCTCCCGTTTCCGGCTTGAGCGGCGTCACCGTCGCCGTTGCCGTCGGCATAACCGTGAGGTCACGTGACCCCCGTGAGGGCACGAGCGTCACGTGATGTCACGAGGGTCACGTGACCTCACAGTTACGCCGACGGCGACTCCGCTCGGAGAAAGGAGTAGCAGGCAGGATGAGGACGTGAAGAGGAGGGAGGAGGGGTATACCTTCCCCTCAGTTCCCTTCCCTCCTCCTCCTCAAGAGCTGCGCTCTAATTCGGCGTTACTGGAATGTTGTAAACGGCTTTCACTTTTTAGAGCGCAGCTCTTAGGGGCCCGTTCCCGGCTTGAGCGGCGTCGCCGTCGCCGTCGCCGTCGGCGTAACCAAGGTCATCCCAAGGTCACGTGACCCCTCCAGGTCACGTGACCCCTCCCAAGGTCATCTCAAGGTCACGTGACCCACGTCTGCCAAGGTCACGTGACCCCTCGAGGTCACGTGACCCCTCCCAAGGTCATCTCAAGGTCACGTGACCCCAAGACCCCACGTGACCCTTTGAAGGTCACGTGACCCCCGTCACGTGACCTCAGAGGGGTCACGTGACCCCCGTCACGTGACCCCTCTGAGGTCACGTGACCGCCGAGGTCACGTGGTCTCCTCCCCAAGGTCATCTCAAGGTCACGTGACCCCAAGGTGACCCCCACGTGACCCCTCTGAGGTCACGTGACCCCCCGAGGTCACGTGACCCCCCTCCCCGAAGTCACGTGACACACCCCCCCCCCCCCGAGGTCACGTGACCGCCCCCCCGGAGCATATTAAAGAATGAGGGGAGGAGGAGGGGTCTACCCTCCCCTCAGTACCCTTCACTCCTCCTCCTCAAGAGCTGCGCTCCAATTCGGCGTTACAGGGATTTGTAAACGGCTTTCACTTTTTTTCTTATTACGATCACTTATATTAGCGCTTACGATCTTCCACGATCCAGTCGCGGCTTTGCATCCCTGATCTACGCGAGGTAGAAGCGTTCAAGCTCACAACCCCGCACCATGGCCCAATGTTCCTGTTTTTGCTTTGATCGTGTTCGTCCTCCTCTCCGGCATTTTGCTGGCGGCGTTATGGTTCAACACGCACTTTCCGCAAACAAATGTGCAGTTCGACTACAGTTTTCATGACATTTTAAGTAATGTAGAATGCCCCCAAAAAAGCACCATCACAGCTATCGGACCGCACGTATTGCTTGGTTGTGCCCGAAATCGCAGAATGCGGCACCGTTGCTTTTCATGATTTATTTCACGTTTTTATGTAGACAAATTAGCTGAATCTTGTGTCATAGAATTCACAGTTGATCGGAAAATGCGTGTATCTCGTAGTACCGCGCCAGAACCTTCGTTCAAAATGGTGGATACTTGGGCTAGTTGGTGGTTGCTATACATAATTAAACAGCGCACAAGGAGAGGGACAGAAAAGGAAGACAGAACAGGCAAGCGCTGTTTAATTATATGTATAACCTTCGTTCATTCGCACCGGTCAAGAAACATGAAGGAGACTATGTTTGCATTCACAACCTTTTATTTAACATCCTGATCGTTTCGCAGTTAATTCGCTTGTTATACACAAACTGAAGAGAAAATCTAAACAATGAACTCGCGAAACCCGGTTAAAAACAGGGCGGTAGCCAGATGCAAAGCGAGACTGCAACCATACGAAGACGCGCTTGCACGATATGGAGGCACAAAAAGCGTGCCAACATGTTTGTGTTACGTAGTGTACGCAGTTACGTTTGTTACGTGTAGGCAAGCCAGAGGGATATCCAACTTTCCTTCGTTGCAAATTCAAAATTTTTAGCGAGATGCGTGCCGAAATTATGTATAAGAGCTGAAAACATCGTCGCCGGCTGTGTCACGTCCTAAAGTATCAACTGTCAGGCCAGTATCACACACACGCTGAATGAGACATTTCCACTGCCAGCTACGACTAAAACTTCTTAGGCACGCAACAGATGATTCCGTCAAAACGTCAACACGATACCGATACTATTATCAGAAACTGAACAGAACGAAACGAAGAAACAACAATACCACGAAACGGCTACCACTGCGACGGCTGCTTTGACGCTTTGAAGTTTGACGGAGGCGAAGCCGGGAGGGAGAAACGTCGTAGAGGAGGACGAACACGATCAAAACAAAAACGAAAAGTTTCGACCGGAGGGGGGAAGGAGGGGGGGGGGGGGGGGGGGGAGGGCATGGCACGTAGATGGTCACGTGATCCCAGTTTTCACGTGACTGCGCCCTCACAACTTGCAAAAAAGACGTCCCCGTCCCAAGAGATGCATGCAACTCGACGGGCCGGCCGGTCCGGCAACCTCGCCGCGCAAGCGCACCGCCGAGTTTAAAGGGAAAGGCGCAGCGCGCTTTTGTCAACTTCCGCCAAGCTTCCTGAAATCCCACGGTTCAAGTTCGGCGAGTTGGAGGCAGTCCACGTAGCAAGCACTGCCACAAATCTACGAATGGAAGATGACAAACTGGGTTGCTATTCTGGTCACAAACGGTCACGTTCGTGTTTCTCGAAAACTCCTCCCCCCTACGAACCGCGCGCTCCTATTGGCCACAGCCCGCGGGATAATTCCACGCGGTTCCCATGGGAACGTTCGCGAAACACGAAAGCAACCGTTTGCCGTAACTGTCGCTCTTCGAGTTCGGACCGTGACGACAAAGTGACGTATGACTACGTCCGACGTACGTAGCACATAGCGGAAGTCGCGTAACTAGATTAACTGCGGTATTACTCGACACACCCTACTCTCTGTTTCACTATGAGTGCGAGCTAGTGCGGGTGTAGGAGCTACAAGAACGTGCTCCGTACTTTCAACGTCCCTGTCGAGCAGGCGCGCTTGCGCAGTGCAAGCCAACGTTCGTGCAAGCATCGTTTCGGGTGATGTGCTCGTGCTTTTAACTTCTGTTTCTATTCCACGAAGGGGAACAAGCTTTGGGCAGGATTCTAGAGCGTAGAAAATGGCGGCGATGCTTGTTGCGGAACGATGGCTCGATTAACGCGTACAATGACGGGTTTTCCGCGAGCACCCGGTAGCCTTCGCGATGCACGGCGACTGTTTCTGACGACAATACCGCTTGTCGAAAAGCACCGTGTGATCGCAGTGTGACAACGAGAGACGGCGACGATGAGAGATGATGACCGTCGAGCAGCAGCTACTAAGTGAATCGCACTGAGATTTTTCGCAACGGGGAACTACAAGGGCGAGGTTGCCCCCGACGATCACATAGCTAATGCCCAGTGGATGGTGATCAGAGCCGTGACGGCCGTCGTGAGTATCGCTGTCAACCGGCTGGGAAGAGACGGTTAGGTCGACAAAACCCCGGACCGAGGCAGCTGAGGCATGTGCGAGAGAAGGCTTTCGTCGCCACCATGACAAGCACACCGACGTCGTAGGGTGCGTTGACTAAACTTAGACTCTAACTAAACCTTCGTCACCGTCATCATCGGTCTGAAGGAGACCGTCACCATTCTGAAGGACTCCAACACTTTGCCGCAAACACCATTTTGCCATTACCAACATGGTGGTAAGTTGACGTTCAAACTTCAGGGTTTCTACCGCTTCGAAGATGCACGCTTAAAACCTATGTCTTCAGTTGACAATTTGTTGCGGTCTGTAGCTACTGTCAATCACGCAATAAAATCTGGATGGGTTGCTGATGGCATGTTGTTGTATCAATTAGATATTTTACCTTTTCACGCCAAGCTGCTGGAATTGCAAGTTAGTCATCGGAAAGTCATATGAACACTTTTCCGATGCCCTGCAGTAATCTACGAACACGTCTGTCCTAAAATGAATCGTTACTTGTCTAGACAGCAGCAGTTTAGTCTGACAGAGTATGGTAACATTGTTACCCACTGTAGACGAGAAATTTAGCCAGTGTCTTGTGGATGGTTGTCATCTTCGTGACCAAGAAAAACAATAAAAATAGAATTGTCCTACATTCAGCACAAGTGTGTTTAATGTAAAGGTTATTATAGCAATTAAATAGATTGTCGTTTCAAAAGTGACAGTAATTCATTGAAATTAAAGAGTAGTGTGAGCTGGATTTTTGAAATGTGTCTGTGATGCAGAGCAAATACGCACTGTTGGCTTATCACCATCAAGCATAAACGACAAGCGGAGGCAGAGCAGATGTGTGAAGGAAAAGCGAGCATATGCACTAAAGAAAGAACTGCTACGTAACGTGAAGAATGTCAGCAACTATCTTGCCATTGTGGTACGACCTCAGTGGCTATGCACATGCTTATAGCAGCCTGTGAATGTAGGATGCTGCCCTTATGTGGCAAAGCCAGGGGGGGGGGGGGGGGGGGGGGGAGGCGAGGGGGGGGGGGGGGCTTTATAGGGCTTCGCTCTTTCCCTCCCCAAATCCGGCGGGCCCTAGAATATACACAGAAATTCTGACACCATCCCCCCCGCACCCCAAGTCATGAACATCCCAGCCACCTCAACCCCCCTCCATCCCTACCCCCTTAGAAGTTCCTAGCTACGCCACTACTATCAACAGCACTCAATAGATAGTCAACATTATCAAGATAAACGAAATTTCTTTTATTTTATGCACCATATAGGCAGTGTTTTTGTCTTTATATGCATGCAGCCAAAGCACACACTGTAGAAAAAACTTGTGTGAAGCCTGCGTTCACAATGCGGTCCCCGTCAAACTTTCAAGGCGTTAACGAATTCCATAAATTAAATTTTCAACGAAACGAATTGGTTTTGCAAAACGCTGGCAAACTTACGTTGCGTTTTACATCAGTCACCTTTGTCGTCCGATGAATCAGTAGTCAGCACTACACAAACCTCAATGAGCTTGTCGTTTGTTTTCTTGCCGTTGGGGCGATCGCTGGCGGTCGTGGCGGCGGCACAATTCTTTCTCAGACCGTTGGCTGCTGCCTCCGTGCTCGCGGAAACGTGGTTCCCTTTGTGTCAAGGTGAGGTTGTGAATCTTAATGCACGGCAACGGTGAATAAAGGTCTATTACCGTTTTCATAATCTCAGCAAGGCTAGCGTACGAGCCACAACAACACCACCACTTTCATGCTTAATAACACCGGCACAAATAGAAGCCAAGTCTTGCATCTCGCCAAGTGTTATATTGGAGACGTTAAACGCCAGCTCACTGTGCTCTTCGACCCGGTCCTGCCGCCGAATGGGCTCATCCAACAGCACGAAAGTATTCGTGTGCGCGTTGATCAAGTGACCGATCGCATGTCAGACCCCAGCCGCGGTCGATCCGACGAGCATCGCGGCCATGTTCTTTCGAGTTTAACTCGCCAAGGGTACGGTTGTCGAGTTAAAACAATGCAAATAGTCCCGTGCATTCTTGTTCTTACGTCACTTTGTCGTCACAACCCGAACTCGAAGAATGACTGTTAGCAGCAAACAGAGGCTTTCTAGTTTCACGAACGTTTCCATGGCAAAAGGCGTTGAATCGTCACGCGCAATGAAGCCAATGGGAAAGCGAGGTACCTATGTAGGGACGTGCAAAAACGTAAAAGCCGTTTTTTTTTTTTTGCACGAGCTATTTTGCAAATAAAAATAAATAAAAAGGACTGCCCGAGATTATGCCGTCGCGTGCATTTCTTCAGCGCCGAAAGAGAAGAGCATGGCTTATGGAGACTATACAGGCATAATCACTGCAGTGAGCAAAGGAGCAAAGCATTATTAAAACTGCCCGAAGAAACTTTCCTGCATCATCCACAGAATGCTCACAACCGTTGCACTCTGCGTCGATCTCATGACTTGTCATATACTACCACAGAGTCGTCGTCAGCTCTGTATCCATTTGAAGTCTCCTCCACAGGCAAACAGGAAATTTCATTTGCAGCTTATGTTCACGGCGGCTTCACAAAGGATGATCGGTGTCGCAGCGCAGCTTCACGTAATATTTTTTTTTCTCGTAATGCCATCCGTATCGTGCAGAGGCAGGGAAAGCAACGACGCAGACGAGACACAAACACCACAAGGTCGTTATCGCAGTTTTCGCCATGTTTGTTTTCAAAGACCGTAGCAAAGGACTTCGAGAAAACAAGCTGAGATATCTTAGCTAAATTTACTTTACATCATAATTATTGAAATAATCTTTTGTATTTTATAAAAGGATAACGTTAGTTTTTTCTGTTTCCTTCCATTTTCCGGAAGGTAGCCTTTCCTCCGTTATTCGCTCGTTCTAATTCCCGGAGGAAAAAAAGAAGAGAACAAAAAGAACAGGGGGAAATGCGGGGATTTCTTCGCCCCAACTGCGTGGACACGTCATCGCGACGTGGGGCATCGTCAGATTCCAGCTGACCGCGTGCGTGAACCCGAACGTTGGGGCGGAGCCTCAAACAAGAATCATTCTAGTTTGAGGCTCCGCCCCTTCTTTCTCGATACGTCACAACTCGAAAGGTACCCGTTTGCGACCAGAATAGCACCCCTGGAGCCGGATCTGCCAGCGGACGATGCTCGCTCCAAAAGGGGTGCTTTTGGAGCGCTCCAAATCTACGAGCGGAATTCACCATTAGTCAGTAGCGGTGTCTCGTGTCGCTGGGCCACAAACCCAGCCCTGTTTGCAGTGTTTTCGGGGCAAAAACGTGGAGACGGGAAGGGAGGTCTTTTTGGGAGAGCTGTGCCTGAATGCCCTTGGGGCACGAACTCTCTAGGGCGGGACAACCCAAGCGCGGAACATTTTTTTTTATGCCGCGTATATTTAATGGTGTGAATATGCGGCGAACAGCTAACTAAAATTAACCCGGCGGCACCTTCGTTTCGCCGCCGTTGTAAACAGACACTTTTTAGGCAACGCACGCAGTCAGAACGCCTCCGGGTGAAATTCGACGTTCGAAGTAGATTCGCACTATCAAGCTGGCTGCAGCAATTCGCTACCGTGTACGGCACTCAACTTATTTGTGGACAGGTTTCTTTTGTTTTTCGTCTTTGTTATTACGACTTCAGCTCTCTAATGTGAACAGAGCCATTTTAAAAGTACAATGGAGATTACTTTCAACCTTTTTGATTTAAACTGATCGGTTGCCACAAATCTAAAATAACTCTTGGAATGTTTTTAATTAATTTTTTTTACACAACAGTTTAGATGTGAGGAGGACTCTTCAGGACGATGCAGTTTTCATCTTTACACCTCATATACAATAAAAGATGATAATATTGGTCGAACTTGTGTCAAACTTCCTCTGACCAAAAAGCTCACCGAGTGATTTTTGTAGTAGTCAGTATGTTGGTACTATAGACGCTTTGCAGCAGTTGTGCATGGGCGCCGCCATAACTGACCTTCAGTTTTTGTTTGCTCTTATTGAATTTTCTTTACTTCATCATTACCATAGCAGGCCAGGTTATTGCCATCTTAAATTCTATCGCGTCCTACTACCCAGCATTGGCCTTTCCGGAGGCTCGTCAACACCCGTTTCAGTGGCTCGGTATCTCCATAAGACAAAAGAAGGTCAGCCATGGCGGCTGTAATCTGGCGCGTGTGTAAAGCGTCAATAGGCGGTTGCCCTGCTCCGCCTAACCATGAGCGCAATCGATGCAGAAACTACTATGAAGAAAAATAGAGTGAGCCCGACACTTCGAGCTTGCCTGCCATACACACGGTCGATGTGGTGAAAGCGCAGTGTGCTCGCACATCCTGTGCCCCGTTTAAAGCTAGGCAACCGCACTTTTCACCTCTTCAACAATGCCACAAGATATTGCGCTCGCACTTACTTTAGACGCGGTATATATATCTATTTTAACCCATACCTACCGACCCGGGAACTTGCTCCAAACGCCCGGCCCTTGTGGCTACGGCGGATGCTCGCCATCTGCTGTGGCTCTGGCCCGGAACCAAGACCACCCAGGACCAGATAGATGCTCAGCGAGGCCGAACTATCGGGACCAGGCCCACCCGACAACTAGAGCCGATGTGGGAAGGAGAACTGTTATTATAAGTCGCTTCTCAATTTACAGTGCACGACGCAAGACTACACTTCTTTGTTTAACTCATCCTTTAAATATGCTCTGCGACAAAATGCACGAATTTAGAAAAAAAAAAAAAAGAAAGAACTCTACGTCACGGTAAAGGAGTTGTAAGAAGAAGTCCATCCATCAATTTTACGCTTCCTGATTGCTTTTCGTTTTTTTTTTTTTAATTTCTAGGTTTGCGCGAGGTATTTCTTTTTCTAAACCAGACTATGGTTATTGTTACCTTAATAAATTCGGCGTGTTACTTACTATGTTAATATTTATTTTCTCGTGATTACTTTTCGGCGTTCTTATCGACTAATGTCGTAACCTCATTAAATGAAATTCCTGCAAATACAAAATTGCGGAAATAAACGGACTGGGTCCTTCTCAATAGTTGGAAACACCGACCAACTCGTCGATTGGTTACCACACTTTTTTGAGTAAGTATAGAGGTCCCATCATTATATATATATTATTGCGTTAGTTAATTCACGCGTTAGTTGCGACGAGATAGGCGCTGCTAATTCTGTTCATAAAAATAGTAACAGGGTAGTGAGATACATCTCCTTCCTTGGGTAACGTACTTTGTTTGGCATAAAGTAAGTACTTCCACCCATAAACGTACTGGCCGAGTTATACAATACATCTTCCGCATTTTATTAGCGCCAGGATCAAGCACGAGGTTCTTCTCCAGTATGCCGGACCATGTTTTCACTCTGAGCCATTCGATCGCGAACAAAGGACGCGGCAACAAACAAAACACCGGAGTGATCCCGCGCGCTCATTGAGCCTACAAGAACCCACTTTGACTGTGAGAACTGCGCGGACCCCGATACGAGGACCCCTATAGCTTCCGAAATGTCTGTGTTGTTTGGCGCCCGAACTTCCCAAAGGCTTTCGTGTCGTTCTTTTTTCTTATTGTTTCGACGCTAGGACCCCCAGTCCTATCTCGTGTGGAACATCCGAAGGATACCGCTTGGGCAGCAATACCAACCTGCGTGAACTGGAATAACAAAATCTCCAAAAATTTAACAAAGCATATTCTAAAAAAAAAAAAGCAAACAAATAGTAACAAAATTAAGCTAAAGGCACAAAACAAAAATGAAACAGTTCCCAACTTTGGACAAAGCGTTGTGCACTCCTCGTTTTCTTGCTTTTTTTTTTTTTTTTAATTATAGGTACACTGTGGGGCACACTGTACCCACAGGCTTGTAGATCAAGAAATCGAAAAGAGGACTCACGGCGCGAAAAAGCGCGAGGCAGAAGCCTCGCGAAGCTCTCGACAAAGAACACCTGAGAACCTCCGTGGCAAACGAACAGACGCTGCATTTGAACAAAAACACTCAAATCGTCTTCATTTGGATCGAGATTATTTTTCAATTTGGCGCGCGGAGGTTGCAGAAAATCATTTTCTAAGTAACGCTGAAGTCACCTCATTCCCGGCGCGTGAAGTCATGAAAGGAGTTTTCGGAATCTCCGCTCTCACTCATCTTCAGCAGCTATCAAAGCTATGCTCGCGCACTCTCGCTATTTTCAAAAAGGTCGAAGATAGACGTCAGGACTGAAGTCATTGAGGGGTGAAATATACTTGGCAAGCTTGTAAAAAACATTTTGCCGAGTTATGCATCAAAGAGAATGCCGGGAACGTAGGTACGCGCGGTGCGCGTGCTGGCGTCTGCAGCTCTAACTGTTCGATAGCAAAATTGTAAAACAAATAGCACTTCGCGCGCGCGTTCCACAAATGATTTACTTCGGACATTTGCTTCAAATCTTTTGTATTAGGAAGGCGAGCGCGTGCAGCGCGTGTACCTACGCTCCCAGCATTCTCTTTGATGCTTGGGTAATTTGGCGAAGGGTCTATTGCAGGCTCTACTCACACGAGCGACACGCGTTTGGCGGCCGAAAGATCCTAGTATGACGTAATGACTGGCTGTAGGTTTTCCGTGTTTTCTTACATTTAGTTACATCTTCGGGGAAAACGAACGAGATCTTCAGATTCAAGGGATAAGAATACTCTAAAATTCACCCATAACTAAATTATTTTTATTTGGTCAAGAACCTCTTTAGTTCCTTTTAAATTATTGTGCTAGGACTTAGTTCTTTGCCAACAACCCTCCAAAAGATTTTTTTTTTTTTTTTTACTTTTTGGGGGGTGTAATTCGATCTAACTTTTATTGTAGTCTTTTTTTTTTTTATCGACGCCAAGCCCTAGCGGTAAAACAAGTAGCAGGCAGCTGGCAAGGTCATCGGTTGGCTAGCAATTGCGCTGCTATATAACAAAAAAAGAAAAAAAAAACGAAATAAAAGGGTTGAATACAGCGGCAATGTTTCGGGAAGGAAAAGCAAACGGCGGATTCTCGTTGTGTGGGGTCGGGTGCGTGCCCCGTTTATCTCCGCCGGCAAGCCCTATAATGGCTCCGAATCAGTGCCGATCTCTCGTCGCCACGCTGCCGAACCATATTCGCCTACGCGCTTCGTATTTTTTATATCATTATTTTTATTTTTTTATATCTCTAAGGAGAACATTCGTTTACAGAAGGGGCTTTGTATCTTTCTTGTCCTTAGGGCGATCTGTGTGCGTTCCCGTCGTTCTGCAGAAAGAGAGATCGGCACATACGATAGGCTCATAAAAATAAAAAGGGACAAAAGTGGAGATTAAGAGGAAGAGAAACAGACAAAAAAAAATAAAGAAAGAAAGGCAGTCGGAAATAGAACTGAATCCCCTTTTTTTCTATGATTCGCGGTCCCTAAACATTGTATATTTTTACTTAGATCTCGCGCGGTCCACTTGTATCCCTAGGCGACTAGTCAGCCCTGGACGATCCTATTATCGCGTGAATGCAAATGCTCAAAACAAGCGCGCCTGAATATATATATATATATATATATATATCTTAAAACCGCCCAGAGAGTTTTTTTTAAATATCTTTTTGTTATAAGGCCATACTTTTTTGCGCTCTCAACACTCAAAAAAACACACACAAAAAAAAAGAAAACGTCGTGACAAAAATGAAATTAAAAAGAATAGAGAAGTGGGCTTCAACGGTTGATGATATGTGCTCAAAATCCATTTTACACAGATCAACGTTATTTGCGCGCATTTATTTTTTGTGTATCGTAATTGTAGAGAAACGCAGAAATGCATCGCCTTGATTAAATTATAATAAACGCCTGGACAGTGATAGTGTCTCCTAACTTCTAAGACGTTTAAAACTTCAAAGTGGGTGTCGTCTGGAGGATCGTCGTAGAACAGCATTACGAGCTGGGTTGTGCGACGCGTAAGTTATTCTAATTTTCTGAAATACGAGCGATATTAGACTCGTACCTAATACTTCCACCTAAAGGAGGGTAAGCAAGCACTACACACGATGAAAACAGGTCAAACGACGAAGACCAGGTGAAGAAACATACACGACTGGACGAAGCTGTACCCGAAACTAAAGTTTTATTTAGTGAAAAAGACATAAGGAAAACAACAAACCCAAAATGGTTGCTTTCCTGGCCAAACACATGAAAAAAAAAATACAAGAACGATTATAGAAGCATTTTTTATTTCAATCTTGGGGGATCCATGCGTCAGCGCTTCGTCGGTGGCCCTGTCAGATATTTTTTTTTTTTTTTTTTAAAGCTAATACGAAGACCGTTGCTGAAAGTGTTTCATGTCCGAAGCTAGTGTGGTGCTTGATAGACGAGTAGGTGATTGCTGATGCTATCTGTATTAGCTACGCTTTTTGTTTTATGTTTTCTTCAGTAACAAATTTTACTTGCGAGTAGAGCCTCGTCCTCGTCTTCGTCGTTTTCAGCTGCTTTCATCCCGTATAACGTTTTTCGAATTCGCCCCATTGGCTACCTTAGCAAGCAAGCCGATCATACATTCTTACACAACGGTACCACCATCGCTGAACGCAGCGAATGCTACTCCCACTGCACGAAGTATTGTGGGCGGAGATTGAGGGGAAGAGGAGACGAGAGCGCGCGGAGACTTCAGAGTGCCAAGCTCTGAATGGAATGATTAGTGGGTAGATGAGAATTAAGCTATAGCCTGCCTTTGTTTTTACTCACTCTTCGAAGGCGCTCGAACGCCGGACGCTGGCGTCCGGTGCTCGGTATTTGCGTTCAAATGCGTTTGTTTAGCGAGTAGAGACAAAAGCAGCTACAGCTTCTCATCTACCCCCTAATCATTCAAGTCAAAGATCCCGGCGTCTTGACGTTCCCGTGCGCTATCGCTTCCTGCTCGCCCTCTTCCCGCGTATTGACACTTTTCGAAAGGTCAGAGCTACCTAGTGCAGTCTTTAAAGCTTCGATACTTTCGTTCTTATTCTGCTGATAAGCGAGCAAGATTACTTACATCGGGCACTCTCTACTTCGTGGATGGAGGCGCGACGTACTGAAAGTTGTATACTGGGACCAACTTTTGGAATCATCTCCCGGCTTTCGGCTCGACAGCTTCGAAGACATCAAATACGCAAGAACAGCAATAACATTGTGAGAGAGCTGTGATTAGCCTGACGGATAAGTTTATTGCTTGCACAGTGCCCAAGACTCTTATTGTGGCGAAAAACGATTTCAGTTCGATGTTTTTCCATGGCGACCGTGGTGCGACTGGCTCAGAATGACCCTTTGGAAGTTTCGAAAATTTCAATGGACCAAAATGGCCATTGCCATGGCCAACTTAGATCGATCAGTCAATCACCTTGCAAGGTTTGGCCGTCCTGCATGCTAGTGTCTGGTTGTGTCCGGCTAGCACGCAGGGAAGGTAATGGCACTACTTTCTCTGGATCCAGTGACTTTAGTGCGGACGAGCTGTGTAATGCTGCCATCAGAGCCTCAGGTTTTGCTCTGGGCGAGAGGCTAGATTTACCTTTGAGAAGGGTCTATTGATGTGTCTTATCGCGGCACACTCGACTGTCAATTAACATACGTGGTGTATTCACACGGCGGGCTCGTCCATGGACAAGTTTTTAAGAAATTGGTGACGTCACTTTTCCTCCGGTTCTGTTCAAAATGTTCCGAGCTAAAAGAGCTTGCAAAACTTAAGATCTAATGGCCACATGAACTTGTCAGGGGAAAAGTCAGCGGACCAGCCGAATGCTGTGTATCACGTAGGCAAACGTCATGAAATAGGTCGGCCGACCTGTCATTGCACGGTCATCGAGATATGAAACACGCTCTATCTCACCTCTTCCTGGTTCGCCGAAGTCCGTGCCATGTCCGCGGACTCAGCCAAATCGGAAGGAACGAATCGCGCCAAACTGCTCGAGCGACAACTGGCTGCACGAACCGTCTTTTTTTTTTTTTTAATTCTTTGTACAAATCATTTATAGCGTTTTTTTTTTTTTCACATGGCTCTCGCTTGGCTGTGTTTTATGTAATAATTGACACAAGTTGAACTGATTGAACAATATTATTTATTGTAATTACTATCAATCAATCAATCAATCAAATCAATCAAATCTTTATTCAACATCGCACAGATGTTGGGGGCGCAGACAAAAAGCCTATAAAAGGCTTGACTAAGGGTCTGCGCCCCCTACAAAAAACTTAGCATTGCAACAGGGGCACGTCATAACAAAAATAGATAATCACATTGGAAGTGAGTCTTAATTTTGCGAATAAAACACTGTAAGAGCGGTACAGCAACAGAAAAAATAGAACATACTGTGACTTGCAAGTGCTAATCAACATTTAGATTATTCAATAAAGAAGGTAAGTTAAAACGAAGCATCTGACGACCGTAATTTGTACGTGTTTGTGGAATAATCCAGTGACAAGTGGAACGTATATCGTGTATGTATACCTTACGTTGTAGATGTGATAAGTTTAAAATTGCCATGTTATGTTGTCTGATGCTCATATTGTATCGTTTTAGTAAGATATCGTTATATAATTGAGGTATAGGGAGTATTTTGTGTGTTTCAAAAACGGACTTAGTATGGGCATCGTATGGTATGTTTGCTATGATTCTAATGGCTCGTTTTTGGATTACATGCAGTTTGTTGATGTTGGAGAAAGTCGTTGTACCCCAAACCAAAAAGCAATAAGAAATTACAGAGAAAAATAATGAGTTGTACAAAAGTTTCTTAATACATTGAGGCATAAAATAACGTAATTTAGACAGTACACCTACAATTTTGGAGATGTTTTCGGCAGTCATATCAATATGCTGATTCCATGTGAGATGCTCTTCAAATAACACTCCTAGGTTTTTTACCACTGAAACAATTTGAATGGATTCTGAGCCAAGCTTAAGGTCAAGAGTGGGAACATGAGGATATTTATTTCGGGGTCTGAAAAGTACTGCATGAGATTTGCTTGTGTTTATGGTTAACGAATTTGAAATGGTCCAGTTTTGAAGCAAGCGCAAACAATGGGAAGCTTGTTCTTCAAGGTCCGACACTTGTGCGCCTCTAAAGAATAAACTGGTGTCGTCGGCGTAAATAACGTATGTTGGGTTAGAATCAATAAGAACAATGTCGTTGATGTAAAGATTAAAGAGTAAAGGTCCTAATATGCTCCCTTGAGGAACACCGGCAAAAATGGGTTTGAGGTCTGATAATTCGTTATTTATTACAACTTGCTGACAGCGAAAATCTAGATATGATTTGATTATTTGTAAAAATGTACCACGAAAACCGTAGGAATCAAGTTTTAAAAGGAGTGTTTTATGGTTTATGGAGTCAAACGCTTTTGAAAAATCTATAAACACACCAAGTGTAATTTCTCTGTTTTCAAAAGATTCCAAAATGAGCTCTTTTTGAGTGAGAAGGGCGGTCTCTGTTGAGCGAAGCTTTCGAAAACCGTGTTGGCAGGGTGTTAATAGGCTATATTTATCACAAAAACCGCAAATTCGCTTGTAAATTATCTTCTCTAGGCATTTTGAAAAAATTGGAAGAATTGATATTGGACGATAGTTAGATATATCATTTTTATCTCCTCCTTTATGAATTACAGTTACTTTGGCCATTTGCATGCTCTTAGGGAATACTCCTTGCGCGAGGCAGCTGTTAAATATATGCTCCAAAACAGGACTGACTAGATCTAATACATGTTTTATGGGGTAAATTTGTAGATTATGCGGATCACGTGATTTACTGTTGCGGAGAGTCAAAAAAGAACTTATAATTTCATTTGCGTCCGTTGGAAACAAATAAGCACTGTGGGAATTACGCGGGCCCAAGTACGTCGTACAATTTGGATCATGGTCGCTCTTAATTAAGGACACATAATAGTCATTAAAGCAGTCGGCTAATTTTTTTCCGGATAGTTTTTCATTATTTGATGTAATTTCAATAGTATGATTTGTGGCTTTTCTGACATTCAAAATCTGGTTTATTTGTTTCCAGACGAGATCGCTTCTTTTCAATATGTCTGTGTTAAATAATCTGTGCATGTAATCTTTTTTGGCCTGACGAAGATAAGACGTGACTTTATTTCTGTAAGTTTCAAATTTTGCAAGGTCATCTAAGCGTCTACTGCGAATAAAGCGATTGTAAAGGAAGTTTTTTCGTTGAATCGTGTTTAAACATTCGTTGGTAATCCATGGCTTGCGCGCTTTTCTTGGTATTTTGTATGTATTAAATGGGAAAAACTGAAGATATAATGATGTAAATGTAGTAATAAAAGCATTATACGCGTTCTCTGGATCGGTTTCCTGATAAACATGATCCCAGTTCATATCTTCGAGACTGGTTCTAAAAAGTTGAAGCATACTATCGTTTATGCTTTGATATGTTTCATAGCAAGGTTTGTGTCGTGATATATCGGTGTGACAGTCAGCAAAAAGAAAAGTTGGCAAATGATCGCTTACTTGAGTAGATATTACTCCTGGCAGAAGGGATGAGATATGCATGTTTGTAATGAATGCATCAATTGACGTTGATGTCCTCTGTATGCGTGTTGCTTCTTTTATGACGTTTGCAAAACCATTGCATTCTAGTATTCTATTTATTTCACGCTCTGCTAGAGACGGGGATAAAAAGTCGATGTTTAGGTCGCCTCCAAGGATTAAATTAAGCTTGTTTTCATTAATCCAAAATAAATATTTATCAAGAAAAGATAAAAACCTAGAGAGGTTTCCGTTGGGAGGGCGATAGACAACAGAGAACACATTTTGACCACAATTCAAGGATAATATTTCGCAATCACTATCAACTTTTGAAAAAGCGGGGACAGCAGAACATTCAATAGACTTTTTGATAGCTATCATAACCCCTCCTCCTCTTTTATCTTGGCGATTTTGAAGGAAAGTGTTATGCTGCGGCAGTTCAATTACTTTGCTATCATTTTGGTACCACGTTTCAGTTATCATAATGATGTCGAAAGTGAAATCTAGCATGCTAAGGAAGGCTGTTATGTCATCGTCTTTATTTCGCAGGGATTGAGTGTTTAGGTGGAAAAAAGAAGTGTGATTCTTGTTTCTGGCAAACAAAGCGCTCACGTCAGCGGGCGTCAAAGGGGAAGATTGCATGACAATTTTGCGCTGAGGTTACATCAACGTCACTTCCGTCTTATAAATTAAATAGGCAAATGCTAACTGTGAAATATTCAGTGTGTTGAGGAATAAAATGCTTTGGAACTCAATGACTTCGTAGATCAATATTTCATGTCTCCAAAAATGTTTGTCTTGCGGAACAGTGTGATTAAGGCGAAATACGATACATAGCTATCTATTCTCGGATGGTTTAGGTGACGTTCCTTTAGATTCACGCTTCTAGGTGACACCGAATAAAAAAAAAGGGGGTTGTCGTTTAATTTTCAGATGTGTTTCGTCACTATTCCTCCAAAATTACGAACCATTTCATTAAACAATGTTTGCCGAGAAGCTTTCGGTGATTTTTATTGAGCGTATCTATGCGCAATTTCCCTCCAGAGTCTAAGTAGTTGTCTCGATTTTTTCTTTCTACTGTCGCGTGTTAGGCACTTCCCAGGCGAACTTGATGGCACCACACTCGGTCTTGTCACTGCGCACGATCTGCGTGCTGAAGGTGTGTCAATAAAGGATACTATCGTATCAGCCATAATAAATCTCCTCCCAACTCAGTTTCGCTGTCCAGCGAGTGGGACCACCAAGAGACGACCGAAACCGAAGGCCGGCTGATCGGGCCCCACGTCGGGCGCCAAATAATGTGGGTGTCCACTTTAGCCACCGCCCGATCAGGCCCCGCCTCGACCACCCCGAAGGAGGTCATATAACGCAAGATACGAAGGATCTACTGTCTCACAGTTTGACGATCTGGAAGCAGCGCCTTGTCCTTTACCGTTCCGTCGACGACCACCTCAAGTTCGCTGACCGAGCTCTGCCCCGTGCCGTCCTCTTCTTCTCCCTTGGCCCCCCGCGGGCCCCTGTCCAGCCCCCTTGTATCCACGATCCCCGCAAGTTGTAAAGTAAACAGAATTTCATGAGTTTTTGCCGTGCTTTTTAACTACCACGAGCACCTTCCTCTCAGTTATTCCACCAAACCAGCTGCTTTTGTGTTTCCGACTCATATTTAAGGCTTCCCTGAAGCAACGTTTATGTGTATACATGCTGCTCTTAACTTTGTCGTCTTGATGGAGCGTGACTCGGGTGGAAAATGTGGCTAACATTTTCTAGGGTTAGCAGCTTTACTCTGCGTTTACATCGCATATCAGTAAAATGGGACCTATCCGAGCGAATGTGGAAGTTCCGTTGGGTATCTTGGGACGCACAGGCTCGAGCGCATAATACGCTCCCCTTGGGGAAGTGCTTCTGCGCACAAATTAAATTTCAAAGCTGCATAGATTGCACGGTATCGTGTAGTTACATTTACGATAGAGTACCGCCTCAACTTCATTGCAGCGACAGCACATCACTCTCAATTTATATGCTATAGTATGAAAGAAACCTACAAGAGAGGAATTAAAGATTAAGACAGCCCAAACTAGCCCAAACTTCTACTTTAGTCAAGAGAGGTATGTTATGCAATATTCGTTGTTGACGCGAGCACTCGCCCTAGAAGTTCAGCTATTGAATTTAGTGTGCTATCGAAAGTATTTTCAAATATTGACGTGATGGCCACTTTCCAGCTTCTTGCGCGTAATACGGTGAAAACATCGAGCGTGACCGGCAGTCTAATATTGGGTTTGTTCACTCTATATTAAAACCTTGTGGCAGGTTCAAGGACCTCCTCGTGGAAGTATGCACGAAATTTTAGCTCGTAATTTGATGAATAGAGCATGTAAAACGCCTCTGGATATTCTCGTATTCGCGACTAAAGCGAAACGGACGGCACCTTGTGGGAATTCCCTTGCTGCTACCCGTATCGGGGAATGACACAGCATACCGGTTTAAAACACACAGACATTTAATGACCATTATAGCCCGCGCCACGATACCAAAAAGCCCCACATGAGTGGCCAGTTGCCCTTGGCCCCTTCGGGGTGCAGATGACCAATGACGATTGTCGGAGGGGCAAACTGGGCCAAACGCTTCGAATCCCCAGGTTGCCCACACCATCTCCCCCCTTCCAAAAACAAAAATAGGGGACGTTATAGAAGGTCTTGGGGGGTCTTCCTTCTGGCTCAGCAAGGGTAGCCGTGCTTCCGAACGCAAAGTGGGGCAGGCATCGTTCGTGTGCGCGGAAAGTTATTCCTGCCGCGCCATGGCCTCATGCTGTTTTTAATTTCTAGTTCCTCGTGCCAGACTCGTAATGGCGGCGACGCAGCTCTTATCATCAGACCCACCACAACCACGGAAGTACTGACGTCGGATCCGTGCTGGCCATCTGCGAAGACTCTTGCTATAGTGAACGAGAAACGATTAAGTGGGGCGAGCTACAGGCTCCGCCCACGCTTTTAGTTGCACCTCAAAATGTGGAAAGCGATCAGGTTAAACCAAGCCGCTTCGATCGCAGCGCCACCTTTGCTGCGACAGCAACGGCACACGTCAAGGTCATTTGGGCAATGTAGCCCCTTAGCTATATTCTATTTCTTATGATATTAACGTCAGAGGTAACGTCAAAGCACCACGAGACGACGACGTGACATTACGACGACGCCACAACGTCATCGTCGGCTACGACGTTACGCGACGCTAAGATGCTGTCGTAAGGCCGTCTTGACATCGCGTCGCGTCGAGGACGACGCCGTTTCGCGACATCAATTCGCCGTTGTAACGCGGTCGTGACGTCGCGTTGAGAACGACGCCGTTACGCGACACCAAGTAGCCGTTATAACGCGCCGCGTCGAGGACGACGTGGACGTGGTCGTCAATGCCAACGTTGACGTCGACGCTCCACGCAACGTCAAACATCGCTATGACGTCACGTTAACATCGTCCTGACGTCATCGCTGACGTCAACGTCACAACGACGTCACGACGAAGTCCTGGCGGCGTGTAACATCGTCGCCTTAGCTACCATCAGCGTCGAGGCGCAGTCACGACAAAAATCTTGACGTCGTGTAAAGTCGTCGTCGAAGACGTCGACGTCGACGTCGTGAAGCTGTTGCGACGTCTTCATGACGTCGAGTTGCGTCATGTCGACAACAATGTTGACGAAGTGACACCAAGCGTCCTTATGACGTCCCATTGGCAAGGACGCCGTCATCTTGACGTCCCGTGACGTTGTCGTCGTCGTCGTCATCAACGTCAACGTTGACATCGTCGTCGTTGCCAATGCAAAATTACGCCAGAACGCAGTCTCGATGTCGTGTAATGCACGTTGTCAACTTCGATGACGACGTTGACGTCAAGGCGTCGTCCTGATGTCGCATGGCGCTGTGACGACAGGTCGCAGTGACTTTATGTACGTGACGCCTGACGTCTAGGTTGTATAAAAATATATAGTCCGGCGTTCTATTGTTTCTATGACCTTGAACAGTGTGCCGATCGAGCTTGGCGTTGGAGCGAAACACGTTTTTCCACATGCAGAGGTGCAGAAATAGCACCCCGGTGGCCTCACTCGTCCTTTCTAGTACACTCTGGCACGCGTACTTTCTCTTCTCCCCCAAATAAACCAAAGAGGGCTTGAATATAGACGCTTTACACACGCGCCAGATTGAGCCGCCATAGCCGCCCTTCTCTTGTCTTACCGAGATGCCGAGCCATTGAAGCGGGCGTTGACGGGTCTTCACAAGGGCCTATGCTGGGCACAAGAACACAGTAGCATCTAAAATGGCAATAACCTGTCCTGCTGTGGTAATGATGAAGTGAAGCGAACGGAATAAGAGGGAACAAAAACTGAAGGTCAGTTATGGCGGCGCCCATGCACAGCTGCTGCAAAGCGTCTATAATGCACTTAGTGCTCGTGCTACTTTTCGTCGTCTTCACCGATGTCTCAAGTTGTATCGCGGCAGAGACGGTGTGGAATCTTCCGAGAGGTTCTCCGGATCCTCGTCATCTGGAACCTGCGACACATCTACCTCTTCAGGTTCATAGCAAGCTTTTAGGTCGGTGACATAAATAGACCCTCACACTTCACCAGATTCCCAATGGATCAGGTCGTAAGACAGGTTGGAGAGCTTCTTACTATCACGGTAGGGGCCATCCCATCTCTGCTAAAAAGGCCGTGATGCCTCTAGCAGCATCACTTAGTGGATGCGTTCGCCATATTACCAGACCTTCTACCTTGTACTGGCTTGCCTGCCGCAGTCTCGAGACGTCGAGACTCTCTCGAGCTTTACGCAGGTTCTCCGTGAAACGCTTGCGAAGATCTTCTGCGAACTGCGTGGTAGTGCGCTGCATGCTTGCAAGATCTGTGCAAAGAAGGCCCACTTTGGGCCTTCCACTTTGGGCCATCTTTGCACGTATCCTGCAAGCAAAAACACTGAGCGAAAAAGCACTGGACTGGCCGGAACAGGTCCTTTCACGAATCCTGCTCGTCTGTTGTGGCTTCCCTGATTACATGTTGTCGGTGGTTTGTGCGATAGAACAGTCTTTCGGGTGACTTTGTCGTAACTGTAGTATGAGCTTGTTTCCAGGTTGCTGTGCGCGCAAGTTCCGCAACCGCGTGTACCAGACATTCCGCGTTTATCAACGTTCATCAGCACCGTGGACGGACAATAAGTAGACAGTCATTTTATCGCTTCCTGGAATAAAGACAAGCCTCTGGAAGATCTCTTACGCCAACACATCGCCCTAAATTTGAAACGTGGGGGATAAAAAGTAGAACAAACCGTTTTGAGTCTAATCCTTTCTTGCTGATGCCCCAGCGTTGTGCTTTGCGCTGACACGTGGCACGGCACGGCATGTGTTAAATCGCAATGTTTTCCCTATAGTGGCGTCCAATATAGGTCGCTGGAGTCGCGGATTGCAACTCACTCAATAAACAAGCAAAGAAAAAAAAAAGAAAAAAACACCCAGCATATTTGCGCTTGTTATATTCACTTTTTTGGCAAGTAGTGTAACGTTTTTGCGGATAAAGAAACGGAAGGGAGCGCTGACACACTTATCATTGAGTTGCGCAATCTCTCGGCCTTAATGTTGTTTTTTTTTATTAAAAGTTTGCCACTCCGCGCCAATAGAGTATATTTTATGAAATGCGGGTCATGACCACAGTCTCGGCAGTGAATCCCTAGATGGCCAGAGACAGTCTTCCTTGTGTTTAAAGATGCGTTTATGCTCCAACGTAAGGTCGACGGGCGCGGCGTAGTGCAGCGCGCACAGATACTGATTGGTCGCAGATATCGAGTTTCTGGTCGCCGGCCAATAAAAGGCGCGCGTTCACGCTACGCTGCGTTGATTGCGCTCAACGTCGGAATATAAACAGCCCCGTAATGATGCTCTTACAACCGATCGTTGAGGCATCAACCAGTTTGCCCTAAGTTTGTCTGATATACAAGTCGGGTGTCTCCAGAGAGCGGCTCGAGGAGGGGAAGGGGAAAAGCGCGACCTTACGATTAGTGGCTATAGTACCTTGTTACGTAACAAGTTTCGTTAAGTGACGAAACGAGAATGTGTGTAACAAAATCTGAGCTGCTCCTAATAGAATTTTAGTTATTTTAGTTTGATAATTTAGCAGCATAATATACATTTTGTTAAATTACGGAATCACCAAAGAACATTTCCAGCATTCTTCTTAATGCTTGGGTAATTTAGCAATAGCTTTATTGAAGGTACACAAATGTGCGCGAGGCGTGAAGACCTACGATTGCTATTTTTAGGCTAGAGAGGCCCTTTAATTAATAGGCTGCTAAGATAGCTAAGACTAGCTCAGACAAATAGTCTTGATGGTGCAGAATACACGTTGCAAAATAGCTCTGAAAGCTCGCCGTCAGCACGTGGTCAGCAGTCGCGCACTAGGCTATGACCGCCAGTGAATACTCCCTATTGGCGGTGAGATGTTTTGGTGGCGCCCTCCTACGGTTACCTCTCCCGACGTCATTAATTTGCGAGCAACAAGTTCGATGATGTCTGTAATGAGCATGGTGGAAGTTTGAAAGCATTGTGCTCTGAACCCAACGGCGCCAACACCGTCGAAATTCAAGTTCTTACAATACTCTTGTTTCCACCGATAAAAAAAAAATCTTGAGGTAATGGAGAGCATTCGGCCAATCGTGGAAGGCCGATCACAGCGACGCTTTCGATCGCTCACGTCGCCAATAAGGACAAAGCATGCGACAGTTGCACGCGTGGTTGCAGCTGCGTATTCTAATATAAGGTCTGCCAGGCGTTCAGCGACATGCAGATTGCAAATGCCGTCTTTCCGAACTATCCTTCTTAACTTGTACCGCCAACATGAGACCGCGAGCTTTCTTCGGATCGATCGCGCAAGGCGGATTCCCTTCGATGCGATGCCTGAAATATTCAAAGCATCACCGCAAAGCTTCCCTCCCCGTAAAACTCGGTCCGTAACGTACCCACGCTTGACACCGGTTGGAGCTTTCTGCCGTCATTGCGCCAAGGAAAGCCTCATCGTTTAGTGATCCGAACGGAAATGAGAGAATCCGTCTGGGTGCGCCCGGTTTCCACGAGACTCAGAAATCAACGCGGTTCTGCAGTGGGTTTCTTCCATTTGTTTCTTCCTTCAAAAGGGGCCGTACTCTGCGACACGAATTCTTGGCAAACATTAAGGTTCGGCGCAGCGGAATACTGGCTTTATATACGAAGCGAATCTGAGATTCCCCTGCGTTCGTTTTGTTGCTGTTTCGTTTGTGTTGCGAAACACACTTTTTTTCTTTTTTTCTTTTTCGGAGAGGAAGGCGCCTGTATTAGGGGGATTAAACTGAAACCGCAGAGGTGGAAAAAGTGCGTCCAAGCGAAACACGCAGAGAAAGTGGCACGTGCTTCTAATGCGACGGTTTCTTGCTTTGAGCACGTAGCGTGTAGCGCGCTAGTTGCGAGAAGAAAGCGAAGGTAAGTACTACAAAAATAAATACAGAAGTAAAAATCGTAAAAACTTGTTCTTTATGCAAAAGCAATGCCCCTGTAAAAAAAAAAAAAAAGAAATTGGTCACTTAGGTTTTTATGTTTTTATTGCTACTCATTGTCGTTGTTTAGCCCCCTCTGCACACCTGAAAATGGTAAACGTGAAATGTCACGTCGCAACGTATTGCCCGCTCTTAAAAGTCACTGACGCGTCTCAACCCATGTGCTGCAAGATTCGATCGCCTTGTCCCGACTTTGTTGTGTAGGTCGTACCATTTGTTCCTTAGTGGCGGCGGATAGGAAGTCATGATAGAGTGCACAATCCATAACGTTTGTTAGCTTATAGCTTATTTAAAGCTGAGTAGAGCCACACCGTGTGTCAGAATACAAGACGAAATTTCGAGTTGCTCGAGGCCAAACATTCGAACTTATACCTCCAAAGCAGGTTCAACTCAAGTTCGCTAACGCGCATTTAAGTTTTCTTTTTTTTTTTTTCTCGCAACAACGAGACATTTTTTTTTTTTAACATAGTACGTCTGGTCTGACTACTTGGACACGCAAGATTTCTGCAATGCTGGAGGCTAATTTTAGAAGGAAGAGGAACCATATAAACGTAAGAAATAGTTTGAAAATACCCACGAAACGTCATCCTGAAAATTTACGTGATCTCACAATTCAAAATTGCTCGTAACTTTCTTTTCAAAGTTTAGGTTTGAGGTTGGAACTCTCTTAAATTGCAAAATCAAGGCTCTAGCCGTTTTTTTTTTCTTTTGTTTGTTTGTCTTCTTTTGTTTAACTGAGGTATTTTGGAGCTGTTTGACGAACTTTTTCGGTCTCAGCGAACGGGTTTGGCATAAAACGTAAGTTCGAAGACCGCGTATCAACGTGCGATTGTATGCGTACTATCGTACAACGCCTGCGGGCTAAATAATATATACAGGTATTAAAAAAACGAATAGAAAACGGATTTTGTGACATTTCGAGGCCTCAACGAACACGGCAGCGAGTGGGCGTTGCGCGTCGCTTAAAGTCCGACGCGTCGCACCAGCTGCTGCGACGCAACGTTTTAATTCTCGAGTCACGGCAGCAGCAGCATCCACGTCGAGTCGTTAAGCTTGATGCAATGGGACGCGGCGCTGAGTCTCGTGCAAGAGAGAAGCCGTTGGACCGCAACCACTGTCGTGAGCGCACAGTTGCTCCTTCATTCCGAGCCGTTGCTTATACGCGCTAAAAGGAATTAAGCTTTTTATAACTCCGTTTCCACTCGGAAGTCGAACCGCGGCCGTCGCTATGCGCGATCAGACGGAGCCGATCAAGAATCGGAGAAAGCGCTTCGTCACGGTGCTAGTTTGTCCCCGAGTGGGTTCGCTCTCACCGGCTAAACCAGTCGCGCAGTAAAAGAAAAAGCGCAGGATCGTGGCACAGTGATTGGCCGACTTGACCAATCATTGTGCGTGATCGGTCGAGTAGGGGATAGCGCAAAAGCGTGAAAGAGCGTGTCGATGCACGCACCTGTTGCGCTAACTGTGCTACGGCGACATTTTGTTTTCAACGATTCCTTTGTATTTCCCCTTTGAGCACGTGTTGTCGGAATCGGGCACTGCAAATGATGGAATTGCCATGAACCACGGTGTAAGCAAATACTTCACTAAGGGTAATACATTCCACTCCTCTCAAATACAATAGCCTCGGCGCGGATAGGTTTTTTGGGCTTGGCGAGAGCCATCTATCGACGGGGAGGTCTCGGCTTTTGGGCGGTAAATGATGATGATGATGATAATGTTTTTTTTTATACATACCAAATTTATTATTGTGGAAATGCTCGAGACACGTGCCGCGCGCCACTTCAAGGAAGAACATGGCGTCTAAAATCTAGCTCATTGCTGCACCAAATACTTTGCTCCGCTGTGCCGCCATGATCTTCCCAAGGGTTGCACGTTGCACGTGCCTCGTGCATCGACGCGCCTTGCACTACTTTTGAAACATGAACATAGGTGGAATCGGAGACGACACCACTGCGGCCGCCGCGAACATCCACATGCAGATGCGTGTGGACTGATGCAGACCTCCACTCCGTCAGGGCTGGATTCGGCGCTGTAGGCGTTCTGTCTAATGCAAATGAGCGGAGTGGAATGTATTCCCCCTAGTGAAGTATTTGGTGTAAGCGTGCAAGATACACTCTTTAGGTGAGGACACGGCGGGGCTGAACGCGCGGCGCGAGGAATCAGATATACTCCGTTTCACCTTATGTTGTACCGCAGCGAAGGCTAGAAGCCCGAGCTCATAGCGTTGGTAGCCGCTCTTAAGTCACGAGAGCTTGTGCCGCCGAGACGTACCACAGAGCAAGGAGCTCGCGCTTGTAGCCTTTCCTGCGGTGCATCATAAGGTGAAACAGAGTATAGTGTACGTTCGACGGGCATCCGAAAGCTTGCATTATCCCGCGGCCACCGTGCCCGCGGCTGACAGTGTCGCCGGCGGCCAAACGGCGAAACTGTGTGAGAGAGAAAAACATTATCTCGTTGCCATGACACCCCGGTACACCGCGGTCTTTCTGCACGAGCGACAACAGGGAGTTTTCGCAGATCGTTTTCGCCGTCCCGCAAGGCCCTCCGCAACCCGCTACGATAGCGGGAACTCCACAGTCAAGGCTATCGGCGCGCAGGCGCAGTAGCAACTTCTTCGTTGCGGAACGCTTAGCGGAGGGGGCAACGCGGTCTACGAAAACTCCCTAACCTCGCTGGAGCTCTGCGCGTGTGGAGCATGAGGCGGCACCAGCCGTCTTTGCCGTGCCCACGGGTCGACGAGTCATCTGCCGGCGCAGCTTGAAACCATAGTGAGAGAGAGAAAGAGAGAGAGCGAAAAGCGAACTTTATCTGCACTGCGCGAGGAGCGCGCTGTCCTCACCTGAAGAGTATTATCTTACACCGTGCCCTAAACAGAAGGACATTGAGACACCTTAATGGTACGAGGTGAATACCTTATATGCATAGCTTGCAGGTGTCACCATTGCTGGGCACTGACGTTTATTTCGACTTGTTCCCTCGAGCTACTACTTCTGCGGTGTGAAACTAACACGGTGAACCGAACGCTGGTGCCACATAAAATACCGGCATGGCCGGGAATGACGTTACGGGCGATCTATGAACAGGCCACAGGGCGTACAGTCCTCGGGTATTACTACTATACTCTGTTTCACCTTGTGTTGTACCGCAGCGAAGGCTACAAGCGCGAGCCTGAGCCGTATATGTAGAGAGTTTGGCCATTCGTTGGGAAGTATAGGAGACAAATGAGGAGGCGCCATTGGCCGAAAGCGGGCTGGGCGTGTTCCAGGGCGTCTTCAGAAATTTGAATGTGACCAACCAGAAGCCGGAAATAATACCCTGGTGGTGGTCGCGAGAAAGAAACCTGATAACTTCATTGGAGTAACCCTCGATGTCTGAAAATATGGTGCACGTGATGTTTCAGTCACGCTCATCCAAAATGATGGGGGAAGAGTGCGACTAGGCGGAACGATCGACATAATCCGTACGCCAAGCGCCGAGGGCCGGGAATCTGCCGTCCGAGCGGTCACACTCTGTCCGCGCAAAACAGAGTTGAGCGGCGCATTCGTTTCTTACATCTTTCTGCGTGATCATGATCAAAACAAAACGTGCACCCTAAATTCAACCACGAAGAGTTACTACACTTCACCCTTACGCGCTTATTAAAACCATATACGAACATAGAGCTTTGATCAGAACTGTCTCTGGTTACCACCGCTAGGGGATTCTTTTCGACTTCCGGTTGGTCAAGAGAATATGCCAAGCTCTCTTTCCGAGTCTGCCGCACGCCCTGGCTCTGCCCGCGCCTCCCATTGACCAAACTCTCTACAAATACGGCTCTGGCGCGAGCTCCTTGCTTTAGGCACGGTGGTTCTAGGGCACATCTCGGCGGCACAAGCTCTCGTGCACCAAGGGCAGCTGCCAACTCTACGAGCTCGCGCTTCTAGCCTTCGCTGCGGTACAACATAAGGTGAAACTAGGGTGCCTCAATGACCTTCTGTTTAGAGTGAGGCCACCCTTTGTAGTACCCGATACCGAGAGCACGCGCTCACGGGGAAAATACAAAGAAATCGACGAAAACAAAATGTCGCCATAGCACAGTCAGCGCCACAGACGCGTGTAGGGACACGCTCTTTTACGCGCTTCTGAACAAAAAATAAATGTAAAAGTGGGAACAAAATGGCCAGATATGTCTCCACCCTAAGCAAAGCGCACATGAAGGCACCCTATAGGTGAAACGGAGTATAGTCGAGATTGTGGGCTTTAGAGATTGTCACCCGTTGATGTCACCGAGCGGCAAGGCTCTTAAAGGGAAGATGGGGCACTTCTACATTTGAGAAAAAACGCCTGAATTGCGTTCATTTGGCCTTTAGAATAACAAATATCAAAATTATATTTGAATGCGATGCGCCGGAGAGCCATACGAGCAATTTCAAAATAGGACTGAAGCCCCGCCTCCCTAGCCTTGGGCAGCCAAAAGAGCCGTCGATGACGTCACGGACAGCGACAGTCTTTCGCGTTTTTCTCGCGTTTAACAATACTTACGCAGAAAATGGTTTGGGTATTCGGGTTCACGGGGTAAAAATACACTAGAATTCCCTTCTAACTCATTTTTTCCAAGAAGCTCCGTAGCTTCCCTTTAACTACAGTACTCTTGACCGTGCGAGAACTATTTACGTCACGAACGCGATACGCACTGCGCTTCTCGCTGAACGGCTTTGAAGCGAGGGGTAGAAAACTCCGCCCCCACGTCATTTTGTTTCGTTTCCGCACCCATTTAAGCTGAAACTTTTACTGTTGTTCTCCGTGACGTGCGTTTCGTATCTGGTACGCGGAACGAAAAAAAAAAGTAAAACATTTCAACCGGGAATATGCGAGAAACTATAGGTGAGGCAAAACAAGACTGCGTGACAATCACGGATTTTTCGTAAACACCTTCCAGCGGCGTGGAGAGGTCAAAACGATGTAATACCGCAAACCCGAAGGGACTACATTCAAGATGGCTGCGCCCTTGTGGAAAAGGTATAGTGGTAAACGAGGATGTGCACAACGTGTAATATGGCGTGTCTCTTTTGGTACTACGCAATTTCGAACCCAGAAGCGTCAAGCATTTCGGGCATGCGCACTGCACATTTGGGGGAAAGGTATATTTAGGTCCATTGTGTCTCTTTTTCGGCAGATATTCTGAGCTTCGGCCTACGCTGGGATCCTGGTACTGTTCCCTGTAATTCGTTGCCCCGTGTTGTGAAGGAAAGGGAACTCGCAGACTTTTTTTTTAATTTTTGGAGTGTCGCCCCCAAATAGCTGAGGGTGACCCGTCGTAATCCGATCACGTTTCATCAAAAGGGCCAACCAGCGAAAAGGCTTTCTTGCGTGCCTTAATCTGCTGACTTCCTAATGGGCTGCAGGAGTCCAAAAAGAGCTTCAAGTGCACTTTGGGAAAAAAAAAAAAGAGACGAACGGGGCTGCCATAACCGAATGTCGCCTCCACTTTCTAAGAATCTCTAGAAAAAAAAATAAAATAAAAGATGTCTCGCGTGTTGTTCACGGCCTTAATAATCTCCACATCCTCGTGAGTTGAGCGTTTCATTCATCGTAGCGTTGGAAGAGGGTGACGATGGCGATACGCTGAGTATTATGCAGGGACAAATTTTGTTTTAATTAAGAATCCACCGAGCGAGTCGAAATCGAAGGTGACGCAGCTGTGGAGGCCGGACTCAAAAATGTTATTAGAAGAATATCTTCTTTATTTTTTTTTCTCGTTCTACTTTTTTTTCTTGCTTTGATGGTTATTTTTTTACGAAGTTTCTCCTTTCGTGTGTGAGACCTTTCGACTCTCCAGCGCCCCCTCGGGACTAAATTAAAGGGTTCCAGAAACTTAGTTTGCGTGAGGAGAAAATTAAGGGAAATATAATTATAGGCGTTAACAAAAAAGAAGAAAAAACGCGAACCACGAGGAAAAAAAGGATAAGAGAGTAGTTCGGAGCGAAGCGTGCATGGCCGGCTTTTTAGGCCATGCTTTTAGTCATTTTATAATTATAATGAGAAAAGCATCAATATTCGGGTAATATAAGTCAGGCTTAATGAAGGGACTGATTAATGATCGGGAAAATATTTAGGGGTAGGTAAAGGGTAAAAGCTGGCTCCTGTTCTACCGACGTGGGAGTTCGTCTTTGTTCCCTCGACTAATTTTATTCTCACGTACTCTAGCGTCAGTTCATGACTCTTATTGGGGTTCTTTTGAAGGATTTCGCACGAAAGGCCTTTCGAGCGCCTGAGAGACAGGCATTTTTGAAGCCTTTTAATGTACAGGGCGATCTTTTTTTATTCTTTCAAATTTGTTTAAAAGAAAGCCGTGAAAGCTACACTTATGTGGTTTGTACACGTGAGTTATACGGCCAAGGCAACATAGTATAGGAATATAGTCGCAACTATAAGTGAACTAATTAAACAAATTTTGTTAATAAACTTTTTAATGACTGCAAATAGACATATAGTTCCAGTTAGAAACTTGCTGACCGCCATCGAAAACCACTAAATCAACTTTTTCTAGAAAGATATAACATCGGGGCAGCATTTTACAGCGTTCCGTAGAAACGCTTTATTTGGACGATTTTCTAGATTTCGGTTTCTTATCGGAGCGCATTTTTGCGCCCGCGGTCCTGCTCCCCAGTGGCTGAGACGCGCAACACACATGCGCCCGTTTCCTCCATTCTACGAGGGAGGCCACGGCCGGTCTCGACGCAAGCCAGCGTGCGCGTCGAGACCGGCCGTGGGGAGGCGAGGAGGTGGCTTCGCGCCGTGACCACCAGGGAGCAGGACCGCGGGCGCAAAGATACGCTCCGATAAGAAACCGAAATCTAGAAACGCGTCCAAATGAAGCGTTTTTACAGAACGCCGTAACATGCTGTCCCGGCGTTATATCTTTCTAGAAAAAGTTGATTTAGTTGTTTTCGATGATGGTCAGCAAGTTTCTAATTGGAACTATATGTCTATTTGCACTAATTAAAAAGTGTATTAACAAATTTTGCTTAATTATCCGACTGATAGTTGCGACTATCTCCCTATACTATGTCCCCCTGGCCGTATAACTCACAAGAAGAAACCACAAGTGTAGCTTTCACAATTTTTTTAAAAACAAATCTAAAAAAAAACTTACTGCATATATTGAACCGTAAAGTATGTGGAGTGGGAACGTTTGTTGGCAAAGTTCGTGGCAATTGGCTGCGACGTGATTCTTAAACATTTCTGATTCGAATGAATTTATTTCACACCGATGAAGCTCAAATGAAAGGAACTTGCAACGATAGCAGTGCACAATTCGTATGGCGCCCCCTTCAAGGCGTTCCAATATTTTGCCAGATTTTTGCTTCTCGGTTAAGTAGGAGAATAGATGTCCATGCAGGGATGGACAGCAAAAACGAACCGCGAAGAAAGAGGCGTAGACATGATAGGCCGCTTTCTTGAGGTGTCGTTAACTATAGTCCGTTGCAACATAAGGGCAGCAGCAGGGTCTTCACGCCTGTGATTCCATTGAGAGAAATAATGTCCTACTGCCACCCAATACGAAACGCACCTTTTTTTCACGTCAAGGAACCAAGGAACATCCGCAATGGTTACATACAACTGAAGAAATGCAGGGTGGGATTTTTTATTTTCGCGCTTCTTTGTCCGTAATTTTTATCAGTATAATGCCGCGACTGCATTGTCTGTGATGCGATAATTTGATGCGTAGGGCATCCCATGCATTGCGTTTCTTAAAGAAAACATGGAAATCAAAAATAAAAGAATTAAAAGGTCCAGATGGAACACTTATTTCTTTTTTCAACAGAGAAAAAAATGTGCGCGCAGTATTTCCGCCATTAGACGCAATTTAGGTGGAGCTCACGGCCCGCTCTAAGCCCCGCCCAAGTATCAGTGGCCCCTCCTATTACTACTGGATTGGCTTGGCTGTTCGGCAGAACACGCTCGTAAGCCATACAGTAGCTTCGTTCTATTTACCTGTACCCCCTGCACCGGTGCAGAAAGGTGAAGGGCGGTATACTTCCGGTCATATCTCAATACACATACCGGAAGTAAACTTCCCTACACTCTTCTGCACCGGTGCAGGAGGCGCAGGTAAGCCGAACGAAGCTACTGCCTTCCTGTCGCATAGAGATCAGAAGCTTCTGGAGATGACATGACGTTAAGGAGGACACGCCCCTAACGATGACCAAAACTAAGAGACGCTTTTGTACGAAAAAGAGGGCCGTCTTGGCGCCAACAGCTCCTTTGGTAACCTTTGGGAAGGGGACTAGAATGTGACTAAAGCCAGTTGTTGGCGCCACGTCCGCTCTTCTTTTCGTTCAATAGCGTCTCTTGGTTTTGGTCATCGCTGCATGACCCTTCACAGCGTCATGTCGTCTCCAGAAGCTTCCTACCTCCATGCGCAGTTGCGACGTTTGGTGAGTCTAGTCTGGCGTCTGATACTGCCTGCTTGTCATGCGAGCAGTCGCGCGGCAGCCTCTGGCATCGTCTGCTATTCCACCACCGTCTATTATCATCTGCAGCGCCCGTCAGACGCGGCCATGAAAGGTGCATCGGCGGTCGCCATCACCCGCGTCCGTCTGCTATGAGGTGTACCCACTATCCTTCCAGTCGGAGCCAATCAGAGCTCGGCGTTCTGACGTCACCACAACCCCACCAAAAGAAGCAGACGAACTTGCGCTCTGTATTCCGCTTCGTCTCTGTCTGCAACGCCCGCAAGACGCGACCACGAAAGCGGCGTTCCAGCGTTCCATAATGCACGGGCAACGGTCGAATACAATGCGTCTCTCAGCGTCTGTCGATGTGCGGTAAAAAGTGACCGAAAGGACCAAATATGAACAATATAAATATGCAGTACTTCCAGTTTTTCTTCCCTTATTTTCTTTTTTTTTTTCGCGTGACGCCTGCGAGCAAGGTGGGTGAGCGTCATGAGCCATGACGTGCAATTTAAACGCGACCTGAAAATATTTGTTTTGGCACTCCAGATCCGCCAGGTCCGCTACAAAGCTCGAGCGCTACGGGTATTTCATAGCGAAACTACGGGAACACACCTGAACAAAATTTATGCGAGGCGAACACCCATGGCCTTCAAGCTTAAATTATTATTTATAGAAAAATTATATAAAATTACCTGGTGTAGTTATCTTCTCAGTATGGAAACCATGGTAGCAAAGACGACGATAGCACAATTCAGAAAGCAACGGGGCCGCTTTTACGGGAAGCAACATCTTCATTCATTATCAACACGCGCAAACGAACAAATAAAGCCAGATTAAGCAAAATAGTTCACGTGGGGCGCTAGGCTTAATGGGGTCATGAAACTATATCGGATTAGAATATTCGTGACTTTACAGAGGCGTACTTGTTCTTGTCTGGCCCAAGTACGCTCGCAGGGACCGCCAGTGATTCAAAAGCTTCTTTATCGCGGTGAAATAGCGAGGATAAAGTGGGAGTGTTTCTTTCCGTCTCGCCCTCGCAAAGCTTGATTGACGTAATTGTGGGATAGAAACCACCCACCTGACGGCAGTCGAGCGCGGCTCATGAATTGGACAGGAGAACTGCGTGAGAACTCGCCTTCGGCTCCTAACAATGAATGCCTCGGCGGACACTCGGTATAGTAGCTCGTGTCCAACCACTGCGGTAATGAGAATAGCCGATCTTTAACAATGCCTAGAGCTCAGCTCACGTTTTCTACTTTGCCGACCCCAGCGCGTGGCTATGATTAACGTTGACGGCATAAAATAGGCAGCAGGCCACGTGGCCGCTTGTTCTGGCTCCGAGTTGAGGCATAGCCTCCTTTACCGCTCATTCACACTGGAGGCGGATCCGCGTTCGCAAAGCGGTTGGGAACGCGGTTGTATAAAGATCCAGTACAATTGCACGCGCACTCGATGACATCAAGTGCGCGTGCAATTGCACTAAATCTTTATACAACCGCGTTCCCAACCGCTTTGCGAACGCGGATCCGCCTCCAGTGTGAATGAGCGGTTATACTCAGAAAGCCTGGCTAATGTGCCCGGTCGCAGATTTGGAGCGAGAGGATCTGGTAGCACAGAGGATTTCTCAGGTGGTCTGGTATTCAGTGCACAGCTTTTGCTGCAGCGAGGACCTGAAACATGGTTTTCAAACCCGACGAGAAAAGAAGCGGTAGCCTGAGGAACGCTAGAAGCACAAGCGTACATTCCGTCGCTCGGGACAAGTGGGTTTCGGCGTCTCGCCGCAGTGGGGCGCCCGTTACATGACTCTTGTCTGCCGCTCTACCTTTTCATTTCCGGCGGCCGCGTCTCGTGGCAGTCTGCCAAGCTTTGTCAGTATAGAAGAGGCTATGGTTGAGGCGATGAACGATGCTCATATTTCTCGAATTTATTTACCAACTAACATTGCTTACAAAGAAAAACTGAGGCAAGTTTATTCGGTTATTAACGTTAGAGAGTGAATCTGAGTACTATTTAGTGAAAGTACAAAGACCGTTTCATGTCCCCTAAACTAGTCCCGCTATGAAAACAAGCACCCGTACAGCACTTCCAAAGATGCGTACTTGGGACAGTTGTTTACTGCAAACTACATCGACTGAGATTTTCCTCTAAACACCTCGGTGAAGGCAAAACGACTCGCACTCATAAAAATGAATAAGCTCAACGATCGACTCTTGTCGTGTTTGTTCGCCCACAGTCGTGTTTGTTATCGTTTGAAACCAAGTCGGAAAAGGCCATCTCGGTATGTCTTTTTTAAAACAATAATGATCTAGATTATTTGTTTCTCAAACATAACTCTTTCTAAAAAAAAGAAAAAATGTAAACTGTTCTTTAGATTGGACGTGCCTACCTGCGAGCAAAACAAACATTCACCCCGCTTATACGCGTCGAGCGTGGTTTCCGTCAGAAACTGCGACTTTCGTTGTTTCGTTTTTATCGTGCACGTGCCTCGCACAGGAAGACATCTTTACATCTTCGGTAGCTTTAGAGGGCCTATACTCCGTCCTATGCTTTTGCCCGAACTACAGCGAAGGTTGTAGTTCGCGTAAAAAGTTCGTTTAGTACTTCCGCCTTCCTTCAGAAATTGCCTCGGCTTCATTACTTTTGTGGGCATGCAGCGGGACACTCACCAAAGCTATCCACTCTCGCTCCTGTAGCTCCCTTTTTTTTTTACTCATCTAGTCCAAGTTAATCTGTGAAAAAGTATACGTAGACTCGCATACTGTTTTTACTTTATTTCCTACAATTCCCCCCCCCCCCCCCCTTTTTTTTTCCCCATAAGACCGGCACTTGTAAATTACCATCTCTGCCGTATGTTCGCCAAATATTTTATTTATATTTTTATTTCGGTGTCGTTTCGGTTATTGACTTGCCCCACAAAGTGACGCAGAGAATACCGAAGTAGCAGAAAATAAAAAAAAGAAACACCCTTTGTTCGAGCTTCCTCTGTCCTTTTCTCTGGTCTGAGCCGGGAAGTGCGTATTTCTAAAGCTAAGTTACGACTGAATTTCACTAACGCCTCACCTTCATTTTTTTTTTATCTTCCCCGCATATTTTTCTTACTTTGTTTTTTTAACGGGGCTCGTTATTATTAGAGTGATTTTCTTTCCTTTTCATCTCTTCGCTCGCTCACTCCTCCTACGTCTCATTAACATCTCATTTCTTCCTGTGCACAAAAATATGTATATTCATTTTTTTTCTTCGCGCCGAACTGTTTTGTGAGTTTGTTAGACCGCGCCGGGGGGTCTGTAGGTTGCAGCCTGCGACTTTTACGAATGAAATGCTGCTGCATTGCGTATTTAGTCATACCATGCACTTTTTTGTACGCGTAAAACGATAGCGAGAACGTGTATTCGGCGAGCTCAGAAGACTTTGCGCGGAACTCACGAAAATCAAAAAGTGTCCTAACCGTGCTGACTCTTCCAGTCTCACTTTTGAACACCGTGAAAACACACCAAAAAGGCCGTCTCTTCTGGAAAACCAGAAGAGACGGCAAGAACTAAGCAGAAGCACTACTGTGGCTTAAAGGGGGTAGTGTAACGAACGAAACCGAAGAAGCGGCACAGCGTTGGAAGACGGCCGTGGGTGGCGCTGGCGCTTGCAGCGCCGTCGTCCCGGCTATGGCTCCGGCTTGGCCGCTTGGTCAGCTTGGCTCCGGCCAGCTCCAGCCGATTCGCAGCTGTCGACTACACTGTCGTCTGCTAGTTTCACATTTTTATTCACCTTCAAACACCAATCATGACGTTGGAAGTTCACCGGAAACAAATACTTGTTTTTGAGGTATATATATTGGTTATGAAGCGTGTTAGGGTGGCTCTACCTGCCGGCCGATTGAGGCACCCAACGGAGCTGCGGATCGAAGCGCCACCTACACCGTCTTCCAAGGAGCGGCCGTTCCCGATGCATGGTGCAGGCTACGCGGTAACTACACTTCCCCCTTTAAGCCACTGTAGTAGCACTGGATCAGTAACACCCTGTGCATGTACGATCAACATAAATTGGAGACCACCTGAGATAGTCCGATTTTCAATAAGCACAGCTTTATTCTTTCTGCTATGTGCAAAAATATTGTTATACGTTCAGAACATCACCCGCACTCTCAAAGTCTTTGTGAACGGGTGCATTATAAAAGCTTCCCGGCATAGAAATCCTTAAAAAGAGACACCTTTCGTAACCCACGTATTTTATAATTTACGTTTTGAATATCTTTACCCGCTCGAAAAGAATTACGACGGGGTCATTTTCATATACATATGACAAGACTGGCATATAAGCATTATGTAAGCGTCACCGGAGTGCTGGAGAATCATGAACACACTTCACATTCCTTTCGATTGTTATTTCGCTTAGAATCGTCGCTCGTGTTTGCACACCTTCTGTGGAACGCAGATTTTGGGCCTGAAATATAGCGAAGTTCAACATCGTTCATTGGCGCAAAAAAATTCTGTAACTAAAGCAATTACTCTTTTACATCGTTAATAAAGAAACACACCATTCGGTGCGGCAAAAAAACAGAAGTTATTCTCGGTGTTTTCCGGCGAAGAGACAAAATGCACGCGCCTTTTTCCCATAGGAATGCACAGGAGCACCGGAAAAGTAGTCTGGTTGCTGTCTGCTTTCGTTTGCCTCCCAGGAGTCACGTAGACACCAGCGCCAGTTGAACCTCTATAGCGGAAATTATAATAACTCTATGGTGTGACGGTTCTGTTAGATCGATCGTACAAAACACTCCGCAGACGTGTTCTATACATAAATGTACGAAGAAAACATGTATGATGTGCGACCAATTTGAGTCGGGCTTAAAGGTTATACGATTGGAAAGGTGGCGCGGGTTCTTACTCACGCACTTCTCGACGTGCTCTCCGGCATCGCCGAAACTTCGTGGGGTCCGAATCGCTCGGCCCGGTCGATGGATCTCGAGAGGCGCGGAACTACTCACGAACCCTCAGAGAGCCGGCTCTAGGGACGAGCCTGGATCTCCCCCTAAACGTCCCTCGGGTTCGTGGTGTACGTTAAGAGCTCCACCATTCCCCGACACGTTGAGCGTAGATCTAGTAGCTCACGGACGAAATAAGATTGAGTGGACGAACGCTTTCCCATCTAGGGATTTGGGGCCGTTTCGTGGCGGTAAGTATACCGAGTACACGGGCCTGATACGGGACTATCGTGTGTGCCGCTAATCTTGAAGTGTGTATAGAGATTATTATTAGGGCGTTTACCTAAAGGCTGCCTCGTAACTATCTTAACATTTTATGAACAGTTTGATGCATGGAGTATAATACTAAAAATGAGTACTATAAGATAAAACCCCGATAACCGGCAATCATACATAATATAGAGCAGGGATCTCCAAACGTTGTGGCTAAGGGACCGCATTAGGGACCTCTTGCAGTCTCGAGTAGAGGAAAATAAATATTACGGTATAAATGACGACATACTAAGTAAATACACCTAAATAAGTATTTAATTATAAAAGAAATAACTAGAAAAGGCGTACGATAAAACATGTAAGGTGGATGAACCCGGATATTTCATTTTGAATTCAATGTGTCGCTAATTATGGCTTTACAGAATAAATGTGACCCAGAGAATTCACCAGGCACAAATAAAAGCGCGCACGAAATTTGTAATATTCACACAAGGTAGAAGATTAATGAGAGTGGTAGATTCGATGATAACAATATGCAAGATTTATCACGCAATGACACTAGGCACAATGTACAATAGGAACGGAAATTATTTTTATCCTAGTTACACAGACATGAAGCAGGGAGCTACAGATAGTGTTGTTGTTGTTAAAAATTGTGTTGTAGGTTTATATAGCCGGAAGTTTGTAAGCCTCAATGGGGGCGTCTGGTGTCTCAGCCGTAAATGAGCGATTTAACGAGTGCAGTACGACTACTAGCCTGGATTCTTCAATGTTCACCACAAGGTAGTGAAACACGACCGCACGCCGGTACGATGCTCATCCAGATTGAAACGGGCGGGCAGGGAGGCGGGGGGGGGGGGGGGGGGGGGGGGGGCGGGGCGGGGGAGGGGGAGGGTGAGGAATTGAACCCGGGATCTTTCGCTTCTCCTGCTCCGATCTGGTGTGCCATAGCCTCCTCTATTCGCGACTCCAGCGACCTATAGGGGGGCGCCCCCACCAAACAAACATGGCGGCTGAGTCCAGGTCGCGACGGCTCGGCCGGGCCGCCTGAACAGGTGGCGCGTTCAATTTAACAGATTTTCTTTTGTTTAATGCCCAATTTTATAGGCATTTGAACTGAGACGGTTAAGTGTAGCCGGTGCAGATAAACTTGCAAAGCATAGTTTTGTTTTGCCGGTGTTTTTTTTTTTTTGTTCTTTTCGTGTCAAACTTTCGTTTCGGAGATTTCGTTCAAAACCGAAACTATGGGCTCCGGAGAGACGGTAATATGCTAATCAGTTTTTATCATCTAAGGAAGGCGGCGATGACTATAGAATTGTTCCACAGAGAGTAACTTTTCAGCTAACTCGCATGCCTCGACCATGCGACTTATCTGTCCGCGAAATCGAGCTTTTGTGCCTATCCGCGTTTACGAAACAGCTCCAGTCGTCTGCTCGGCCAACAACACAGGCTGCAGGAAAATGACGAAAATTAAGCAACCGTTCCTTGAGCCAAGGACCATGTTAACCCGCCGGCGCTCCATTAAGCAGCTGATACTCGTATTTCAATTCAGGTTTTAGTAGCAATCGAGAAGTCATTTTGACGAGCGGGTTATGTATTATATTACGTACTATGGGGGGGGGGGGGGGGGGGGGGGGTCCGACTAAAGCGATATTAGTATATCCTTCGGGTTGAAATATGAGCTTAGTTGACTAGCTATTAGGTGAGCTGCTGAATAAAAGTATATTTGACAGACGGAGACATACTACTTAAACTTAGCCAAATGGTTCTATAGCCGGCAGCACGGGGACAAACTGAAGAGAGTCTTCATTGAAGATCCGCGCAGAACCTCTCTGCATTGAACAGAGAAAATTAGTATTTTTTTGTGGCCGGTCAACCTGACCAATGTAGACGTATATTGCTGCTGGCTTCGACGTCCTCGTAATATAAATATTGGAGGCGCGATAGGTCAAAATGCTGTGACAGCATCTAACGTTGCGAGACATGTCTCCCACCTTTTGAAAACAGATAATTTCCCTCATTCATCATTTGCAATGAGCAAGTTTTCCTGAATCAAGTAATTGCGAAATAAGCCCAACTCCTTCAGTGTGGTCCAGAGGCTTTTCGGCGAAAAGCAGCCAAGATGAATAGCCAACGCACCGACCGGCATGGGTGGCTCAAACTTGAAGCTAACCGAACACAACCAAACTCAAGAAAAGCAGCTATCGAACCTTCCCATTCACTTGACTGCAACATTGATGTTCCCTCCAGTATCAGTTACCAAGCAGTCGTCAATTTGAATGTGATTCGAGACAGAAAAGAAATCAAAAAGTTTTTCCGTGATTCCTCCCCATCCAAGAAATCGAAAGCACGCGACCGTGTGCTGTGGAGTAAACGGGCTTTCAAACACGTAATAGAAGAAAACAATCTACTCAGGCTTCACCACACTAATGATCACTCAGGCAAACTTAAGAAATATTCGGACCTTCGTCAAATTACATCGCTCGCCATCGCGCTGACAACACGTCTCCGCGAAAGCCACCAGAGACGCGGAGGGGCGCGGAGCGACCTGGACCGGCTGGTTCCCGGTTTTCCCGCTTGGCGGCGTCCGTTTTGCTGGAGTCGCGAATACGGAGAAAGCCTGGCGCGTCGCGTGAAAAGACGGCCGCCGTAAATGGGAAAGGAGGGGCGGGGAAACGGGAGCGGAGAAAACCTTGCCCGCTAGCGCCACAAAAGAGCGAACGGCCAAACGCAGAAACAATTTTTTTTTCTCTCTCTCTTTTCTTGTTGCTATCGCGGAGAGGAGAAACTCAACGTCCACCCTTTCCCGTTTCTCCCTGCGCCCTTTCGAATCGCCGCGCCCGTTTCTCCCGGAGTACAAAAACGACGGTGACGAAAACACAAAAACCAGCGTGGTTCGGGGAGCGGCCGCTCATGACCCAAGCGCTCGCTGTCTAGGTCTGCCCTTTCTGCTCTGCGCTACCATATTCGTCACCGTTCGGCGCGGTCCTCCTCTCCTTTTTCCTGCGGCCGCGCGCTCTATGGCTCCGTCGTCGATGTGCCAGGCTTTCTCCGTATAGAGGAGGCTATGGGTGTGCTCGCCCCTTTTTTGTTTGGCCACGAACTCAGTGGCTCCATCTTTTGGGCAGCCGCGGCACACTTCCTCACCTTCAACATAAGAACCGGAAGTTGTAGGGGGCTATTTGCTCACTGGCGCCACCACGTTTACACTCACGAGAGAAAGAGCGAATGCTAGTGTTGACAATGTACGCAATACATGGTAGGGCGAGAGAACTCGCGTTTTGATGTAGTCTTTCCTACTTTATTTTATATCTCTTCTCTGCGCTGTAAATGCTCGTCAAAATGCCGTCTTTCTACTATTTTCTTATTTATTTTTTACACGTCTTTATTTTTGCTTTGTAGTAGTGGGACGCGGACCGGACGTCACGGGAAGGTCCGTGGCCACCCCTGAGCTGGCAGGAACGCCTCCGGGCCCCGGGGGCTGGACCCGGCCTGCAGGCCGGAGTCTGGTGACCCCTGATATAGAGGATAAAGGCGTCTTAAATGACGGACAAGTAGAAGAATGACGATACGCGACAAAGTTTTTACTTCTTCGTCGTTTTTAGCGCTTTAATCATCTACAATGAATTACCAACTAGCCAAGTTCATACCCTTTTACTGATGCACGTCTATACAAAACTGTACTTTAAAATTAAAGCATGGAAATTACGACGCGTATGAAATTTACGAGGAAATATTTTCTGCCACGTGAAACACGTATGTTGAGAATTGCGGAGCCAGATTTCCCATTGTTTTTTTGTTTATAGCCTAGCCATGCCGGCGCCTTCTGCACCTGCGTACAGTTTTATCTTTGTTATTTAATTTAACGTTTTAGCGCACCTGTAGTGACCCTTGTTTTCGGGCTCATGCTGCATGCTTTTCAGCAATGCTGCGTTGAATCCGGCACCTGGCAGCATTTTTGCGTTGCGATAACAAAGTCGCGACACAGACTAGTTTTGTTGTTCAGTGGGAGGGAACTAAACACACAGTAAAAGTAATTCTGTTGTTTGTATGTTTATACAGCCGGAAGTTAGTCTGCCTCAGTGGGCGTCTGGTGTCTCAGCTGTGGATGAGCAATTTAGCCAGTGCGGTACAACCGCTAACCTGGGGTCTTTAACGCGCACCACGCTGTGATGATACGCGACGGCACGCCGGTACGATTCTCATCCAGATCGAAACGGGCAGGGGCGGGGATCGAACCCAGGATCCTTGGGTTCCGCAGTGCGCGCTTTAGCTCCACGTGCTCCGAGCTAACAGAAAGTGCGTTCATTGCAATCAAATATTTTTTTTTATTTGAAATGCGAAACAAATGACAGTACGAACTGTGCTCAAAGCAAGGGAAGATCGGGGTCGAACACGCGTCGACCAGGATGGGAAACACATGTGAGCAATGTACCGCGTAACCTCTATCGACCTCCACGCTACACGCGTGCAGTGAACAGAGAGCTCCAGAGCGCTAGAGCTAAGCGGTGATCCGCCCCGGTTGCTGGGAAAGCCGGTCCTTGGAAGCTGCCACGTAAGCAAGCCGTTATAAACTCTTCCTTTTCTGTAAACAACAGCTTGAAACAGCTGACTTTTGGTTTGCAGTACCCGCTGTTGAGAAAACGAGATGTGGCTAAAAGAGAAAATTATGCGATAAATAAGGAATAAAAGAGAAAAAAAAAATAGTAGATCAGTTGCAAATGGTATTTCTAATGGTGGCAACGCTGACATAACAAATGTCTATAAATGTGTCTGTGTGTGTTGCTTTTTTTTTTGTTGCGTGCGTAGTGGTATAGTGAATGAGAATTAGGCATTTTTTTTTATAGCTTGCGCGTGTCAGTAAAACAGCGAGATAAATTAATTTTTCGTGTTCTAACACGCCTTAATGTGTTTTTGCTTTCGGATGCGGTGAGGACACAATCTTCGAACGAAAATAAGCTTTCTTTCATTATTCCTTCGGAGGCGCGGAGGTGGAGTCTCCCGTATTCCCCCGCAGAAGTACAGACGTAGAAATAACTGGATCGACTATACTCGTTTTTACTTCGAGAAAGAAGCAAGTTTTGCGCATTACTCATGCGTTGCGAGAAGTAGTTTTTACAAGATTTGGAATTGTCAGAGGAAGAAACTACGCTCTCGGTGTTTGAAATGTGTACGTCCTAATAAAATAACGGTAAGCTAACCTAAATTTTCCACGTAGAGCTTAATTGACCACACACAGGAGTAAATTAGTAACGCTCCGCGAGAAGCCGGACTTTTTTTTTTACAATATTTCTTGAGCTAAATACGAGTGTTTAGGGCCCGTTTTTGCAGGATTGCCTCTACGTCTAATGGTGACACTGCCGGCTTCAAGAAACCCTCCCATACATTTTAGTAGCTATTTCTGTGGCATTTGTATTCAGAACGCTGCCACCGCTCATTTAATTTTATTTTCTTCTGGTTAATATTTCTATTATCATTTGCAATATTTATTTTAAACTGTCGCTTTGTTAATGTCGTCTTTAAACCATTACTTGAAAACTATTTGTCTATTTGATTCTTCGTCATCAAGTCGCGCTTTCGCAGAAGGTTATTACTAAGTAGAACTCGCGCAACCACTTCGAAGAATGGTTTGAAGTGAATACGGGGAGTGTTACTAGGCCTCAAAATAATAACGTTGTGTGTATACAGCCGGAAGTTATCCCCAAAGGGCGTCTGGTGACTCAGCTGTAGACGCGTAATTGTGCCAGTGAAGTACAACCACTAGCCTGCATGGGGTCTTTAAAGTGGAGCACGCTGTAGGGACACACGATCGCACGCAGGTACGATGTTCATCCAGATCGAAACGGGCAGGGGTGGGGATAGAATTCAGGAACCCTGGTTTCTGTAGCGGAGGCTTTCGTTCCACCTGCTCCGCGATGGGGTGCGCTAGCCCACTCCGCCACCGATCCCCTTTTCATATATATTTATTACATGGAAGTTATGTAACAAGAGAGCATATCAAACTAGTCATTCATACATAATTGCACATATACAATCTAAAAACATTTCATATACAATGAGATTCATTCGGCAGTAATATCATGGCATATTCTACAGTTCGACATTCGACTGAGTAGGTAAGTACACACAAATACAAATGCAAAACTTAAAATACTTTTTAGAAAGAATTCAGCTATTCAGTTTGATATAAATATTTACACAAGAAATATAAAACCAAAAACAGTCAAAAACACAAAAGAAGAAGCACGCGCACTGTTGTATTTTAATATCGGAGCTCAAAGACCGCTGGACGAAAGAACAGCTGTTTTATTTTCGCCTTTCCCTTCGTCTTCTCGTCTTCTTTTTTTAGCCCCTGCGAGCACTCCTTTCCGACAGATACCAGACACCAACACAGCCCCTCTTTAAGAAAAGTTCATTAAGGGGGAAATCTGCTCGGTGGATTCCTGCTCCTGTTGGACCTTCGTAGAGTTAGGTGAAGCGGTTGTTCCGCATCTGCAGCATGTTACCCGGGCCCTGTGTTGTCCTCATGTGACTGCGATCCGACTGGAACATGTGCTCGCGATAACCGCGACGAATTCCAACATCCTCCTCCAGATGTGACAAACGTGTTTTGACCGACTGCTTTTTTAATTCGTTCGGGTTGTCCGAACGCTGGTGTTCCCTTCGCTTGGTGTGTGGGAAGTTTCACGCGCACATAATCTCCCACGCTCCCTTTAAAGGGTCTTGCTTTGCGTCTCTCGTCTGTGTACTGCTTGCTTCGTCACTGGTAATCGGCGATATTTTGATGGAGCTGCTCCATCTTGATATGAGCCGGTTTCTCGAAATTTGGAAATCCGACGATGTCCATTTTCGTCCGCATTCAACAACGTCCATGAAGCAGTTCAGCCGAGGAGAGGCTGAACTGCTTCACATAAGAGAACTTTCAGAAATTTGGCAGTCCTTTACATGCGTCCAACAGTGGAAAGCAGTCAGGTTGTACAAGTTGCGATGCTTAGACGCGGCGAAGTTGAGCCATTTGCTCCGCAAAAATCAATTTTGTCGTGCGTGGTGGTTCGGCATTCCTGTCATTAATTTCACATTTTTACAAACTGTGTAAGCCTAGCAGCACGAATAATTAAGTCGCACGGAACAGTTTCATCTTTGAAAAAAAGGAAGGAAGCGAATGTATTGTTCGATGATGTCGAGATATATTTTTAGTGATCGTTGTAGGACGTCCCAGAAGAAGAAATCGTCATTGCAGTAAATAAAACAGTGCTTTATTATTTCGGGTTTTATCACAAAACCTGCAGTTAAAAAACTGCGGTACACATATATTTTTACTTTCAAACAAAGTTTGAACGGGAAAAGCGGAGGTGTCATATTTAAAAAAAGAACGACTTCGTTAATGCTGAAACAGGCATTATTTTTACTTTCTTAAGGACGCCATGCTGGCGATCAACGTGACGCAACTTGAATGAAGTAGTACACTATTAGAAAGAAAGGTATATTAGTCCTCTCTAAAAGAGGAACGCTCTTGTAGCCTATGTTACTTCAGAAAGGAAGAAACATTCGTCCCTGAAAGCAGGGGAGCAAAGTTCTTCTGTCGTCTGCATCTCACTATGGCGGCCCCGAATCGAGCATGTAGAGCTCAATAACGCTTAACGAGGACGCTACGTCTTACGTAGGAGGCGAGAGGAGCAGCAAATAAAAGCGTAAAACAAGGTTTCAGCGAACTGCATTTATTTCCAAAACCTGCACCCCCGCCGGCAAAGAAACTTGCGTTTCGAAAGCAGTCAGTCAAACTCGTCGTCAGCACAGCTATGCCAAACGGAGACAACCGATCCCCAGTTACTTCGCGCACTTTACGTCTTACTTTTGCTATTCCTCGAGCAACAAATCCTTCGTCAAAGCCAAACATCACGGAGGAGTGGTAAGTCATTCGCGAAACCAAAAGCCGCTCTCAAAAGAGCAATTGCAATACTTCGCTCATTGTTGCACGGTACCGCGAAGCGCGAAAGAAGGTCAAATCGCTCGCCATAAGATGGCAGGGTCAAGCAAAGTAGTTGGAACTAGCCAGGCTAGGTGGCGTTAAATACCTCCCACTTCATGTCCTGCAAAATTATTTGTATTTTTTTACACCACCATTGCGCTTCGGGTACCTTTATTGTTTTTATTATCACACATCTCCATACATTACGAGTTCCATAAACATCAGCTGAATATATACAACGAGCGCCTACACATACACGGCACGTAAAAACATACACACAACAGCACATTAACCCGATTACTACTTCGGAGCTATGTGTTTCCGTCTTTTATACTTGTCATTTTGAAGGTACCGATTTTCTCGGTGATCACCCAAGCAAAAAATAATATGCTCAGCATGTTGATTTTTCTTCAATAAAGTCACACTTCTGAAAACATTTTGAATGGCTCAGGAGATGAATCTTTTAGTAAAAAGTAGACGCTCACGCCGTAATTATTTGAAAGCCAATAAATCATGCCGCTCTACTGCGGTTCCAAGCCACGTGTTTGCTTTCCCGTACCCAGCTTTTTTTATCGTAGTATTTGTTTTTCTATTTTTGCTGTTCGCGTGCGGCTACAATTGAATTGAAATAATTTCTCTAAGGTATTTACTCAGCTGGAAGCGATGCTTCACGGGCAGAAAAATCGCTTTTCGATCAACATGAACGCAGTCAAAGCCCCGACTGCGGCAAGTGTCAAAGGGACATATACAGGGTATTTATGCTCGACAACGTTTTTATTTATGCATGACCTATGAGAGTCCAAATACCCAGGACACAGATTGCGGCTCAAAATTTGTTTTCTTTTCGCCCGAAAATTCTGATTGAGAACTTACCGGTTGGAGTGGCGCTCACTCTCTTCTCCGTGGTCACGTGCCGTTTTCTATGGTTTAGACACAATCACCAAAGATAATCGAAGTCGTGGGTCATCGAAGGCACACATTGCAAATATACAAAAAATAGGATACCCATTTTTTGTGACTTTTAAATAGCTTCAAATACGTTGATTGAAAAGAAAAACTCGCACAGCCATGTGACTTTCGATAACTTTATCCTCCTTTGTAATTCTTCTTCCTCCCCTGTCCACTTTCGGTTTCGATTTCGAACAGTTGCGTTGTTTTGTTTTTACTTTATAATAAATATACGTGATATTGTGGCAAAACATTAATTGGGTAGTTTTCTGACACCATAATAAATCGCCTGGCAAAAAACAAAAAATTAGTGAAACGAGCTACGCCGTCGTTGGCTCGGAAACTTTTAGCGCCCATCCCAGAGCGCCGCTTGGAGGGCAGTTTGCCCAGGAACCATAGTATATTTAAACAGCAAAATAAAGGATAGCTTTTTTTGTCGATTTTATCATCCTCCCTTAATGCTATATCTCCAAACTATAAATGTACGTATCTTTCGTCATATTTCAAGACTGCTCAGTAATTTTCCTCAGAGCGCAATCGCTGCCGGGGAGGGGACAACAGGATATCGCAGAGGACAGTCACGTTTGCCGCTGTACGATAGGAACTGGTACAGACCAGCGTTCTAACATCCGCAGGTCGATCGATTGCACCATAATCCCTCGAGCGGTTTTAAGTGTTTTAATGTGAAGCAGTATGTCAACCTAAGACACCCCGCCAACTCCGACCACGGCCCGACCAGCAGCATCAATGCCCGTCAGTTTACGTCATCTCATCTTGCTGTTACACCACTAATGGCACTGATACGCGAACACACGGTTAAATCGGCAACAATTCCAGTCTTCGTTCACAACAAGCAACACTGCCATGGCGATGTTGCTGCTATGTTGCTGACACGCAGAAATACAGAGCCACGTTGATTTCCGATTTGCACTCGGCGTCAGAAAACAGAACTCAACTCAGCACAAAGGCACGCAAGTACTCGTCAGTAAAACCGGCCCCTCTTGGAAGCAGTTTCTACGGTTTCCATAACGTCGACAACGTCGACACGTCGTTCCTCAATCCGGAGGCAGCGATCTTAGCCCAGTGCACTTAGCGCTGCTGACACTGCTCCGGAAGTTCGCTGTTTCTAACGGCTCCGTTTGCTAGTTTGACAAAATAAGTGGTAAAAACGTCAATACAAGCAAAATATTCGGTACGTTTAAACTGGGAGACAAAGTTACAGGTGGCCATCGCTGCCCCTGAAGCTCAATCAACTCAACATTAATTTATTAAACAACGCGCCCGACGTGCTCCAAAAGCGAAGCCTAAAGAAGTTGAGGCAGGGGGCGGAACCTTTCTCCTGTCTGCCTGGAAAAGGAGAAAAAAAACTTCTAGTTCTCCCCTTCTCGTGTTCGCTTGGGGGCGGGTCAGTAAAAGTAAAAAAACTGCGCCGTTGCTACTTTTTTTCCTCTTAGGCTTTCAATTATCTCCCTTGATACTTATTTGCGCTTAACATTGAACAAAAACTCCAATGAGATGCGTGTCTTCAAGGAACGAAACGTGTCTACAACCTCCTTTAAAAAGCCCCAGAGTGTTCCTTTAAAGCTGCCATCGCTTGAGACAATTAAGCATTTTAAACCATGCGCCAATCTTAACTGAAGAAACTACTTGAGGAAGGGATGGTTCGCATTTAAAAAAAAAATAAAAAATAAGCGAGATGCTAATGGCCGTACAAATAAATGGCAAAGACTCAAGCCACCTGCCTCAAGGTGACGGAAGACGCTGTTTCTTTTAAGTGGTGTCCATGACAAATGCCAAATCAATGTAGCGGAAATTCGATGAAATGTTTAATAGTTGTACGAGCACAATGCATCACTTACTGCACATACATCAGTCTAGACACGAAGAACACGCTGCATATGATTGCTCTAGTGAACATGGAAATGTAACGGCCTTTCCATGTATCGACTTACTCCTTCCATGAGGTTGCCATCGAAGCCCAATATGTTGTACTGCTTCTGATATGTGAGAGGGGAACTCCAAGATTCTGAAGTGAGCCGCGATCCCAGGCTATACCAGCAAAGAAACGGGTGCGGGCGCGCTTGTGTGTATGTGTGTGTGTTACACCACCGGGAAGGCATGTTGCTGTTGGTGGGCATTAATAAATAAACATAAATAAGCATAAAGGTAAACATGAGTAAGCGTTTTGCGAAAGATATGTGCGCTCCAGGGCGGATATTTTATAGTATTTTTATATAGTATTTTTTTGTGTTAGTCCTTGATGTTAATATCTTTTTCATTTTAAGAACCGAAAACCAGGCCGAAGTGTTGAAGCTTCCTAGAGAACAAAAAGGTCGCGAAAGAGAGTTTCGTATTTTAATACATGACGGCATGGGTAGCAAGTTTCATCACGGGATTCTAACGAATAAGCTGACTAAAGCCTTTTACTTGTGATGCTAAATATTGCAATATTTTGCAACATCGCAGCTTGTTTGGAGGCGTGAATTTCACTTTTGACACAAAATAAAAACTCAGGCTCGGTGCCGACGAGACCCCGAGCCCTAATTCTTCCCTTGACATTTTTTTAAAGAATTTCTTAATATCCGATACACTAAGATGTTGCAACCTATTCTCCGAGACACCTTCGTAAAACATGCGAGTAAAATAAATTTCATGTTACCGGTCATCATGAGGCCGTATACTTTCCGGTTTTTATCGAAAAATGCTGATAGACATCCGCCGTTGTCAAAAATTCAAAATCGGTTAAAATTGAGAAACGTTAATTTCTGGAAATGTTTGCATCATCTAGGTCTGTTTTTGTTGAATCCCTCTCGTTTTTCATAAGATTGTTTTACCACTAATTACCGTTTCTTATATTTCGGTATTCGGTTTTGGAGGGATGCTTCCTCCATAACAAAATACCGCAACACACCGACGTTTAAAGGGTGAATAAAAGCCGAAAGACATCCTCCGATTATTCTTTAAATAATCACCTCAAAATCTACGGTATAGTCATTATTAGGGCCATATTCGCCCGGACACCACGACTTAGATCATTCCATCATCCCCACGTCTGCGTATCTATTCTTCATCAGGCACCAACAATAGCGCGACGCTTTCTTTGCATCGACATGCAGCAGCATCCAATGCGGCTTCGTCCACCGTCCTGCAGAGAACCCGCGGATGAATCCGCGCGGCGTATACGGTGTGGCCGTCCGGCGACCGCAGCCCTACGCCCAGTCCATCCCTTTGTCGGACGCCGTCGTATCAAAGAACTAGGGCTCCCGGGCCTCTCCGCCGCATGGGTCCCGTCCCGTGTAAGGGCGGCGGGACCCATTGATTGCGTCCGGGATCGATAGCTTGGTCAGAGGCCGCCGTGCGCTGTGCGTCTTTATTAATCGAGCAGCCCGCGTCGCGCTCGTTCGTCTTGTCACGGTTCCCGCGAACGCGAACACGGCGCTTGTCGTCGGCTTCACCGCGCCACTTTGCTCTAGAAATGAGGACCCCCGCCAAGTGAAGTGGTTGAGCGGAATGAGAGGGGGTGCGACCGCGAAATTGATGGGCGGTATACGCTCGCAATATCGACGAAATTATCAGCGCGTTCTGACCGCTCACCGAACTTGAGTACGCGCGCTTCGGTGCCCTTTGAGGGACGCTCGCGCGCTCAAAGTGGTGTCTTTCTTCCCGAGCATTTTTCACGGTCCGGACGTGATTCGCCCGCCTGGTCATGATTCGAATGAGCTTGACCCATAGCCTCCTTTATACTCCCAAAGCCTGGCAGTTCGACGACGGAGCCATAAAGTGCCCGGTCGCAGATTTGGAGCGTGAAGATCCGGTCGCACAGAGCATTTCTCGGGAAACCTGGTCGTCAGCCAACAACTTTTTCAGTGGCGAGGACCCGAAACATAGTTTTCAATCTTGACGAAAAAGGAAGGGGTGGCGCGAGGAACGCGATGAGTGGATGAGCACGAGCGGACATTTCATCGCTGGGGAGAGGGGTGTTTCGGCGTCTCGCCGCAGCGGGGCACCCGTCACCTGGCTCTCCTCTCGTCCGTTGTCTGCCGCTCTACCTTTTCAACTTCGACGGCCGCGTCTCTTGGCGATCTGCCAAGCTTTGTCAGTATAGAGGAGGCTATGGCTTGACGTAAGTAACCAGGGTGGGATCTTGAAAAAGAAGGATCCAGCAGGAATTGTGTACAGGCCCACACTAACCTTTCGTTCCCTTCATCTCGTGTTACCCTAAAGGACTTTATTTACCCCTTTTTTTCTTTTTATTTTACAACAAATAGAAGCACATGTGAGACCTATTTGCGGCTCCGGGCTAGCGGAGTTTTTGGTTGCAGTGTGTGGCCTTCGACGTTTTTGAGCCGTGGCCGTTCTTTGATGAGCCACTGCAGCTGAATATGCAGTTGTGGTCGAGAAGCGTCTCAACAAAAAAAAAAAAAAGAAGATCCTAACACAGAAAGGCAGCGTCAGATGAGGATGTACTAACCCGCCACGTAATCCCAAGTTTCTATCCAAAAAGAGTAAACTTAACCGCAAGTGCTTTTTTTTTTGGTATTTTACGAGGAAGCAAATTTAAACACCGGAATGCAGTGTGGCTTGATGTGAATGTGAATATCTCTGCTCACAAAACACACACACAAGAAGATTGCGAAATGATGCCATATCTGAATCTTCTCACGTTGTCCGCCATTATTTATGCCGATCAGGGTGCCTCTCTCCGCTGAGATAATAAACACACACACACACACACACACACACACACACAAATGTACACAGACACACGCACGCACACACACACAAACACACACACACACAAACACACACACACACAAACACACACACGTTACACTCGTATTTTGAGAAGACCTCGAAAGAACACTCCTTGTGGAGAATCAGTTGGACAGGAATCTACACACACTCGAATCGAAGTCATCTACGCATCCGCTGAAAAGAAATGCTAACGTCGCCGTGGTTGGCCTTCCACGACTGGTCACACGTACACTATGGCGTTTTTAGTAAGATTATTTTTATTTTGATTAGCGGAGATGTGACTAACAGCATACTCATCATTAACGGTGTTGGTTTAAAAACGCGATGAATCTAAGTTTCTACTAATTTGAACTTGTCTTTCGTGACTGATAATCATGGTCGCGACGCCAAGGATGGGGAACATAATATGATCCCATCGAAGCACACCGTTGCCAATATGCAGGTGATATGTTGGTTTGTAATTTGTCTGACAATGTAGATAAACGCACCTGTAGGTTTGAACAGATCCCACTCCAAAGCACCATTCTGAAATGAGTTCAGTACCTAACAACTCATCCCCACCCTCACCCTCACCACCACCCCCATCCCCACCCCTACCCCTACCCCCACCCCACCCCCCCACCCCCACACAAGCACACGCACATGCACACACACACAGACGCACGCACGCGCGCACGCACCGAATAAGCTTCAACTTTATTTTCAACAAAAAATGTGTGTCAAGGACATCGGACAAAAATCTCCCAAGAAAAAAATAAGCTAAAACAAAGGATTCCGGTTTCACTATTTATCGTGCTTTACAAGAACTTGATAACGTCTCCATTGATAGCGATGAAAAAAAAAATATTCATGCCCCGTCGAAAGATTGACCTTATTTTGTGAAGATGTTCGTTTTGGAAATTAATTTTATGACCTCAAAGCAAAAATTAAAGGAAAAAAAAAAACGCCGAAAAGTTTACCATGAAGTGCAGTTTCTCTCATTATCTCTAACACTTCTGGGGGACGAAGCCGGGGCAACGTCTAGGGATTATTCATTGAAGAATTTCTCACGCCAGCACGATCTCGTTGTAATCAACATCTTGCCGAGACGATGATCCGCAAAGAGCAAACTTCGATTCGCTAAAAGAAAAAAAAAAAAAAAGAAAGCCCCGTCGAGGAGCAATTTCTTCGTAATTTGTTCTTTGTTCTAGATTTTAGTTTCGAGATTCTGATCACGAGTGCAGCTGAAGCCCCATTGTGCCCTCTTCATAAAATGTGCAAACAGGGCAGTTTCAAAAGATCAAACAATGGCTGTTTAAACTGGCTAAACTGTGTCCGCACGGGCCTTTGACTCAATGCGGATCGATAAAGCAGTTCTAAAACTGCGAAACTATGTTTGAAGAGTGGGAGGAAAATAAAAAGAGAAGGTTGCTACGTATATGTAAGATAAAGCGGCAAAACGGACTTGGCTTCTTCTCTGTGTACTCTTCATCGTCTAGAGTCTTAATGGGATTAGGTCGTTATCAATGTGCTATGGGTTGCTTCATAAGCAAATCCCAGACACCCTGTCCACACAGTCTGCGATCGACGGCGAACGTTGACCCTGCTTGCCACCCACTGTCGGCTTCTCCACGGAAAGGGACTTTTTAAGTTCATCGCTGTCTCGTCATGCACTTTGGCTAAATTAGATTACGCCGACCCCAAGTGAGATTTGAGTGACGTTCGATTCATGTTAGAAGAAAAACGTCAAAAAGTAATTCCTTAGATATATAAAACCTTCCCTCGAAGGCTAAGTCATAGAAGTAACTGCATGGTAAATATAATGATAATTATATATACATGGGTGATTTCATCTCAAATCGGGCAGGCTAAAAGGGTCTCATGTTTAATTTTCACGAAAAAAATATATTTTTTGGGGGCACTTCTCAAATGAAGGAGCGCGCAAACCGCATGTTCCCCAGATTTTTTGTTCTCGAGTTACGAGCTGTAGAAGCCGCAGTGGCAGAAACTGGTGTTTTTGCCTGTCGTCGTAGGTTGCGTGTTTGACACCCTCTGGTGGCGCTAGTGTTTTGTCTACACCCTTTTAACTTTTCTCCCTCGTTTAATAGGTACTATAAAAATACCTTCACGTATTCAAATATCTCTACTAGTTTTATTATTTTCTGAACAAAATGTCAAACTCGTCACTCAGGTCGATTTCTGGTCAACTTTGACAGGTCATTACTTTGTCTGTACTTAACTTAAATTTTCTTTCTTCGGCTCTACAGAAAGCCCAAAGCAAGCCCATTATAGATATAATAATATCGTTATGATCTGTAGGCTAGCCGTTCCGCTACCTTCACGTAAACGTTGTAAGAAATAACAAATGTTTAAAGTTTGAGGTCGATTTTCTCAAAAACCCCATTTTTGTAAATTTTTATTTTTTAAATTATTTTAGACATATTAGTCGGCTACAAGAAAAAACAGTCTAGAAATGTAATATTTTGGTTGTATGTCCTCTATTAGAGCCGCAATCACGTGAAATGTGTGAACTTTTGTTATTTTTCACAACGCTTACGTGAAGGTACCAAAGCGGCTACTCAGCAGATCATAATGATATTACTATATCTATACTAGGCATGCGTAGGGCTTTCTATAGAGCCAAAGAAATAAATTGTACCTTAAGTACAGAGAAAGTAATGACCTGTCAAAGTTAACCAGAAATCGACCTGAGTGACGAGTTTGACATTTTGTTTAAAAAATGATCAAACTACTAGAGATATTTGAACACGTGAAGGTATTTTGATAATACCTATTAAACGAGGGGGAAAAGTTAAAAGGGTGTAGACAAAACACTAGCGCCACCAGAGGGTGTCAAACACGCGACCTGCGACGACAGGCAAAAACACTAGCTCCTGCCACTGCGGCTTCTACAGCTCGTAACTGGAGACAAAATATCTGGGAGACATGCGGTTTGCGCCCTCCGTCATTTGAGAAATGCACCCAAAGCACATATTTTTTTTTCGTGAAAATTAAAAATTAGACCCTTTTAGTCTGCCCGATTTGAGATGAAACCTCCCATATCGGGGAGGCTGAAAGGGTCCAGTTTTTAATTTTCACGAAAAAAATATATGTTTTGGGGGTATTCCTCAAATGAAGGAGGGCGCAAACCGCATGTTTCCCAGATTTTTTGTTCTCGAGTTACGGGTCGTAGAATCCGCAGTGGCAGAAACTAGTGGTTTTGCCTGTCGTCGCAGGTCGCATGTTTGACACCCTCTGGTGGCGCTAGTGTTTTGTCTACACCCTTTTAACTTTTTCCCCTCGTTTAATAGGTACTATAAAAATACCTTCGCGTATTCAAATATCTCTAGTAGTTCGATTGTTTTCTAAACAAAATGTCAAACTCGTCGCTCAGGTCGATTTCTGGTCAACTTTGAGAGGCCATTACTTTGTCTGTACTTAATGTACAATTAATTTTTTTGGCTCTACAGAAAGCCCTAAGCATGCCTAGTATAGATATAGTAATATCATTATGATCTGCTGAGTAGCCGTTCTGCTACCTTCACGTAAGCGGTGTGAAAAATAACAAACGTTCACATATTTCACGTGATTGCGGCTCTAATAGAGGACATACAACCAAAATATTACATTTCTAGACTGTTTTTTCTTGTAGCCGACTAACATGTCTAAAAGAATTTAAAAAATAAAAATTTACAAAAATGGGGTTTTTGAGAAAATCGACCTCAAACTTTCAACATTTGTTATTTCTTACAACGTTTACGTGAAGGTAGCGGAGCGGCTATTTGACAGATCATAATGATATTATTATATCTATAATGGGCTTGCTCTTGGCTTTCTGTAGAGCCAAAGAAAGAAAATTTACCTTAAGTACAGACAAAGTAATAACCTGTCAAATTTGACCAAAAAGCGACCGGGGTGACGATTTTGACATGTTTTTTTAGAAAACAATCAAATTCCCAAAAATATTTGAATACATCAAGGTATCTTTATAATTCCTATTGAATGAGGGAGAAACGTTAAACGGATGTAGAAAAAACACTAGCGCCAGCAGAGGGTGTCAAACACGCGACTTGCGACAGCAGGCAAAAACATTAGTTTCTGCCACTGCGGCTTCTACGGCTCGTAACTCGAGAACAAAAAATCTGGGGAACATGCGGTTTGCGCCCTCCTTCATTTGACAAATGCCCCCAAAACATATATTTATTTCGTGAAAATTAAAAATTAGACCCTTTTAGCCTGCCCGATTTGAGATGAAAACACCCATATATATATTATCTACTAGTTAGTTAGCGTGGTTGCAGCCAAACCGAACTCCTCTGCTTCCTTTCTTAATTATTCCGACTGATTGATTGATTCGATTTGTTTTAATAAATAGGCTATGATTTTTACCTTATGCATTATCGAACATTGGTTCACTGTTTGTTATCTTAGGTGCAGCTTGATTTCCAATCAATTCTTTTAGATTCACTTTGTAACTAAACGCACCGATAAACTGGTTAAAAAGTACACTTTAAAAATTTCTTCGCGCCTGATTTCTTCCGAGTACACTAAGAGTCAATAATCTGCGATGTGAGTCTGAACATTTTGTAAACGTTTCAAACATTGTGCTCAATGTCACATCGAAGTCTTTGTTTTTAGCTTTAAACGTTCTGTGTCATCGCAGATTTCAGTGATTGGCACTGCGAGTGTTCGCCGGAATATTAAACTCGCGGGCACGGTTTGAATTGTTCCTCGAAGAGACTCGCTGCCGGCATGGTCAGTTATGATATTTATATAGATGCCGAAAAAAAATGTAGTAATTCATGGACAAGGACGTTTGCTTTAACAATATGTAAATGACTCAGAATAAATCCATCGCCCAGCACCAATGACTATACTTCACGCAATCCCGCCTGTTGTACGAGGCTTAAGAAGCGCACTTCGGCACGTGTGCAAATGCGGAACTCTACAGGGGCCTTATATTTACGAGCTATATTATTCGATGAAAGCTCCCACTTAAGCCTAAAGTCACGCGTTTGAGCCGGTACTTTGGTGTATAAAAAGACGCTTCCGGCCACCATACATTTCAGGCGTTTATACGTGGGGCGCGTTTTCGCCTGCCGAAGTATTGAAGGGGTGTAGAGTCTGATTATTTAAGGAATATGCAAACAAAATTTCTTAACCATTTTTTTCTCTCAATCTGCAGCCACCCTACACATATCAGGGAAAAGTCCAGAAAGCATATTTTAAAGTGAATCGAACGATCATAAAATCGCCCTATAGTGGATGCCTTTGTAGCTACACTGGAGGGTCATGACGCCATGAACCTCGCAAGAACAGCGATGCACCGCTGCAGTGCCAAAGTGTATAGAAACCAGAGGTTTGCCGACTGCGTCACCTTTTCAATGAGAGCCCCCTTTGCCCAAATCTCCCGCGAGGGCGGGATGTGGCGCTGTTAGTCAAAGCGGGTCCAGGAGGCCGCTTGTGCGACTTTAGCGAGGTTGACTTGGCGTTGGCGCATGGTGTGGAGCGACTGATTCTTCTTGCTTTTCAGTTGCGTATAAAACAACTAAGCGTGTGTGTGTGTGTTTTTTTTTAATTTAAGAGCTATTTAATAATTTGGTAACTCTGAGCGCAGCCGATTACGCTTGGTTAGAAAATAAGGTTTGGCAGCAAAGCGTGTGAAGCATGCGCGTCCAAATGTGGGAGGGGGGGATAATAGAGAGGGAGAAGGGAGGGGGGAGGGTATCCCCTCCTCTGTTTTGATGCTCGAAAGCATAGTCACAGCGAATATTTTTGTGCTTTTATAAAGTCATATATAGTCGCTAGCCGCTTAAAAAGCTCAGGGCTTGTAAACTCCCGTGCATCTTATTATCGGGATCGACTGTGATTGCGGCTATTAGGATCGCGGCTTTAGTTTGTATAAGAACGTCGAAGAATGAATCACGAAGAAGTGTAAACCTAAAAAGTGACAACCTGCGTTTATGAAACTGTCCGTTGTCTGCATTTTTTTGTTATTCATTTTTTTTTCTCAATTAATTCGGCGGCGTGATTTCAGATTCGTTTTGGTGCGTTGATTCAGTTTTTCGAGAATCCGCCCACCGAGGATAGTAAATAATCGATATATATATATAACGGTCTCAAGTGCGTCTTCGTGACGTATATATATATATATATATATATATATATAATTTTTTTAACGATGAAAGTGAAAATACGCATGAAAGCTAGTAAACTAACTCCATAATAAAAACAAGCAAAAAAAAAAAAAAAACGAGCCTGTGAATGGATCAAATAACGGGCAAGCACACACACGCAGTCTCCAAACTCAGCTCCGTGTTTGGAAACGGTGTCTGTACTTGTCCGTGTTTTTTTATATCTTCCCAGCATCGTCTTTTTTTTAATATTAATATTGAGAAATTCTGGTTAGTCGTAGTCTGGAAGTGGGCGCACAAAGCACCACAAAAAGACAACCAATCAGGAACGACTATACATCTGAAGATGCCGCAATCTTGTCCCTAGCTGCTCCATCGTCATTAATAACAGCTTTTGCGAGCGCCTGTACGAGTCAGAGGCCAGCCGACAGTTCATTTTATGTATGTGTGTGTTTGTTTACGCACGAATCCGACAACGTCGTCTGTATTCCCTCCCACGACTAGGCTTCCTGATGAAGCCCGCTCCCCGGAGCAACTGTCGGCGCCGGCGCCTTTCGGCGGCAGGTCCTTTCCTTGGTCAGCAGCACAATTGAAGCTAATGAGGAACTCCCTTTAAGGCCTACAGCGACTTCGCCTTCCCCCCTGGATGCCAAGGCCAAATTGGGAGCGCTAAGTCCGCCACCTCTCAGGAACAGCAACCCCACAATTCCCCCCGTTTCATCACGGAGGGCGCGTGGCGCCTTATACACATACACCCAGCTCTCGCGTCACTGCGCTGCGGTGGCACTGCTTTCAACTCCGCGCATGCGCATAAGTATCACTTGACGCGGAGGATCTGGTTCCTGCGCACGCGCAGTTCAGTGGACAAACGCCGACTTGTTTGTAAACAGCCTATGACGTCACCACATCATGCTGGTATAGTTAATGACAATTTAAGAAACGAATGTCGTGACCTCGTGACACACTGCGTTTCTTAAGTACGCACGCTGTGCACACCGCTTCTTTTTGTCTTTTTTTTTTTGCTACATTGTACTGTGAGTTTGTTCCCTGTGAATCGTTGTTTCGTGTTCCTCAGGAAAGTTTTCTCACAGGTTCACAACGTTATATATACAAAAAAAAGGTAAAAAAGTTGAAATTCCTTTTTGTGCGTGTGTGCGTGTGCGTGTGGGTGTGTGCGTATGCGTGTGTGTAGGCGCGTGCGTGTGCGTGTGTTAGCTCATTTCAATTATCGACGGAACAGAATGGCGCCGCTGTCCGATCGCGGTTTCGGCCGAGCGGCAGACAATCGAATGCCCCGGCGCCTTTCGAGCGACATACGCGTGCCCGAACACGGCATTTACAAAGAGCGGCCGGACCCGTTAACGGCCGCCGGTCGAGCGTTTGGCCGCGCTCAGCCGACACTTTTCCGGCGCATTAGACAATGGCGGGTCTGTCAGCAATCAGGATTTAGTGGAGCACGTGCGTTGCGCCATTGGCGGGCGCTTGCTCATTTGGCTGGCTAAAAAATTCGTTCGGCGTAAGCTTCTTTCATTCCAAATATGCGAGCGCTTACAAGTCATGTCGAGGCCACCAATTGGTCGCCAATCGCGTTGCGGTGGCTAGTGTCTTCACTTCTGGTGTATGAATATCTTATTTTGGCATAGTCTCGTATTAAAGCATAAATTGCTTTTTAACGAAACCCCCAGTTCCAAAATTTTATCCATTCGTCCGTCCTTCTGTCCTTCCGTCCGTCGGTGGATTTCCCGCTAAATTTAGCGGGGAAACTGAATCGGTGCTTAGGTTACGGACATCAATTCATGTTAAGTCACCTGGCGTCGCGTGATCTCTAGACTACTTAAGTTTACCCGTAAAAAACCGAAGGAAAAATTGATGTCACATGCTGGCGTCAAGTGACGTGACGTCACGCGACCTTTACATTAATTCACTTCCCTGCTAAGTTAAACGGGAAATATCTATGTCATGATATATATACACCCGTTTAGTTTCCGTTAAATTTGCCGAAAAAAGTGACGCCAGGTGACCTCTACAACGATTCAGTTTCCCCGATAAATTTGGCGTGGAAATCGATGTCACGCGGCTTCAAAATCTTCAATTTCCTCGCTAAAATTAGCGGGAAATCGACGTCACACGACCTGTACGGCAATCTAGTTTTCCCGCTGAATTTAGCGGAGAAATTGACGACACGCGACTTATTCACCCGGGGTTCCACGCTAAATGTACCGGGAAAATGGATACAAATTAAGGTTCTTCACTCCCCGAAAGAACGGTTTAATGTCTTCCTTGTAATTCTTAACAATTGCTTTTTAAATATTATTTCATGCATTATAAAACTTTAAACATAAAGGCAGAATTTTTTTTTTATTAGCCTTTTTTAAATTTATTTGGTGCTCAGTCCTGTAGTAGAAAATGTATGAACGAGACCAAAATAAGAATGTGAATGTTTGTTACTGAAGAAGAGATGAATGGCAACACGCACCCGGGTCTTACCCAACGAGAGCAATAAGCGGCAACCGACAGATAGTCATGCATGTGTGCTACTAGTGCCGGTTACAGTGTCTGCGACGATAGGAATATTTTTTGACACGGATATTTTTAAAAACGTCTATCGAAATATGCTTTTAATAATCGGGAAAACATGGTGGCGCCTCACGTTAACTATGTTGCGCGTAGACTTGTCTCAGTAGGTGTTGATGCGCTGCGGGGAACTTTCGTTGTCTCGATTTCCTACTCAAATCCAACTCCGCTCGTAGTTCAATTGCGATACGATTCAAAACTCGCAGTCGGTATACGAAGCTAGCCCATAATACTGTAGACGACGTTATTTTCGCGCTTTCAATATATCGCGAATTCGGCACAGTGCAGATTTCTGGAATATTACGCGGGCAGGAAAATTTGTTTCGATTTGTTACCATATTCGCGGGATCCCTTTTCCGCAAAATTATTCGAGTCGCGAATTTACCGAAAATGAAGTCCTCGCAAAAATCAAGCCGTTTACAATAGTTACTACGAAATAAGGAGGCCAATTATCAGCGAAAGCAACGTGTAGTTGACAAATAGACGAATAAAATAGTCCAACTAACACGGACACGTCAGGCCATCTTAGGAGAATGTGGCACGGTACATCTGACAAAAATACGTCCCACCTTTTTAGTGTTATCTTTACGAGAATGTGCGACCATTCTTAGAACTATAAAGCGTCTACTTTCTCGCAAAGGACTTTTGAGAACCGAGGAAGTAACTTGTATGCGGAGATACAAAGGACGAACACGAAGGAGTGGCCAAGGACAAACACTTGGCCTTGTCCGCTCCTTCGTGTTCATCCTTATCGTTTGCACATACGAGTTTACTCGGTGCTTCGAACAAACTAGCCCAACAACGAGCCTTTCTAAACTAGAAAGGGGGCTTAGCCTATGATGAGACCTAAAAAACAATAGAAGCGTGATCGCCGAAAACTGATTTTCCTAATCCTTCATGGTTTAGTTCGAATGGACACGAATAATTACATGAATGCTCGCGCCTTGGTGAATTTACGCGACACCGTCATAGCATGTGCTACATTAGGGAACTGGCCGTTAAAAAAACGATTGTTTTATATTTAGTTTCCTTCAAAGGGCAATTAGGAAATGGAACGAACTTCCTCATCAAACCGTCGTTTTAACAAATGTTCGTGATTTCATTGATAATATGAAGAGCGTAGCGTTTGACAGCATGCCATCAATTTATGATTTCTCGTCTGTTTGTGTTGATGTTTTTTTTTTATTCTAATTTCGTGCGCATAAATATTTTTCTTTTTTAGTGTATCATTATTCCTGTAATAGCCCTGCAAGGGCTGACAGTATCAATAAATAAATAAAATAAAATATAGAATCCTTCTTTCTTTTTTGGCTAGGAAAAAAAATTCACACACTTAGAAAAGACCATTGCTCATAGACAATACATGCATTTAATCTCGCATATACCGCAAAATATTAGCTCTAGTGAAATGCAGTTCCAGGGTCACCTACTAGATGGCACCATCGTGCTCAGTTTCGTTTTGCCGTGCCTAGTGCCAGAACACTGACCGCTCTTTTCGGGTCAAGCCTATTTTCAGTCCCGCCAACGGCCGAGCTCCTTCCGAGGATTCAGCGCTCACCCAAGTGCTTTTAGAAAAAGCAGACGCTCCCAATTTCTTAAGGTGCATGTTCGGAGCAACCCTTTCGGGAACACTAGGAACATTGGGGGAATTGTACGAATATGTTTCGCCCCATGCGCAATCCGCCAACAGGCTTGATTTTTAATCTTGACCACTGGCCGAAGTGTAAAAAGAGAAATATACATTAAGTGCGTTGCGTTGAATGCAAGGTTGTTTTTCATACAAAACACTGAATCTCAGTGAATATGATATCTTTAATTCCCGTTAAAGCCACGGAGGAGGAAGGAGAAAAGAAGCTGAAATAACAACTTCAGGTACCCCATTCTCCCCAGAAATTACAGAATTAAAAAAAAAAAAAAATCAATGCAGCTAGTAGACTAGGTGCATGGTACACAAACATTCTGCATAAAAAACGTCAATATACAACATATTAAACGAAAAATAAATGTTTATAGAGCAAAATGAACCAACTCAATGAGTTATACCACACTATGTGGCTATATATGTTCCAAACAATTAAAACGCTGCAATTCTCATATAATCAAACTCGCCAAAAAATAGAAATTTCAAATTAATTTTTGGTCGCAATTCAAATTGGAAATTGTAATTATTGGGAAAAAAAAACAACCCCCTCCAATTCTAGAATTTATCAATGCTGTTCGTTGGGCGAGTTAGTGCTGAAACTTTGAGAACATGGCAGCGCTTTTACACACGGACGAGAGGGGATAACAGGACAACGCAATGCGCTAACTCCCACACTCGGTTTTTGTTAACACCACACACCCTCCTTTCTTGTCGGTGGGAATGATTGACAACCGGCGCTCTTTCAATAACGACACCACACGCTCTACCGGAACTCCGACAAGTCTCAGGTGCGCTCCGGACGGCGATGTTGAGCGTTGTATCTCGGAGGGAAAGGACGTGCTATCTAAGAACAATAGCAAACGCGCGAGGTCCCGAATTCCGGTAAAGAGCGCGGTGTCGTTATTGAAAGGGCGCCGGTTGTCAACCATTCCCGTCGACAAGGAAGGAGGGTTTCTGTTAACGGCAGCCAAGTTTGGGACTTTGTGCAATGTGTTGTCCTGTTCTCCCCTCTTGTTCGAGTCTAAAAGCGCTACCATGTTCTAACTCTGGAAGTTCAGATTTTACGTTTTATCTCCGTGTTTTGTTTTGCACGAATCAGTGTACCGACTTTCCATACTACGTGTGAGATATCTGAGAGTTCTTTATCTGCACGAGCAACTCAATTAAACAAGAAATATCGTAGTAATGAGATTGTGGCATAAGCCGATAATAACCCCCGAAGAACGAATCCATGAGAAACGTGCATGAACATAAAAAACCACACTCTGCGTTTCTTAAGTTAACGTTGACTGTGAGTATCTTTGGTTACAAAGTGAGCTGTCTCATTAACGAGTAAAAACTAGCCGAGTGCATCAGACACAAAACTGAGCACGACACCCTCCGATATTTTCCGGGGAGGTTACGGCGCTTGATGGGCGCAAACGCAAGGCGGATTAACTTCCGGTAGGGAGCTTTGGTTGCGCTGCTACGGGACATGAACCCGCTCAGGCCAAGCATCGGAGTGAATCGCCTTTTGCGAAAACAAATCCACGTTGGAAAACGTCGTTGTCGTTATCTACTCGTTCTGCCTCTAGAGCCATCGATTACGAAACTTCGGCTTCCGTGCAAGGACTTGTCTCGGCACCTCTCCCGCGTATCTGTTAAGCTTTCGCGCATCGAGTGTAGAGGTACCGATAGGTTCCAGTCAAGGAAGAGTGTGCTTAAGACAAAGAGGGACACTCTCGAATGGGCGCGAAAAGATAGCAGGCGCAAGTTTAGCGTCGACGCACGCCGCGTATCACTTCGCCGCCCACGCATAGAAGCGCTGTGTGTTCTCGCGAAGCGGACAAGCCACCAGTGGCACCCCTGTTTCCAGGGCGCTTCGATCACGTTCTTTAAACTTTGACAAAGCTGGATAGGCGTACGGTGAAAAATGAACGCCGGAAATACGTGAGTGTCCATTTTCGGTATCTTGGGAGTCCGGAACATCGCGCATATTTTAAATAACTTGGCCTACGTGTGTCCGATAATATCCGACATAGGTATTTTCATGTCAATCAATCAGTGGCGTGCCACTTACCTTACGCTTGTGTTCTTCCGCAACCCATGTGCCACACTGTAAAAAAAAAAAATTACGTTTATGAGTTGATCTTTTTTGCATGCAGAACACGGAGGCAGCCAATCATGACAAAGTGTAAACGAACAGCCCAGCGAATGGCGAACCTCATAAGACGGTTCGATCTGCAAAATGTGATATGCGCAGGATAATGAACTGGTGAAACGTCATGCACGCGGTTCCTACGGACATTGCATTTTTCAGGCACAATTGTATTCTGACCGTCGGCATTATTAGAAAGAATCCATCCGTTCTTCACAGTGATTGGCTCTCGTTTTGTTCTGCAAAATAGTTAACTCACAGTCTTTTTTTTTTTTTTTTTTAAGTGCAGGACCGTAGCTTTATTGTTCTGCGGTTGCCAACAACTTCGCCAAACTAAGTATTGGTTTCACAAGTCATTGTTGACATTTAAAAGCACGGGGTTGTCCGTTTCGGACCATCAACGTCACTTATGTTTTATTTATTTATTTATTTATTTATTTTCAGCAGGGAGTCGAGACACGATGCCCGCTAAGCTTGGTCATCTCGGCTGAGCGATCATCGACGTCCGTGTAAGAGCCCGGCCAAGCGAGCGAGGGAAGAAGGCGAGGAGTCGGAGCAACTGCCCTTTCCGAGTCTACGTACCGTCGTGCTCCCCGCTGCCAAGTGAGTGCTATTGATTTGGCCGATCCGTATCGCTGACAGAGGTCGAGGTGAACTGTCCGCCCAGTCTCGAGCACTCGGACGTCGGCGCGGCTTTCGGTGTCCGTGTTCCTTCTATCGACCTGTCCATCTAAAGTCACGTGACGATCCTGCTCGCGCCCCGAATGACGGAGCACGCGGGGAAGGGAGTCGGGGTTTCCCCACCCGTGTGTCTTCGCTTTCCCCGCAAAACACGGACTGAGCCAATCACGACTAACAACGCCACGAAAACATAGAATGACGGAGCTCGTAATTCCAGTTACTTTTTTTTTTCTCTCCATTTCAACGTGAAAATGGGGGGTGGGCCGAGGAAAATAGCTGATCGAGCAGCTTGACGTGCTTCGCAAGGCAGTGGCAGCAGCAAATATTAAAAAGAAATAAAATAAAAACTAGGTGTTGATAGCTTAAAACACATTTATATATACTATATAAAAAGTACGCCATTAACCAAAAACACCCACAAGAAAAAATAAAGAAAAATTAACTAACACACAAACTCTCACCCATTGACTCGAAATTAAGCAACCATTGAAAATGACACGCAACGTCTACACCAAAATTGTATACACAAGCACAACCGGCACTCCATAAAAAAAGTGCACCCTAGTTGGCAAAAAAAAAAAAAAAAAGACTATATGAACCACAAGAGAAGCAAAAAACTCGTCGAGTAACGCAGTATATATTCAACAAGACATAGACATAAAACCACCACAGTGTGTTTGAAAAATAAAACGCACCAAAATCTGGTAACTAGGAAAACCATAAGAGTACGAGTATATTGGACAAACATAATACGAGTAGGTTCGAGAAGTGCGAATGCGCGCGGTCAAACTTTATGATCATTGTCTCTGCACACATCACATTTTGCGCTATAATCGAACTTTGTGGTGTAAAATAATCGTGGTAAACTTCCACCGGCGAGCCGGTGGAAGTTTACCACGATTATTTTAACCCGAGACTGGATCAGGAGGACATATTTGTTTACAGTCGAAGGGAAAGTAACAGGGACAGACAAAGACTATCTCTGTTACTTGCGAAAGTAACAAGGACAGACAGTACACTCTCAAGAAAAAGGGTGTAAAATGGTGTATTCTTACACCCTTTGTCCCATATAATACACCCCAGAATTTCAGTTCGACGTACAGTGCCCTACAGTCGAACATTGGGCCCGAAACTTTACGAGGGGCTTGATAGCCGTGTGGTACAACATTTTAAATAGCTAAAGTACGTATCAAAGACCACATAAAGAAAACACCGAGCTTTTACAGTAGGGCCAAGAAAACCCGAATTATTTTTTTCGTGTGCGGTAAAACGTACATTAACTATTTTTAATAAGTTGTACCACAGGGCTATCAAGCCCCTCGTAAAATTTCGGGCCGTCTGTTCGACTGTAGAGCGCTGTACGTCGAATTGAAGTTTTGGGGTGTATTATATGGTACAAAGGGTGTAAGAATACACCCTTTGACACCCTTCTTTCTTGAGCGTGTAAGTAATAAAAGGAAACGCCGTCTGTCCCCTGTTACTTTCTCTTCTATTGTAAAAAAAACAAATTCCTCCTTCTGCCCCAGTCTCGGGTTAAAATATTCATCCTACTCTGAGTTTCGTCGTTTGCGGGAATTCTGATATTGTTTTGTTGTGTCGTGCACAAAAAAAAAAAGAAAGGAAACTTAGGTGCCTTTATTTTTTTTTTTTTCCATAGTGCGCAAGAGGTTGGGATCGTTCATATACTTTTCCGCGAAGCAGTTAGGAGAACCAGTCGCTGCAATCGATAGAGGTATCTCGCCGTACAAAAAGTCGAGGCTGAAAAAAAAATATGCTTAAACCTACAAAAGAAAGTATGCGTGGTGACATAGAACACGGAACATGACGTTTGACCGCGTTTAATGTCACAACGCGGGTTTTGTTTTTAGGCCTAAGCATATCTTTAGCTTCGCCATTCCCCAAGCTCCCTCCGTAGGAAATATACCAAAGACAGTCTGCGGACTATGTCTGCGGCGTGTTTCCTTCTCGTACGACCACGCGGCCGCACCGGTCATGCAAGAACTGTCTGCCAACATGTTCGTAGCATACAAACGCACGAAGCAAGAGCATTCTTCGAACAAGCGGTGTGACTGGGGCTTTCGGGGGGCGCCTGTTACGAAGATCGCACGGGGTGGCTCGACACGCCGTCCATTTTGTTCGGAGATGCGTGAAATATATACGAACGAAACATTCTGCGAACGACGTCGATACGTGACGAGTGGTAATCCCCTGTTTGACCCAATATCTCGAACTCTGTCTGCTGAACTCGGGACGAAAACTCCTGCGAACTGAATAGATTCGCTGACAAGTTAAGAAACGTGGGGTCGTCGCCGCCTATCCCGAGCTTCTTTTGATATCTCCGCAACCAAACGAGGTTGCGGCATTATCACACATAGAGTTATTATAATGTACGCTAGAGGTTCAACTGGCGCTAGTGTGCTGTTGCAAATTGAAGCAGACAGCAAGCAGTCCGAAATTGACTTCCGGTAATGTATTTCTATGGAAAAAAGCGAGTGCATTTCCTCTCTGCGCTCGATTATAAGAGCAAATATCACAAACAATTCGTACCTTACTAGGCACATTAGAACATTTTCCAGTCACGCAGATGAAATAATTGGTCAGTTACGGCGTTTTTAT